>NC_136266.1:16912200-17309700 GCF_964187855.1 Myxine glutinosa
AGACAGAGAGAGAGAGAGACAGAGAGAGAGAGACAGAGAGAGAGAGAGACAGAGAGAGAGAGAGACAGAGAGAGAGAGAGACAGAGAGAGAGAGAGACAGAGAGAGAGAGAGACGAGACAGAGAGAGAGAGAGACAGAAGAGAGAGAGACAGAGAGAGAGAGACAGAGAGAGAGAGACAGAGAGAGAGAGAGACAGAGAGAGAGAGAGACAGAGAGAGAGAGAGACAGAGAGAGAGAGAGAGAGACATGAGAGAGAGAGAGAGACAGAGAGAGAGAGAGACAGAGAGAGACTTTTTTTCTTTTTTCTTTTTTTCTTTTTTGGACTTTTGTATCTTTTTATTATAAAAGTATAAAACCATTCCACAAAGCAGTGTCAAACCAAGCAACGAGTTCAAAGAAACATTGTATAAGGATCATAAACACACCAAAAAAGAACAAAGGATATTCAAAAGAAATCAGCAAGTAAAAAATTTTTACCAACCAAAGGTGAGGACACAAACAGTAACCACAAACAATTTTAAAGGAAATGCTTCACAACAAGAACTATGAACACATCAAGAGCAAATTAAGCGTTTGATTAAATAAAGTGAAAAATTGAGAAAGGGAAAGAGAGGGGGGTAGAGAGAGAAGGGGAGAGAGAGAGGGGGAGAGAGGGAAGGGGGGAGAGAGAGAGAGGGAGAGAGAGAGAGAGAGAGAGAGAGAGACTTTTTTTTTTCTTTTTTTTTTTTCTTTTTTTTTTTATTGGTGATCCCAATGCGATCCAAATGGACAGACCAGGAGACAAAACCTCGCACTAACCAGTAGCCGGGAGCGACAGAGCATCCGTGTCCTTCCCAACCGTGTTCCTTTCTGAATGCACCATGTAACACGTCACCATGTTCACTGTTGGAGGAATGTTTGTGAACGCATTACATCATAACACTTTTCAGATATGTTTTCCTTGATGAACTTGGGGACTTGTGAGCCACTCCAGAGGTGTTGAAAAAAAAGAGCCGAATCGTAATGGGCAGGTGCTCCATCTTGGAGGTGCTCCATCTTGGAGGTGCGCCATCTTGCAGGCACGCAATGTTGCAGGTTATTCATCTTGCAGGTCATCCATCTTGCAGGTGCCCCATCTTGTAGGTGCTCCATTTGTATGAAGCTTTGGAGTTGCAAGCTTTCTGGGGCTACAGCGGTGATCAGTTCACTCATTTACCCCCGGGTCGAGCTGTAACCCCCCCCCCCCCCCCCCCCCCCCCCCCCCCCCCCCCACCCCCCAAATTTGGAGAGAGAGAGGGGGAGAGAGAGAGAGAGAGAGAGAGAGAGAGAGAGAGAGAGAGAGAGCGAAGGGGGAGAGAGAGGGAGAGAGAGAGAGAGAGAGAGAAACATTCGACATTTGTCCCCGTTTGTTGCCAGGAAAACATTGTTCACAGACAGACAGACAGATGAGAGAGAGAGAGAGACAGAGAGACAGAGAGAGACCAGAGAGACAGAGAGATGACAGAGAGAGACAGAGAGAGAGACAGAGAGAGAGACAGGACAGAGAGAGAGAGAGACAGAGAGAGAGACAGAGAGAGAGACAGAGAGAGAGAGACAGAGAGAGAGAGAGACAGAGAGAGAGACAGAGAGACAGAGAGAGAGAGAGAGACAGAGAGAGAGACAGAGAGAGAGACAGAGAGAGAGAGACAGAGAGAGAGAGACAGAGAGAGAGAGACAGAGAGAGAGAGACAGAGAGACTTTGACTTTTACATCCTTTTTATTACAAAAATATCAAAAAGTATATTTTGTAAAACGTATAAATACAACCATTTCACAAAGCATTTCACAAATCAGAGGTAAAAAAACAAGCAAAACCATTTTAAAGGGAACATTTACATGAAGACCATTAGTCCATCAAGAAAGGGAACAGGAAAAAAAATAATAAAGTGTTTTGCTCCTCACAAAGAAATCATAGCATGCTCGAGGAGTGATCAATCTGTGATCAGCACACCATTTTGCACAGAGCAAAGCGCATTATTCAATGCCCATATACTTTTGAAGATCAATACTTTATCCATATATGTATAGAAACAAAATTCTGTTTTAATCCGGGCAAAAACAAGTCCTTTAAAACAGGCCGGGAGGTTATCTGTACATCTTATAGGATTTTCAATTTGCATTTTCCTCGTGCGATATATTGCTTTCTTTGCCATGGCAACGAGAAAGTTCGCTAGGGCCACTTCTATTTGGTGTGTGTTTGAGGCAAAGCAAAAAATGAAAGAATTCAAAGTAAAGTTTAAAGAAAGCTTCATGCACATTTCATGCAGCAAACCAAATAAAGGAATCAAGCGTGCACATTCAACGTAAGCATGTGACACGGTCTCAAGAGCACCACAGAAGGGACAATGGTCAGATATTTCAGGAGAAAAAACATGCAAGAGCTTATTGGTGGGTAATACCCAATGTGCCAACCTCCACGACAGGTCGGCAGTTTTCTTTGGAATAAGTATGTGATAATAGGCTTTCCAGTTAGGTTGGAAGGGGTATTCTGTAGGCAAGCAATTGTGCCACTTCCTTGACTGCCAAGTTCCTAAGGAGGGCCGGATTGCTTTGACGCAGGCCTGGTATATTGCACGATTTTCCAGACCTGCAGATCCCAAAACGTATTTTTGGTAAATATTTTATTATTGTACCAGAATTCATTACAGTGGGGGTGACTTCTAAATTTGGGAAACAGAGGCTTGGCTCACAAACAATTGGGCCAATTGAGAGACAGAGAGAGAGAGAGACAGAGAGAGAGAGAGACAGAGAGAGAGAGACAGAGAGACAGAGAGAGAGAGAGAGAGAGAGAGAGAGAATTTAACAAACACTTTAGGGCCGTGGTTCTTAACCTGGGTTCGACCGAACCCCAGGGGTTCAGTGAGCCAGTCTCAGGGGATCGGCGGAGGTCCTCCGAAACGCATTGCAATTTGTTTTTTGTTTGTTTTTAGTTTTGTATCAATTTTGAATCTATGTGTAATTACGCTTATTATTAATATTATTATTATTTTGCTATGTATGTCACGAACGAATGGAAATGTTATTTGTAATTGTATTCCCATCCCATTCATGGTTTCTCTGGTCTGTGTTTAAGATAAGTTGTTTCACACTGACTGTAGTAAGTTGAATCAATGAGCAACTTGCTAATTATTCTGTTGATGGTGCTTACTTGCTTACTTACTTACTGGATGTTGGACTTTGCAGGTGTTCGGAAATTCCAGTGAATAGCCTCGATTAGCTTGCCGTGTGCCGTGTGCCATGCGTCATTGGTCACGCCTTACGTTGGAGTTACTGATTAATTGAAAAGTAAGTTGGAAATGCTTGTGGATATGCAGGGCGGGTTCAGAGTTATATTAAAGTCAAAAGTGGATGGTGATCATAAAATATGATTGAATTACTCAGAAAATTAGGTGGAGGTGATATAACTCCTTTGGTCGCAATTCAAATCTAACAATTCGCAGTTTTCTATGTAATATTATAATCAGATTTGAGGTGACATCGAGTTGAGTAGATAATAAATCCCGTCATCGTAACTATAAGTTATGTTTTCTTTGTTAAAATTTCTCAGTTTTCAGAGGGGTACTGATTATATTTAAGCATGTCCCTTTTAAAATTTTTGTCATATCATTATTTGCCCGAACTCAATTAAGATCAGTTCGTTACTTTTTTATTTTATTTTTTGCAGTACGTCGAGCAAAAAAAGGAAGTGGTCGGAGGATTACGTGCGGTACGGGTTCACATGTTTGACGGAACGGGACGGAAGTCAGCGTCCTCAATGCATGCTTTGCAATGTCAAGTTGAGCAACTCCAGCCTAGCACCAGCAAAACTACGGGAACACTTCAAAAAACTGCACGGCGAGGGGTAGTACAAAGACGCAACGCTGGATGAATTCAAATTGAAGAGAGTCTGATTCGACGCAAGTGCTACCTTGCCCACTCTCGGCTTCGTTCCAATTGACAAACCGATCCTCACCGCGTCTTATGAAGTTGCGCACATGATCGCAAATCAGGGCAAACCGCACACCGTTGGCGAGACACTCATCAAACCGGCCGCGTTGAAGATGGCCAACATCATGCTGGGAAAAGCTGCTGAAAACAAGTAGTCTCTCGTTCCACTCTCAAATGACACCATCAGATGCAGAATCGACGACATGAGCGACGACATCCTCGCCCAGGTAGTTGTAGATTTAGTCGTGAGCCCAACATAATTCAGCCTTCAACTCGACGAGACCACCGACGTTTCGAATTTGAGCCAGCTCATCTTATTTGTGCGTTATGTCAAAGGAGACGAGATCAAGGAAGACTTTCTGTTCTGCGAGCCTCTCACAACAACAACGAAGGCAGCTGACGTGAAGAAGCGGGTGGACGACTTCTTCAGAAGCAACGGCCTCTTGTGGAACATGGTGTCTGCAGTTTGCTGGGACAGAGTTCCAGCCATGCTGGGATGCAACTCCGGTTTTGGAGCGCTGGTGAAGGCCGATGCACCACACGTCATCGTCACGCACTGCGTCCTACACAGACACGCGCTGGCATCAAAAACCCTGCCTCCAAAACTGGCCAATGTTCTGAAAATCGTTGTTGAAACTGTGAATTACGTGCGAAGCCGTGCTCTGAATCATCGCATCTTCAAAGAGCTGTGCAATGAAATCGGCTTTGAATTCGAAGTCCTTCTCTACCACTCTAACGTTCGATGGTTATCACGAGGGAAGGTAGTGAGCCGTGTTTTTGCCTTGCGTGTAGTATTAGCCCTGTTTTTGCGAGAACACCAGCATTGCCATGCAACGCACTTCCAAGAGTCAGAGTTCAACCTCGCCTTGGCGTACTTGGCTGACATCTTTGACGCACTCAATCATCTCAATTGCCAGATTCAGGGCGGTGGAGTGAACGTCATCGAATCTGAAGAAAAGCTGAGCGCTTTCTGAAAGAAGTTACCGTTGTGGAGGCGGCGAACAGAGAACGACAACTTCGCGAACTTTTCGCTACTGGACGAGTGCGTGAGCGGGATCGAAGACGAGTCTGAAGTTGGAAGCACTGCTGTACCGGGGGAGCTGAAGCAAGCGATTGCCACGCGACTTGGATGAGCTGGGAAAGTCATTCGATGGCTACTTCCCCGACCAAGAGCAATACCCAGCATGGGTGCGGCAGCCGTTTACTTTCGACATTGCAACGGCAGATGTCAACAACCAATACCTCGACGACCTCATCGAACTTCAGCAGAGCCAGACTCAACAACAACTCTTCGGCACAACAACGCTCTCAACGTTTTGGTGCCACCAAATGGAAGGGTATCCTCACATCCCTAAAATTGCCCTTGAGATCCTCACGCCGTTCGTTACAACGTATCTCTGCGAGCATGCGTTTTCGAAACTGGTGGACATTAAAACAAAGAAATGGAGCAGGCTTGCATGCGAAAATGATTTGAGGGTGGCCCTTGCCAAAACAAAACCATGCATTTCCCAGATCGTCTCCCGAAAAGAAGAACAGAAAACGCATTAAGATGCAATTCTTCTTAATTTTTTCGTCAATCGTTTCGTTGAGGGGTTCCGCGAGTGTTCGGTGGGTTTCGTTAGGGTTCGGCGCCTTTAAAAAGGTTAAGAACCACTGCTTTAGGGGATGTCTGCACACATAATTAGTCTGTGAGAGTAATAGTTCATAAAAAAAAAAAAGAAGACTTTACTGCAATCACAAGCTTTGACTTTCTAATTAACAAAGTCCCACACAATTGGGTTTTTTGCCCAACTTCAAAGTGAGTTGCCTAATGGAGAAACTTTGACCTACCTGATCATTTTCTTGAAAATAATAGGTGAGCATACAACAGGTGATCAAACTGGCATTGAGCCAAGCCACTGAGCAATGAGCCAAGGTGTGTTGCCAATCTAAGATTTACCTACACACCCTTAACTACATGTACTTCACCTGCCACCACAATACTCGACAGGGGATATAAAACAAACACACAATTGCTACAACATCCATGACAGATGATGTTGAATGGGGAAGAAATAAATCCCTGTTGTAGCGGTTACTGCTGGATGCACACAATCGCCTTGCACCGGCCAGAACACGGCCAGACGCGCCTCTCCCGGGCATGCCCGGACTCACTGTTCCCGGGCACGCCCGAACCTCCCGGGCACGCCCGGTCTCGTCTTTCCCAGGCATGCCCGCTCTCGCCTTTGCAGGGCTCGCCCAGAGCGTCCGGGCATGCCCGCTATCGCCTTTTCAGGGCTCGCCCAGAGCGTCCGGGCATGCCCGCTATCGCCTTTCCAGGGCTCGCCCAGAGAGTCCGGGCATGCCCGCTATCGCCTTTCCAGGGCTCGTCCAGAGCGCCCGGGCACGCCCAGCCTCGACTTGCCAGGCCGCAGCCAAACACGCCCGGGCAGGTCCAGACTCGCCTTTCCAAGGCTCGCCCTTGACACCCGGGCATGCCCGGTATAGCTTTTGGCGGGCAAACTTCCCGACATAAATGGGTATATATATTGCTGCCCGATAAACGGGCTTGTCAGAATACCTGAGCTGTTTTGTTTCAATAAAGCAACTCGGACGAATTCCGTCTTTGGTCGCGTCAATTCTTTCGACTCGCGTTGGAGCGCAGTTCCTTCATTGGTGACCTACCGACATGGATACGGCAGTGACGCTTAAACTGCCTACCTTCTGTTTGGTTCGCTCAGGCGGACTCTCAGTTCGCCCTGCGAGGCATCACCGTGGACGACACCCGCTTCCACCATGTTGTGGCGGCGCTCGGTCCCGCCACCGCGGCCCGCGCCTTGAGCCTCCTCGAGCACCCGCCGGCTGCTGACAAATACGACGCGCTGAAGACACTCCTCCTCGACGCTTTCGCCCTCTCACCGGCAGCACGCGCACGGCGCCTGCTCGCTCTGCCCGAGCTCGGCGACACGCGCCCGTCCGAGCGCATGGACTATATGCTCTCGTTGCTCGGTGAGCACTCTCCGGATTTTCTGTTCCGCGAGCTGTTCCTTCGCCAGCTGCCTCACCCGGTACGCCTCGCCCTGGCTGGCACGTTGATCACGGATTCCCGCGCCCTCGCCAGGGAAGCCGATAAGATCTCCTCGGCGGGCCAGCACATCGGCGCGGTTACCTGGAGCCCGCCGCCGTCCGAGGCGACGCCCACGACACCCGAGCGCCCTGCGCGGTTGGAGGCCGAACTGCCGGTGCAACTGGCGGCCGCCACGCCGCACCGCCCGCTTCTGACACGACGGCCGGGGCCTCCACCTGACCGGGCGTGGTGTTATTACCACGCCAGGTTCGGACACAAGGCTCGGACGTGCCGGCCCCCATGCACTTTCGGCAGGTCGGGAAACAGCCGGGCCGGCGTTCATTCCCAGCCATGAGCGCCGGCCACTCGGGCAACTTGCTGTTTATTCGGGACAAAGCGTCTGGGCGGCGTTTCCTGTGTGACACCGGCGCCCAACTGAGCGTCATACCCGCCTCCGAGCAGGACAGGCGGG
Source organism: Myxine glutinosa (assembly GCF_964187855.1). NCBI lineage: Eukaryota > Metazoa > Chordata > Myxini > Myxiniformes > Myxinidae > Myxine > Myxine glutinosa. The sequence continues at coordinate 16,919,664 of NC_136266.1, forward strand.
ACGCCGTTTGCGGCCCCTCTTTGGTCGCTGCTAATGGCTCGGCCATACGCACTTTCGGCCCACGCGTCGTCACCCTCTGCTTCGGCAGCCAGCGTTTTCAATGGACTTTTGTGACCGCCTGCGTCCCCATGGCTTTGCTGGGCGCCGACTTCCTCTGCGCGCACGGGCTGCTGGTCGACGTCAAACGTCGTCGCCTTGTCAACGCCGAGACCTTCAGCTCCCTGGCGTGCACGATGAGCAGCTCCACGCCGACCGAACTGGCGTGCGCCCTCCCGGCAGCGAACGAGTTCGCTCGCCTGCTCGCGGAATTCCCGGCCCTCACGCGGCCGACGTTTTCGGCCGTCACGGTGCGGCACGGGATCGAGCACCACATACCCACTACGGGCCTGCCGGTCTACGCCAGGGCCCGCCGCCTCGACCCGACCAAGCTCGCCGTGGCGAAGGCCGAGTTCGACGCGTTGGAGCACCTCGGCATCGTGCGGCGCTCCGATAGCGCGTGGGCCTCGCCACTGCACATCGTGCCAAAGCCGGGGGGTGGATGGCGCCCGTGTGGCGACTACCGCCGTCTCAACGACGCTACCACCCCCGACAGGTACCCGATCCCGCATATTCAGGACTTTTCCGCCCGTTTGGCGTGACGGGTCATCTTTTCGAAAATTGACCTGATACGGGGCTACCACCAGGTACCTGTCCGGGCGGCCGACGTCCCGAAGACGGCCGTCATCACGCCGTTCGGCCTGTTCGAATTTTTGCCGATGCCGTTTGGCCTCAAGAACGCGGCCCAGGCGTTCCAGCGCTTGATGGACGGCATGCTGCGCGACCTGCCGTTTCTTTTCGTCTATCTGGACGATATCCTCGTCGCCAGCACGTCCCGCGCCGAGCACCTCCTCCACCTCCGAACACTGTTCGGTCGCCTCAGCGAGCACGGCTTAATTGTCAACCCGGTCAAATGCCACTTCGGCGCGACGACCGTTGACTTTTTGGGCCACCGCATCACCAAGACCGGGGCCGTGCCGCTGCCGACCAAGGTCGAGGCCATCACCACATTCCCGCGTCCCCGTTCCATCAAGGCCCTCCAAGAGTTCCTCGGCATGGTGAATTTTTATCACCGATTCGTGCCCCGCGCTGTTCAGCTCATGCGGCCCCTTTACGAGGCCCTCCGGGGCAAGCCGGCCAAGCATGACATTGTTTGGTCCGCGGCCATGGACGCGGCCTTCGCCAGTGCCAAACGGGCCCTCGCCGACGCAACGCTGCTGGCTCACCCGGTGCTCAACGTGCCCATCGCCCTCACTACGGACGCCTCCAACTACGCGGTGGGCGCCGTCCATGAGCAATGGGTGGACGGGGTTTGGCAGCCACTCGCTTTTTTCAGCCGGCAACTCCGGCCGAACGAGTTAAACTACAGCACGTTCGACCGCGAGCTGCTCGGGCTATTCCTGGCCGTTCGCCATTTCCGACACCTCCTGGAGGGCCGCCCGTTCACGGCTTTCGTCGACCACAAGCCGTTGGTCTACGCAATGGCTAAGGTCACGGAGCCGTGGTCGGCCCGCCAGCAGCGCCACCTCTCCGCCGTGTCGGAGTTCACCACGGACATCCGGCACGTCGCCGGCAAAGACAACGCCGTGGCCGACTGTCTTTCTCGGGCCAGCGCGAACGCGGTCCACCTCGGCGTGGACTTCGCGCTCATGGCGGCCGACCAGACCACCGACGCCTCGGTGCAGGCACTCCGTGCGGCGGACACGGGCCTCCGCCTGGCCGACATTCCCTTCGCGGGCACCGTCCTGCTCTGCGACGTCTCCCAGGGCCAGCCTCGCCCCATCGTGCCCGTTTCCTGGCAGCGCCGCATCTTCGCCTCCATCCACGGCCTTTCTCACCCGGGCCGGAAAGCTTCTCAGAAGCTGGTGTCGGCGCGTTTCGTCTGGCACGGCCTTCGACGAAACATCCGCGACTGGGCCAACGCCTGCACGGCCTGCCAGCGGGTCAAGGTCCACCGCCACACCCAGGCCCCGCTGGCACCTTTCGCCGTGCATGAACGGCGTTTCGACCACGTCCACGTGGACCTGGTGGGTCCCCTGCCCCCCCCGCGGGGGTTCACCCACCTGCTCACCATGGTGAACAGGACCACCAGGTGGCCGGAGGCCGTGCCCCTCGCCTCCACCACCACCGCCGACGTGGCGCAGGCGTTCATCGCCACCTGGGTCGCGCGCTTCGGCGCACCAGCGGACATCTCGTCCGACCGCGGCCCACAGTTCACGTCTGAGCTTTGGGGCGCGGTCGCCCGTTCGTTGGGGGTCACGCTGCACCGCACCACGGCCTACCACCCCCAAGCCAACGGGTTGTGCGAGCGGTTTCACCGCTCCATGAAGGCCGCACTCATGGCCGGCATTCAGGACGACGGTTGGGCCGACCGGCTGTCGTGTGTCCTTTTGGGCCTTCGCACGGCCCCCAAGGAAGACCTCCAGGCGTCCGCCGCCGAGCTCGTCTACGGCCAGCCGCTCCGCGTCCCGGGCGAATTCGTGCCCGACGCTACCAGTCCCTGGTCCGCCGCTCGCCAGCGCTCGGACCTCCAGGAGGCCGCCCGACGATTTGCCCCCGTGCCGACGTCCCGCCACGGTGGCCCCCAGTCCTACGTCCCCCCCGGCGCTTCGCACAGCGGAGTACGTCTTTGTGCGTCATGACGCGCACCAGGGGCCACTCCGGCCGCTGTACGACGGGCCCTTCCGGGTCCTGCGACGGGGCGACAAGTCTTTCATCGTCGACTTCGGCGGCCGGCCGGACCGGATTTCTGTGGACCGCCTCAAACCGGCGCACATGGACGTCGACCGACCACCACGGTTGGCCCTTCCTCCACGGCGAGGCCGCCCCCCGTCCACAGTTCCCCCCGCTCGACCACCCACCACCACGTCGGACCCCTCCCCACGACCCTCCAGGGGTCGCTTCGGCCAGGTCATTCGGACCCCCCTTAAATTGACCCTGCCGGTGCAGGTCGATTCTGGAGGGGCGTGTGTAGCGGTTACCGCTGGATGCACACAATCGCCTTGCACCGGCCAGAACACGGCCAGACGCGCCTCTCCCGGGCATGCCCGGACTCGCTGTTCCCGGGCACGCCCGAACCTCCCGGGCACGCCCGGTCTCGTCTTTCCCGGGCATGCCCGCTCTCGCCTTTCCAGGGCTCGCCCAGAGCGTCCGGGCATGCCCGCTATCGCCTTTCCAGGGCTCGTCCAGAGCGCCCGGGCACGCCCAGCCTCGACTTGCCAGGCCGCAGCCAAACACGCCCGGGCAGGTCCAGACTCGCCTTTCCAAGGCTCGCCCTTGACACCCGGGCATGCCCGGTATAGCTTTTGCCGGGCAAACTTCCCGACATAAATGGGTATATATATTGCTGCCCGATAAACGGGCTTGTCAGAATACCTGAGCTGTTTTGTTTCAATAAAGCAACTCGGACGAATTCCGTCTTTGGTCGCGTCAATTCTTTCGACTCGCGTTGGAGCGCAGTTCCTTCACTGTAACTTTAAAACATCTTTAAAACCATGTATATCAATAAACCTGCCACCTCTTTTTGCAACGAATATATTTTATTGAAAAAGTGTCCGTCAAAATTAAGTTATTTACACTTTTTACGACCAAATAACCTAAACTCAGACAATCGATAATAATCTGGTAATCAGTTGATTATCAGAATAACTGAAAATTCACATCATATCACATTCGAGCTTTGTGTTAATTCCCTTGGGAGTACAAACACTCACCAGGCCTTCATCAAATTCGTCAGGGACACAAGCTACATTGTAGGTCGGAATGAGGTGAGACCATCCCCTTGATGTGCACACTCTGCTCACCACTCCTGTTCAAAAGTGCAGGCAATGGGAAAACAACATGAAAACACATGCAGCACACACAGTCAAATATTAATTAATTGATTAACTATTCAATGGAGCATTTCAAAATTCAAAGAAAATTCCAAAATTCTATTCCACCCACCTTTCCCATCTGTACTCGTCTATTAAGTTGTCCACATAAAGTTGTAGCAACCTGAACTTGACTCACGACTACTTGATTCGGTTAAATTCAAACAGACACTGCATTAAAAGTTTGGTGTACTTTGAAATTGAAATTCCCCGAGCTCATTACCCATAAATATTCAACAAATGTAACGACAGTACAACTTCAGTACTCTAACCTCATTACGAAGGCAAAACGTCACGTTTGTACCAACTTTTACCAAAAACTATCTCTCTTTTACGAATGCTTCCCACGAATGCAATTTTGTGATGCAAATGAAACTAGAAAGCATCTGAAAATGCAAAGCCAGTCCACGTCCGTTTGTATTGGACGTCTTCTTATTCTTCCGTATGTTCGAAATAATGAGAAGTTAAAAAAAATACAAAATGAAAATAGATTTCATGCAGCCTTGACCTTTGAGCTTTAGATCTAAAAAAATAATCAGCTTCTGGCTTTTGATTTGTGAACCAATTCTGTGACACAATATGCAAATTCTTAAAAATTTCAGGTCAATCGGGTGAAAATTGATGATTTTATGAAATGCTGACCTTTGAGTTTTAGTCTAAAAATAATGAGCTTCTAGCTTTTGATTTGTGAACCAATTCTGACCCAATATGCAAATATTTTTAATTTCAGGTCAACCGGGTGAAAATTGACGATTTTATGTCACATTGACCTTTGACCTTTTGACCTTTTCACCAAATTATTAATTTGCCTCCTCCATATTACCATAATAAACCTTTGTTGAAAATTTGATGACAAAACTCAAATGGTAAATTTAAATTTCAGGTCAATTGTATGAAAATTGATGATGTTTTTCAGTTTTGACCTTTAGATCTAAAACAAAACCAAAAATCTAACAGCGGCGTAGCCGGGCTTGTCAAATATTATAAACCACAAGCACATATCATTAGCTTTTCAAACCGTCACTAATGCTGTTTATAACATTTAAAAAAAAAAAAATCTGTTTTTTGAAGAATGTTTTTTCTGTTTATGACATTAAACAGAAATTTGGAGGAATCGCGACATCGATGAGGTAAGTCTTGCTTACAGAACTGAGCGAAGATCTACTGTAATCTATATACCCCACAAGGTTTGAAGGTGTGCTCATTTATCAAACAGCGAGCTAGCACTTGTCAAGCCAGCCGTTCCCTAATGGTTTTGAATGGAATGCTAGTCGGTGGGTGGAGCAGCCGTCGTAATGACATCATCGACGTCATGACGTAATGGACACAAAACTGCCGCTTCTTAAATATGTAGAACATGATATATTTTAACCAGTACGTTTGCAGTCACTACAAGGGATTAGTGTTATGATAAATTTACTACAATATTAACGTTACGTTATCATTCTTTCGAAAATGATATTACGATTAAAAAAACCGAGACTAATTCCTTACTTCCTCGGTTATTAATATTAGTGCCGAACAACACTCATCATTGATCATGGACCATACACCGCTTCAATCCATAAACTTTCCATTCATGACATTGGGATTAAAGTATTATGGTTATATTTACTATATTATTATTACGAAAACGATACTACTGAAACGACACACTACTGTATTAAGAAACCTCGTCTTAATTTGTCCGAAGCAGTCCGAAGGTGAAGCATAACGCCGAAGGCCTCTACGTACCGTTTTGTTGGAAGAGACGTAACGCCGATGCTTTCGATATTTCATGATGATTTTAACAATCGGTTTGTTTGTGTTTCACACAGAATGAAGAACATAAATGTAGAGCATGGTGATTGTGATATATGACAGGTTTGACGATATGTTCGGCATGAACGGCATATAAATCAAAATGGCGGCGTGTGGAATCAGATGCTGCACGTGGCACGGCCGTAATGACATCAGACGTAATCACATCACCCTGTCATGTGACCAGATTTTCAGCTCTGATTGTAGACTGGTTCAATTTCCAGCAAATGTGATTGCATGAGGCATTTTTGAGGAAAAGCAAACAAATAGGTTTTTCTTAAAGGGAATTTTGTGCTGAATATGAATATCTTGTTTGTGTTTCCCAAAATTGCCTAATTAGGTCATTAATTAAGGTCAAAGGTCAATAAGTGCAAAATTCAAGTTTTCACAGAAATTGTTTTATTTTTAATATTCAATACAGTGGTGAAAAAGATTTTCCAATATCTATCATATTAAGCCATACATTGCATGTCAAAGATTTGAATTTAATGGAAAATGTGAAAGAAATTTTCACTTCTGTGGAGAATATCTCCGCAACGGTTGACCTTTCTACGGAGTGCCATGTCAGTCGATTTCCCTTTGATGTTTCATGTCAAAATGCACCAGTGAAAAGAATATATGGCATAGCATCATTGTCTAGGATCAGGGGAATGAGACTTTGTTGTTTGTTTTGCGAAATTTGCATAATTAGCCACCAATTAAGGTCAAGGGTTAATTAGTACAAAATGCGAATTTTTATGAAATTTTCGTAAGGTCCTATTTGACGTCCCCTAGATGAATTTACAAGAATTTTCTACATATCATTCAAATTAAACGTCATATTATGTGCCGAATATTCAAATTAAATGAAAAATGTGATAGGAATTCTTGATTCTATCGCCAATATCTCAATAACGGTTCAATTGCCAATATCTCAATAACAGTTCAATTTTGGTCGCATGGATTTGTCTCTTTTCCAACGTAGGCCACCAAAACTGATTTTGGTTTCCTCTCTATATATGACAACAATATATCTAACAATATATTAGAAAGGAATATGTCACCTTTTTATATTTCTATATTTTATATTTATATTTCACCCCCTTAAACCAACACTGATGAAGAGTCAAATAACCGTATTGTGGCAATATCCTAGCATTGGCGTTATTTAGTCTTGTTTTTGCATGTTACATTGTTACAGTCTCCGAGTCACTGCATTTGCATGCGTCCGTACACTTCAAATCCCATTTCCTGCACGAACACCTATCACAGGTGCAACCCTTGGTACAGCCACACTGTACAATGTCCTTGCATGCTTTTGGGATAGGGGGTAAAGATGTGAGCACCGGTGAGAGAAGACCATCAACCAGCTTCCATCCAGCAGAGTCCATTGGGGAAGGAATTACTGGGTTTGGATTGCACGCTTCTCTCCATATGAAGCTCTGGTCATTTGCACGCTGTATATGGTGATGTGCAGCATCACTGGATGGTGGCATTGATTCTGGTGCCTGACATTTACTGAACAGCTTTACTGAACAGCGAACATATCACATGTTCTTGTGATATCACATCTCACGAGATGATATATCATCACATTACTGAACATTTACTGAACTCACAGTTCAGTTCCCACAGTTCCCACAACTCACAGTTCAGAACTCACAGTTACTGTTCCCTCACTCACTCACATTTACTGAACAGCGAACATATCACATGTTCTTGTGATATCACATCACTTGTGATATTACTCACAGTTCAGTTCCCACAGTTCCCACAACTCACAGGTCAGAACTCACAGTTACTGTTCCTTCACTCACTCACATTTACTGAACAGCGAACATATCACATGTTCTTGTGATATCACATCTCATGAGATGATATATCATCTCACGTTCTTGTGATATCACATCTCATGTGATATCACATGATATCACTTGTGATATCACATCTCACGAACATATCACATGTGAACATATCACATGTCCCTATCACATGTACCACAATTCTTACCATGAACAGCGAACAGCAAACTTCTCACATTTTCCATTAAATTCAAATCTTTGACATACGATATATGGCTTAATATGACAGATACTCGATAAACTTTTTCGCCAATGTATTGGATATTAAAAATAAAATAATTTCTGTGAAAACTTGAATTTAGCACTTATTGACCTTTGACCTTAAATAATGACCTAATTAGGCAATTTTGGGAAACACAAACAAGATATTTATATTCAGCACGAAAATCCCTTTAAGAAAAACCTATTTGTTTGCTTTTCCTCAAAAATGCCTCATGCAGCTTAAATGAGCACATTTTTGAATTTCTTGCCTAGACTATTGGGAAACGTTTGAGGGGACATACATACATACATACATACATACGTCATACATACATACAATCATACATACATACATATGTGGCGGACACGATGGCTCGCTGGCGCAGAGACATAATTCCGCGCACCAGCGGGTGGCGGCCACGCCCCAGGTAGGGCGTGGCCGGGAGATATATACGCAGGCTCGCTGCCGCGCGCACGTTAGTGCGGATGAGTGAGCAATGAATAAAGAGCTCGATAATAACCAAAGCGTTGTGGCCTACCTTTGTTCAACGTGTGTGCTCCCGCACCACACTGGTGACCTCCGACTTGTTCAACCGTAGTTGAACCCCCGAACGAGCAATGGCCATCAACGCGATCAAGCTACCGGAGTTCTGGGAAGCGCAGGCCGACACCTGGTTTCTTCAAGCCGAGGCCCAATTCCAGCTCCGGGGCGTCACGGCGGACGACACAAGGTACTTCTACGTGGTCGCTGCCCTTGGCTCCGGCACGGCCGCGCACGTCGTGTCCTTCCTCCGGCACCCGCCGGACGAGGGCAAGTACGCGGCGCTCAAGCAGCTGCTCCTCGATACGTTTGGCCTCCCAGAGGCCGACCGCGCCGACCGTCTTTTGGACCTTCCCGCCCTCGGTGACACACGCCCGTCCACCCGCATGGATTACATGCTATCCCTGCTCGGCGACGGCCGCGCGGATTTCCTGTTCCGTGCTCTCTTACTCCGCGCACTGCCTGTACAGGTACGGCTCGCGTTGGCCGGATCAACCATTACGGAACCGCGGGCCCTGGCCAGGGAGGCGGACAAGTACTTCGCAGCCCACGACGCGCGGCCGGCATATAGCACGGCCGTCGTGGGTCCCAGCGCCGCGCACGGCGCGTGTGGTTCGGATCCTTCCGAGCACGGCGTAGGTTTGGCGGATCGCCGCGTGGCATGGCGTTCGGATCCTCCCGAATACGGCGTAGGTTTGGCGGATCGCCGCGTGGCATGGCGTTAGGTTCCTTCCGAGCGCGGCGTAGGTTTGACGGATCCATGCGTGGCCCCCGCCACGCCCCGCCCACCACCGTCGTCGCAACCGGCGCGGCGACCACCACCGGGCCAGACCTGATGCCATTTCCATGCCAGGTTCGGCCACAAGGCCAGGTCCTGTCGCCCGCCTTGTACTTTTGGCAGGTCGGGAAACGACCAGGCCGGCGCTCGCTTCCTGCCATGAGCGTTGGCCATACTGGCAGCCTGTTGTTCATAACGGACACCTCCTCGGGTCGTCGCTTCCTGTGCGACACGGGAGCGCAGGTGAGCGTCCTCCCTGCTTCCGCATCCGACCGGCAAGCTGCGGGCCGGGGCCCCGCTTTGCTTGCCGCCAACGGCACGCCCATCCGCACGTTCGGGAAGCGTTGCCTCTCGCTGCGGTTCGGGGGGCAGCGCTTTCAGTGGTCGTTCGTTACCGCTCGTGTCCCCATGGGCCTACTCGGAGCGGACCTCCTCTGTGCGCATGGGCTGCTGGTGGACGTGAGGCACAGACGCCTTGTCCAGGCCGAAACTTTCAGCTCGCTCGTTTGCGCGCTGAGCAGTTTGTTGAGCTGCTCCCTGGGCGGCTCACCGAGCGGCTCGCCAAGCGGCTGGCTGAGCGGTTCGGTTCCAGCAAGGTTGGTCTGCACGCTTCCGGCAGTGGACGAGTTCACCCACCTCCTCGCCAGTTTCCCGGCCCTCACGCGGCCCACTTTCTCAGCGGTGGCCGTCAAGCATGGGGTGGAGCATCACATCCCCACCGTCGGGCCACCGGTCTACGCCCTGGCGCGCCGCCTCGACCAGGCGAAGCTCGCCGTGGTGCAGGGGGTGTTCGCCACGCTGGAGCGATTGGGCATCGTCCGGCGCTCCAACAGCGCGTGGGCATCGCCGCTGCACATCGTGCCCAAGCCCGGCGGCGGGTGGCGGCCGTGCGGCGACTACCGCCGCCTCAACGATGCTACCACCCCCGACCGCTACCTGGTCCCTCACATCCAAGACCTTTCCGCCCGGTTGGCGAACATGTCCATCTTCTCCAAGGTGGACCTCATCCGCGGATACCACCAGGTCCCCGTCAGGCCGGAGGACATACCGAAGACGGCCGTCATTACACCATTCGGACTCTTCGAGTTTCTGCGGATGCCCTTCGGGTTGAAGAATGCGGCCCAGGCATTCCAGCGGCTGATGGACAGCGGACAGCGTCTTGCGCGACTTGGATTTCGTTTACGTCGACCTGGACGACATCCTCGTCGCAAGCGCGTCCCGTGAGGAGCACCTCCGCCATCTCCGCACGCTCTTCGAATGCCTGGACCGGCATGGCCTGATCGTCAACCCCGCCAAGTGCCAGTTCGGCGTCACCGAGATCGACTTTTTGGGGCACCGCGTCACCAGGCACGGGGCCATCCCCTTGCCGGCCAAAGTGGAGGCGGTCAGGGGTTTTCCGCGCCCCCACACCATCAAGGGGCTCCAGGAGTTCCTGGGCATGGTGAACTTCTATCACCGTTTCCTGCCCCGCATCGCCCAGCTCCTGCGCCCCCTGCATGAGGCCCTCCGGGGGAAGCCGGGCAAAGGCGACGTTGCCTGGACCGAGCCGATGGACGCGGCGTTCGCGGGCGCGAAGCTCGCCTTGGCTAACGCCACCATGCTCGCGCACCCGGCGCCCGATGCACCGATCGCCCTCACCACCGACGCGTCGGACTACGCGGTGCATGAGCAATGGGTGAAGGGGGCTTGGCAGCCGCTGGCGTTCTTTAGCTGGCAGCTCCGCCTGCACGAACGGCGGTACAGTACCTTCGACCGCGAGCTGCTCGGGCTCCACCTGGCGGCCCAGCACTTCCGCCATCTGCTCGAGGGCCGCTCGTTCGCGGCCTTCGTCGACCATAAGCCCCTGGTTTTTGCGATGGCCAAGGTCACCGAGCCGTGGTCGGCCTGGCAGCAGTGTCACCTCTCGGCCGTGTCCGAGTACACGACGGACATACGGCACGTCGTGGGGAAGGACAACCCAGTGGCGGATTGCCTTACCCGGTCCCTCGCCCACGCGGTCCACCTCGGGATCGACTATGCCCGGATGGCGGCGGACCAGTCCGCCGACCCCGCCGTCCAGGCTTTTCGGACCGCCGTCACGGACCTCCGCGTCGCCGAGGTACCGTTCGACGGTGAGGGCGCGGCCCTCTTGTGCGACGTCTCCCTCGGCCGGCCTCGCCCCATCGTGCCCGCTGGCTGGCAGCGCCGGGTTTTGACGCCATCCACGGCCTGTCCCACCCGGGCACGAAGGCCTCCCAAAAGCTGGTCGCCGACAAGTTCGTCTGGCATGGCCTCCGGAAGGCCGTCCGCGATTGGGCCAGGACGTGCCTCGCGTGCCAGCGCGCGAAGGTCCACCGCCACAACCGGGCCCCGCTGGTCCCGTTTACGGTGCCCGAACGTCGGTTTGACCGCGTTCACGTGGACTTGGTGGGACCTCTGCCCCCCTCGCGGGGTTTCACCCACGTCCTCACCATGGTGGACCGCACCACCTGGTGGCCAGAGGCCATGCCTTTGGCAGCAACGACGGCGGCGGACGTCGCGCAGGCATTCATCGCCACTTGGGTTGCCCGTTTCGGCACCCCCTCGGACATCTCGTCCGACCGCGGCCCCCAGTTCACCTCGGAGCTCTGGGGGGCGGTGGCGCGGGGGCTCGGCGTCCAGCTGCATCGCACCACGGCCTACCACCCACAGGCCAACGGCCTGTGCGAGCGTTTCCATCACGCCATGAAGGCCGCGCTCTGGGCCAGCCTCCGCGACGGCGGCTGGGTCGACAGGCTCCCCTGGGTCCTGCTTGGCCTCAGGACGGCGCCCAAGGACGACCTGCGCGCATCCGCGTCGGAGCTGGTCTTCGGACAACCGCTGCGGGTGCCGGGCGAGTTCCTCTCCGACTCCACAGCACCATGGTCCGCGGCGCAGCAGCGGGTGCCCGCCAACGCATGTCGCCCCGGAGCTTCGCACGGCGGAGTACGTGTTCGTCCGCCACGATGCCCACCGGACACCGCTGCAGCCCCCGTACGACAGGCCCTTCCGCGTGCTGGAGACCGGGGCGAAGCATTTCACCCTGGACATCGGCGGTGCTCCGGACCGCATCTCCGTGGACCGCCTCAAGCCGGCCCACCTCGACTTGGACCACCCCCCGCCATCGGCTCTGCCCCCGCATCGGGGCCGCCCCCCGGCGGGCGGACCCCCGGCTCCGCCCAACCCCGCCGTCACGTCACCCCCCGGTCCTGCACCCATCCCAGATGCCGCCGGAGGCATCCCAGACGCCGCCAGCCGCCCGTGGGTGCTTCGGCTGGGTCATCCGGTTGCCCCGCAAGCTGACCCTTCAGGTGCGCGGGAATTCTGGGGGGGCGCGTGTGGCGGACACGAAGGCTCGCTGGCGCAGAGACATAATTCCGCGCACCAGCGGGTAGCGGCCACGCCCCAGGTAGGGCGTGGCCGGGAGATATATACGCAGGCTCGCTGCCGCACGCACGTTAGTGCGGATGAGTGAGCAATGAATAAAGAGCTCGATAATAACCAAAACGTTGTGGCCTACCTTTGTTCAACGTGTGTGCTCCCGCACCACACATACATACATACATACATACATACATACATACATACATACATACATACATACAGATGGACAAACACTGTTCTAGACGGCTCTGCCCGATGGGCTACGCCGTAAAAATAATCAGCTTCTATGTTTTTATTGGTGAACCAATTATATGACCCAATATGCAAATTCTTAAAATTTCAGGTTAAATGGATGAAAATTGACGATTTTATGCAACCGTGACCTTTGATCTTTTGAATGAAAAAAAACAAAACAATCGATGTCTACCTTTTGATTAGTGAATCAATTCAGTGACAAAGTTATTAATTTGCCTTCTCCATATTCGCATCATAAAGCTTTGGTGAAAATTTGATGACAAAAGTCAAATTGAAATTTCAGGACAATTGGATGAAAATTGATGATTTTATGACGCTGACCTTTAACCTTTTGATGAAATTATTAATTTGTCTTCTCCATATCATCATAATAAAGCTTTGGTGAAAATTTGATGACAATAACTCAAATGGTAAAAAAAAAAGTTGCAGGACGGACGGACGGACGCACTCACGCACAGGATTGCAAAACCCCGTCTCCTTCTGCACAGGGGACGGGCTAATAAAGAAACTTTCTGCATTCCTATGCACTAGTTGTGTATAAAGTGCTTTCTGGCATGTATATTTCGCCCAGTCCCTAATCTACCCAATTATGTGTGAAACATGTTGGGCTTTCCACTAAAATCGGAATTGCATGGAGATTATTAATAGCCACACAAGCCAATGTAGAGAGCTTGCTAAAGTCTTCCGATATTAAGAGTTTACCACGTAGTGTGTGCTGGCATCGCAAGTAGGCCAGGCCAGGTGGGGCAGGCAGATCGCCATGTCCCTGACGATCATTAATGAGCAAGCTTGCTGGGCATTCACTGACAATATTGTAACAACAGTTTGGCAATTCTGAGATTAGCTGTTTTGAGAAACTTAGAATCCCAAATCCTTCATATTGTTGCCATCACCTGGACTTGAGTCTCCAACCTCCACAACACACAACCAGTGTCCTGCCCTCTAGCCCAGCGAACACAACAATGTTGGCTCGATGGCTCCAGGTGCACCTGGGCTCAGGGCAGGATCGACCCGGTCCGGTCTAGAGATGCGGGGAGGTCGCAGCGCTCGGAGGTAGTGACTTGCTCTTCTTCAAGCTGGGGGCGCATCTGACGTCACATCCGGTAAGTGGCTGCGTATATCCGGCGGGGAGTGACACGCCCTCGGCTCGTTAGCTCCGCCCCAGATGGAATCGGTCCGCCCTTCTTATTGGGTGCGGCGGGTTTACCAGGCTCCGCCCTTGATGAGGAGCTGACAGCCAGCCCCTTCGTGGTAACCCCGTGGAGCGCATGGTCATGGCGGCTAACCGAGCCGGTGTGAGGACGCACACTCCCCCCGCGCCGCGCCCATTCTCCTCTGTTGTTGTAGTTGTTGTTGTTGTTGTTGTTGTTGTTGTTTGGGGAAGAAGATGGGAGGAGGTATGGGAAGGTCCTAAACTCACTACTGGTGCCATATAATCACATTCTGGTGCAACGAAGAGTCAGAATTAATGGAAACGAGTCCTTAACTGACATAGACTAAGAATAACTAGCAAGATGTCCAAAAGTTGTCTACGTGAGATGCGGTGGACCTGGGCACGACATTTAATGGGGGAAAAAGGGGAAGGTCGGTTCTACAGAGTGTTGTTTACAGACAATGGGACTAGGGAATGGGGGATTGGGGATAGTTGGGGAGTATTGGGGAAATAGGGGAATATTTACAAGCGGATATGGAGGCCAAATTCCATATTCGCAACAATATTGTTGCCATCACCTGGACTTGAGTCTCCCACCTCCACAACACACAACCAGTGTCCTGCCCTCTAGCCCAGCGAACACAACAATGTTGGGCTGACGTCGGGAAATAGACGTCGCGTTTATAACCATGAAACAACGTTGGGCCAACGTCGGTAAATAGACGTCGCGTTTACAACCAATAAACAACGTTGGGCCAACGTTGGCAAATAGCCCAGTAAATAGACGTCGCGTTTACAACCAATAAAACAACGTCGGTAAATAGACCTTGCGCGTTTCCAACAAATAAACAACATTGGGCCGACGTCAACCAATCAACCAAATGCCAACGTTGACCCAACGTTGTTGTGTTAGCTGGGAGGCCACCATTGTCCCAATAATGGTTTTCTGCTTAAGAGGTTAAAATAGATTTGAACTAGAACGGCACTCAGTAGAGAGCATACCTCCACCAGGTGAACAGTTTACGTTTTGTATCCTAGTTCACAACACAACCTGACCAGAAAATCACAACACAGAATCACATTTAATCAAAATCATCCGTCCACAACTTTGAGATATCCTGCTTTGTATCGATTTTGGCCCTTACTTCCAATGGTGAAGAATCACTTAAAAAATTCTAGTAGCCGGATCCGAATCCAGATCGTCACCAAACTCCAATCATTTCGTCCTCGTCACATACGCTACATCTTTGGCAAATTTCGTCCCAATTCGTCCACAACCTTTTGAGATATTTTGTTCACAAACAAACGGACAAACAGACGGGGGTGAAAAGATAACCGCCATCCACCTTTGGTGGTGGAGGTAATAAGAACGTATTAGCATTATTTTTCAAAATATAGAATAATTTTCTAATTTCCAGATTTGTTTTTGTTTATCGTCATAAGAAAATTATTCTTTGTGAAACCTGAAAAACACACATTGGTGGAAATATAACGTCGCAAAGGCAAGGTGCAGTCAGTTTGACCCAAGCGGAGATTGGCATTTGATTTGCAGCATTCTCTGCGATGCTGAGCTTCTTGCATCAACAACCTACATGTATAAAGGTTAACATACAGGTTACACATGGGCTTACGGGTTGTGCATATATACACAAACATTTCTGCTTTGTGCAGAATGCATGTGGAATTCTAAACGACACAAAATTCTCCAAGGAGTCGGTTACACACCAATCAATTCACTTTGCGTGGCGATACACTCCTAAAAGAACAGAAAGTCACAAGGCAGAGATCACAAGACTTGCATATATATATTTGCCCAGCTGTGCATTCTAAGTGGCATTCAACTATTGTCAACTGATTAAAATGCTTAATTTAATGTATTACTCATTTTAAAATAATCAGATGAGCAAATATATCCAGCATCACAAGCTGCATTGATATCAGAGGGACAGAGAGGACAAGTCCTTTCACCTACAACACCAGGGGAGGCACTACCTCCCCTACCTCCCTTTATTACCTCCGCCACCAAAGTTGGACAGAGGTTATCTTTAATCACTAGTTTGATTGTGATTATTTCATATATATTCGCCTAAACTCCTTCTATTTCACAAAATTGACTTGTGAAAATAAACTTGAACACCATTTACGCAGAGACTTCAATACCGTAAACAATTTGGCTCCTTATCGTAATGTTGTAATGGATGTTACGATTCATGATAGGTATTTGTTTATTCAAGTAGCTGCATTGTTTTTTACCTGCGACATGTCGCAGGTCTGCAAGAACTTCGTAGTGCAGTTGGGGTTCTTGTTGGGGGTCGATTTTTGAAATGTGCACCCATTGGTACAACAGCTGCTGGACCACACCCACATGTGTCGCTTGACTCCACCCACCATAGTACCAAGCAAACATTACGGTAATCAAGCATTACTTTACATTACATAAGTGTTATGTTACGCAAATTACTAAAAAAAAACAATTGATAACGATACTGTCATGGCCATAACGTGTAGTTTAAAAATAGTGTTAGGTAATTATTGAATCGGCCCCATATTGGGGTAAAACAATCCGTGACCGTGTGACCAATCAGCACGTTCTGATATAACCTAGGGGAGGCTGACATGGATAAGAGGTGTTGAGTTAATCTTTTAATGGTGCATTAAATGTGTGTTTCCCAATGATGCTGTTCATCTTTTAAGAGTGCATTAAATGTGCGTTTCCCAATTGTCCCATTACCATATTTTGTCACAGGTTGTTACCACAGTGCGGTCATTCTTGTTGAAGTCTGCGAGGTAATCTGCATGGGATATTAATGTGATGCAGAATGCAGAACCGTCCCCAATGGAACCTAAAGCGGTGTCACTAACACAACTCTTAATTCCTCTGAGGAATATAACTAGCTTATTCTGAAAACGTCAGGTCAGGCATTAAAAAAGAATTTCTTCTTTATGACTCGCCACACTACCTCTTATCAGTGTATATACATACATGTGCTGGGCCGATGTCGGCATCGCTAATTATATATATATTGTTGCGGTTTTGAGTCTCAAGTGAGTTTAATAAAGGTTAAAGTTTGCCCCCCACAGTTAGTCACACAAGCAACATGTAGCCTCGTGATAGTATAGTTATGTCTTAGTATTTGTGAGCTTAGTTCCTTTCCAGTGTTAATTCTGCGTTGAGTAGGAGGCAGGAGAATAGGCCCTACTTGCCACCGATTTCCCAGCGACCCTAGCCTCAATCCAGTTTGCTAAGCATTGGTTGATCATTGGGCGAGTTAACACGAGGCAGGCCTAGGAAGGTCGGGGCGGAGTCGAGGGTGGAGCGGCGGAAGCGCTGACAGTAAGCACGAGCCGCCAATCAGAGCTCGAGGGTGGTGGCGGGGGCGTTGCGTCAGAGGGCATGGTGAGAAGGTTCGGGTGAGTTCCAGAAGGTTCGGGGGGCGTAACTATAAAACAGCTGCGTGAAAGCCCTCGACAGGACTAGCGCGGGAACACTTAATGAGAAGGACTTGCACACCAGGATTCGCAGAGGAACGCAGGACTTGCGGCAAAAGGATTGGCGAAAGAACTTGATAAGCGGTGAAAGCTGATGAACTTGACGCCCTTGCACGAGAACGCGCGCTAACCAGCTCGAAGTGTATAGAAGAAGAGGAGTTGGCCGCTACATATACGCGGGCGCAGCCAGACACGCTTAGAACGAATACAGCGCATTTCAGACGCGCGAGTGAGCAAGGCTGAGTAACCGCTAGCCGCGCTAAAGTCCGCCCTCTGCCGTTCCGCCCCATAATCTGTCTGTTCGAGAGATGCGCTACGAGTCCCTGCCTTCGCCTGCCACCATCTTCGCGGGACGTGCCGGGGACCGTGGAGAGCCGGACGGGGACCATCTCTCGACGCGTGGGGAACACCTGCCCATCTGCAATTCCCTGTGTGAGTGTGAGACGGGCCCGTTGTCCCAGGGATAATTAAGACTGCTTGAGGATTGCTCTGTGTCTCTTCGTCCTTGAGCCTGTATATACGTGTGGGAATAATTAAACCCATTTGTTCTTCCTTTCTTCCTGATTCGATCGTTCCTGTGGTTTCTCTCATTGACTAAGCGTGGCACGAATAAGATCGCTTTAATCGGGTTCCAACATCTAAATAATTGCGCGGACCACGTGTACGCAATCCGCTCGGTGTACTCACATCACATGTGGTTCGTGCGAGGCTTGTTTCCTCGCTCCCAGGGCAGCACGGGGAATTAGGTACGAGCGAAAAGTAGTTCCGAAACCCTACACCACGCGTGTGTCCGGGAGGGACGTAATAAGTCTCGGTTCCGCCAGGCCCAGTAAAGACAAGGGGATTAATCCCCCCTTGATAAGGGGAAGAAGGCCGGCGTAGAGAACCGTAACAATTGGTGCCAGGTAGTGGGATTTGTAACCCAACCAAATTTTTGTGGACGAATTGGCTCCAAATTACGAGTGGACGAAATTTAGTTTTAAAATCCAAAATTAAATTCGTGCCATGGCTAGCCAAAGCGATCGAATGCCGGTGGGGGTAGATGATGAGGTAGATGAGGAAGAATCAATGACCCAGGACCCACGGGAAGAATTGGGAGAAGAGGAGGACATTGATGAGGGGCCGGCAGTCGGGGAAGAAAATGGCGGCGCCTCGCACGTGGCAGCGAGAGCCGGGCCCGCGGCGCCAATGGATATGGGCACCTTCATGGCACAAATGAAAGCATGCTTTGTGGTGCAAAGTAATGAAATGAGAGCAGAAATGAAAGAAATGAAGGAGGGGCTGGAAAACAAAATGGACGCCCAAGGTAACAAATCCACCCGGGAATTGGAAGAGGTGAAAAATGAATTGGAAAACAAAATGGAGACCCAAAATAATCAATTGGAAAAAATGAGGGTTGCGTCGAAAAAGGAAATAAAAGAGATGGGGGAGGACATAAGGCGCGGGTTGAGTGAGGAGGTCGCATTGGTACGCGACGAGGTAAGGCAGTGTGAGGAGTGCGTATAGAAGGAGTTGAGGAAGAGTACGGCCAGGTAAATGGGGGTATAGAGGAATTGACGTGGGAGGTAGAGAAGCTGACAGTGGGACAGCAGGAATTAAGGGAGCAAGTGGGGAAGAATACCGACGTAATAGGGGGGCTGAAAGCAGCACAAAAAGAAATAAGACGGGAGGTGGTAGCGACGAAGAAGGAATGCCAAATGGTACAGGAGGGGCTGACGTAGAGGATAGATGACGTGGTAGAGACGTTGGGGACGAGGGAACGAGAAGTCAGGACCCATGTAGAGACGACCAGGGTGGCTTTAGAAGAAGAAATTGCGGGGGCGCACCGGCAGATAGAAGGGGTGAAACAAAAGTTGGAGGAAGTAGAAGAAGGGGTGAGTGAAATTAAGAAGAGACGGAAGGAGACTAAAAAAGAAAGAAAGGAGGAGGTGATGGAATATGTGCAAGGTCTGTGTTCACATCGTGATGACGTGCTTGCTAACCAAATAAAGAGTTTGCAGGTGGCGGAGGAGAAGCGAGGAGGAAGAAGCGCCGAAGTGAGTGGCGATATTGGCGGAAATGTGTATGGTGCGAGGGGAGGTTCGACGAGCTTGGGGTTTGGAATAGACCCGGGCATTCGTGAAAGGCCGAATGTAAGGTGTGTGGCTGCCACAGAGGGCGTGGAGAGAGAGTGTGCGCATGGGTGTCCGACAATGGGGTGTGCGAAAGGTGATTGTGAGCCGGGGTGTGCGAGTATGGAATGGGTAGCGGGTTGCGAAGAGGCGGCCCAGGCATCGACACCGACCGGAGTAGTTTTTAGTGGGATGAGTAACGCATGCGAGCCCCCAGGGAATAGTGTACCATGGGGTCCCGAACGGTTCGGCCCCGCGTTAACCCCGCAAGGAGCGGCACACGGGGTCCGACCATCGGGCTGCCATAAGGTCCCGCTCGCGCCGTATGACAGCAAGAGCAATTTGTGGGGCGTATCTGGCGCAATTCGATCACGTGTGTAGGGGTAACGGTTGGAACCCGGACGAAGGTGGGGTACACCTAGTGGCAGCCCTGCGTGGCGCGGCGGCGGAGGTTCTGACGGCCTTACCACCGGGGTGCTCTCACCCTGCCAGAACTCCGCTCGGCCATAATTAATCGTTTCGGCGTAGAACAGCAGAGCGAGCTTGTTAAAGCTCAGCTCGCAGTGCGAAAAAGAAAGCCCCAGGAGACCATCGGGGAATTGGTTTATGACATTCGCCGCACAGTGGGGATAGCGCATGCGGACATGGCTGCGACCTCCCAAGAGAGTTTGGCGCTGGACCATTTTATCCAGGCCTTCCCAGACCGGGAGCTTAGGCAACAGCTCGCCATGTGGTGCCCGCGGACCCTGAGCCAGGCGGGCAACGCTGCGGCCCGTTGGAGCGAGCGCCACGCAGTGGCGGTGAGACAGGTAGGGCCCGTGGCTGGTGGCGGGCACCTGAGAGTGTCCGCCCCCGAAAGGGGCCCCCACCTGGAGAACATGGTCCGAAGGCTGGTGGACCAGCGCCGAGCGGGATCTGGACCATGGCAGGTGGCACCCGGTAGGCCACGGACAAATGCTCCAATTAGGACCTAGAGGGGGGGCAATTTGGAATTCCGGAGGCAAGCACCTTACCAGGTGAGGTGCTTTAATTGTAAGCGGGTGGGTCACCGTGCGTGGGAGTGTCAAGCCCCGCGCCGGGACGGACCCCGACAGCCGGGACCATCAACTCCGCCTCGAACAGGTCGGGCTAGCCAACCCCAGACAACCCCCCGCCAGGGCCCTGGAAACTAGTAGGTGCCGAGCATGTAGGGCCGTGTTCGGCAGTAGGGGATGGAGAAGAGCCCTCATTGACGCGACAGGTCATCTATTGTAGCCAAATTGGTAGAGGTAGTTTGACAATTTGGTGCAAAATTGCCGGCGTAGGGGTAGACGCCGTAGTGGACACAGGAGCTAGCGCCACGATCATCCGCCCTGTGATCCTTGCTTCGAGTGCAGACGGATGGGATAAAATCCGGCATCTGGAAAATCATAGTTTGCAGCTGGCTACCGGGGTAACGGCCCCCATCATAGGGCGTGGTTTTGTAACCCTCAAGTTAGGGTGGTGGAGGTGTGCGACCATGCCTAATCGGGCTGGATCTGTTGACTGCCAGCGGTTGTAAGATCGATTTGTGCTGGAGACCCTGCAAGTGGGAATAGATGAGCTGCCATTGGAAGGGGTGAGCACGGCCGAGAGGATGGAGCTGGAAGCTTCTGAGGCTGTGACCATTCCCCCAAGGGCCGAGGCAATAGTGCCAGCCCGATGGCTAGCTCGCCCAACTTGGCAGGAGTCCTGCGGCCTAGTCGAACCGGTGGCAGTGCAGTCCGTCCCAGGTTTAGGCGTGGGCCGCACACTCATAAAAACGGACGGGCCGGTGGTGGCCGACCGGGTAATTAATGTAAGTACAGAACCACGCACTATAGGACGGGGCACGAAGATAGCCGGCTGCACCCCAGTTAATGAAGTCGTGGCAGTGAGGGACGAGAACGTCCAGCCAAGCCTGTCCCGGAGGGAGTCTTTAGAAAGTTCTCGTTAGAAAGACAAGGGGCACCTCTCGTCTTTAGAAAGAAACCTCGGTTCAGCCAGGCCCAGTAAAGACAAGGGGATTAATCCCCCCTTGATAAGGAGAAGGCCGGCGTAGAGAACCGTAACAATATATATATATATATATATATATATATATATATATATATATATATATATATATATATATATATATATATATATACATATATATATATATATATATATACTGAAACGCAAAAGAAACTTACCACCTTTGAAACCTTTAAATATCAACAATAACACTGCGTGTAGTAAATGTGTGAACTTATTTGTGGACAAGAGTGTCCTCACTGTCAGACAAAACGGTCACGGATGGTCACTTGAACCTTCAATGGTCACTTCATAGCACAGCTGTTGAACAGCCGTTTTGACTGTCAGTGATTAGCCAAGGGGTACGGGATGATTTTAATGAGCTGCACGTGATGTCTTGATATTGGCTTTAAAAAGGCCAGTGCAAAATGGGCATTTCAATCAACATGCCACGATTGTCAAGGGATCAACGGCAGCGTGCCCTGGGCATGCTGCAAGGCGGACTGAGCTACTGTGAGGTGGCACGTCGCCTTGGCTGTTCACACCAGACGATATCGGCCCTGGTGGACAGAGGCACCCTCCACAACTCTGCAGATGACAGACCTCGATCAGGGAGGCCAAGAGTCACCACTGCAAGGCAGGACAGGCAGATGGTCCGAAGTCACCTGCGGGATCGATTCCGTCCAGCATCCCGCACTGCGGCAGAAACTCCGGGGCGTGCAAACCCACGGATCTCTAATGAAACTGCACGAAGACGACTGCATGACTATGGTCTGACTGCCAGAAGACCATACAGAGGCCCCGTGATGACGGCTGCCCATCACCGCAACCGACAGAGATGGTGCCAGCAGCATCAGCGGTGGACCTTGGCGCAGTGGAACGAGGTCGCTTTCAGCGATGAGTCAAGGTTCTGTGTGGACAGTCCTGATGGGCGTGAGCGTGTCTGGAGGAGAACTGGCGAGCGATATGCCGATTGTTGCGTGCGTCAAGCCAACAGGTGGGGTGGCCCAAGTGTGATGGTGTGGGCCGCCATATCAGGCCGGTACAGGACGCCACTGGTGGTTGTGGATGGGAATCTTAACGCCCAGCGGTATGTGGATAACATCCTGCGACCTCATCTGCTGCCATTCCTGCCAGACCACCCAGAACTGAGAACCTTTCAGCATGACAACGCTCGTCCCAATGCTGCTCGCTTTACTACTGCATTTCTCCAAGGCGAGAACATCAACACCTTGCAGTGGCCTGCGCTCTCCCCTGACCTGAATCCCATAGAGCACCTGTGGGATGAGCTTGGGAGACGCGGAGTTGGCAGGGCCAGGACACGGGCAGAGCTGCTTCAGACATTGAGGACTGAGTGGGACAGAATCCAGCAGCAATCCATCCAAAGACTGGTAGGCAGTAAACGCCGACGATGCACTGCCTGTATCCAAAACAATGGTGGCCACACACGCTATTGAAAGGGGACTGACATTGCACCCTGTGCTGTTCTGTACTGTAGAACAAACCTCACGGTAGCTCAGTCCGCCTTGCAGCATGCCCAGGGCACGCTGCCGTTGATCCCTTGACAATCGTGGCATGGTGATTGAATTTATTTTTTATTTTTTTGGTATACTGAATCGAGGCTCGTGAAAGAGCTAACATTTACTTCACAAACAAATCAACCAGACAAACAAAATATATAAAAAGAGGGAGCGGAAAACAAGATGGGGAGAGGAGGGGAAGCACACAAACACAACATTTGAGAGCAGAGAGATGTGTGGAAGGGAGAGGGCTTGGGAGGGGAGGCGTGGGAGGGGGGGGGGGGGTGGAGGGAGAAGTATAAAACACAAGGACACCAAGGACTTCCAGGACAGAAGTTGGTATTTCAAAAAAGTGGAATTGGGGTGAAATTAGCGGGGGTAGAAAATATCAAGGGTTTGGATGGGGGAAGATAAGAGATGGTGGTGAACAGCTGTTTTAAAGACCTGGAGGGTGGAGTGGGATTGAAGAGAGTGAGGGAGTTTGTTCCAGAGGCGGGAGAAAAGAGGAATGAAGGAGTGAAGGTGAGCAGAGAGTCTTGATTTTGGCAGTTTGACCATAAGAGGGTTGCAGGCAGATCTTGTGCGACCTGTAGGAATATTTGCGGGACAGAGCCCAGAGAGAGCTGGGGGGGGCAAGGCCAGAGAGGAGTCGGTAGAAGACGAAAAGACCACCAACCTGCCTGCGGTGAGTGAGTGAGAGGCCCTTGGAGTTAGCTTCATCGCGGGAGATTCCAATGATTCTGAATGCTTTGGTTTCAATAGCGTGAAGACGAGCTAGGTGTGAGGCAGGAGCACCAGCCCAGAGGGGAGAGCAGTATTCCATTGAGCTGCGGATGAAAGCCTTGTATGTGGTGAGGAGCTCAGGTGTGCCAAGGAAGGACTTCGCACGACGGAGGATGCCCAGTCGGCGACTGGCTTTGGAGGCCAGATTTGAAATGTGGTTTTCCCAGGAAAGATCATGGCAGATAGTGAGACCCAAAAGCTTGAGTGACAGAACTTCTTGGAGAGGATTATTCAGAAAGTGGATGGGGGGGTTGTCCAGTCGGTCTTTTCAGAGAGACATCGTAAGAGTGTGAGATTTGTCAGGATTGAAAGACATGTTCCACTTGTTTGCCCAGTCTGTGATTTTGTCCAGGTCTGCAGAGAGTGAGGAGGCAGCAGACTGCCGATCTGAGGGATGAAGAATGGAGCGACAGAGAGTAGAGTCATCAGCAAAGAGATACAGAGGATTTTCAAGAGAGTCAGAG
The DNA here is from genome assembly GCF_964187855.1 of Myxine glutinosa. Lineage (NCBI taxonomy): Eukaryota > Metazoa > Chordata > Myxini > Myxiniformes > Myxinidae > Myxine > Myxine glutinosa. Next base: position 16,943,902 of record NC_136266.1, read on the forward strand.
AGATCATTGATGAAGACCAGAAAAAGCACAGGGCCCAGAACACTGCCTTGTGGAACTCCTTGTGGAAATGCCCATTTTGCACTGGCCTTTTTAAAGCCAATATCAAGACATCACGTGCAGCTCATTAAAATCATCCCGTACCCCTTGGCTAATCACTGACAGTCAAAACGGCTGTTCAACAGCTGTGCTATGAAGTGACCATTGAAGGTTCAAGTGACCATCCGTGACCGTTTTGTCTGACAGTGAGGACACTATTGTCCACAAATAAGTTCACACATTTACTACACGCAGTGTTATTGTTGATATGTAAAGGTTTCAAAGGTGGTAAGTTTCTTTTGCGTTTCAGTATATATACACCAGCTTGGGGAACATCGTTACTGAGGAACGGGCTTATTTTAACTGAGGCTAATGACTGTACCTGACTGAGTTGCTGTGTTGTCATGATTTACACCAATCATAATACAAACAATTATTTTGCACAAATGTATTTGTTGTGTTTGTGATATTACATTTTTATAGGCAATTTAGGTTGAAGATTTAGGTTGAATGTTTTTTTTTCAAGAAAGAACCCCTCAGTACATACATAGGGGAGGAGTAGGTGCAGACTGGAAGTTTGGGACGATTGCACCTCAGCACCACGTAATTCAAAACACCTCACCACCAAGTAATTAAAAACACCTCACACCCATAAAACACGTAATAAAAACAACTCACAGCCATAAAACACGAAATAAAAACACTTCACAGCCATAAAACACGAAATAAAAACACTTCACAGCCATAAAACACATAATAAAAACACCTCACCACCACAAAATTAAAAACACCTCACATAAAACACGTAATAAAAACACCTCACAGCCATAAAACACGTAATAAAAACATCTCAGCCATAAAACACGAAATAAAAACATCTCACAGCCATAAAACACGAAATAAAAACACCTCACAGCCACGAAATTAAAAACACCTCACCACCACGTCATTTAAAACACCTCACCACCAAGTAATTCAAAACACCTCACCATCATGTAATTATAAATACCTCACCACCACATAATTCAAAACACCTCACCACCAAGTAATTCAAAACACCTCACCATCATGTAATTATAAATACCTCACCACCACATAATTCAAAACACCTCACCACCACGTCATTTAAAACACCTCACCACCAAGTAATTCAAAACACCTCACCATCATGTAATTATAAATACCTCACCACCACATAATTCAAAACACCTCACCACCACGTCATTTAAAACACCTCACCACCAAGTAATTCAAAACACCTCACCATCATGTAATTAAAAACACCTCACCACGACGTAATTCAAAACACCTCACCATCATGTAATTATAAATACCTCACCACCACATAATTCAAAACACCTCACCACCACGTCATTTAAAACACCTCACCACCAAGTAATTCAAAACACCGCATCGCCACATAATTCAAAACACCGCATCACCACATAATTAAAAACACCTCACCACCACGTAATTATAAATACCTCACCACCATGTAATTCAAAACACCGCATCGCCACATAATTCAAAACACCGCATCACCACATAATTAAAAACACCTCACCACCACGTAATTATAAATACCTCACCACCACGTAATTATAAATACCTCACCACCATGTAATTCAAAACACCGCATCGCCACATAATTCAAAACACCGCATCACCACATAATTAAAAACACCTCACCACCACGTAATTATAAATACCTCACCACCACGTAATTATAAATACCTCACCACCACATAATTCAAAACACCTCACCACCACGTCATTTAAAACACCTCACCACCAAGTAATTCAAAACACCGCATCGCCACATAATTCAAAACACCGCATCACCACATAATTAAAAACACCTCACCACCACGTAATTATAAATACCTCACCACCATGTAATTCAAAACACCGCATCGCCACATAATTCAAAACACCGCATCACCACATAATTAAAAACACCTCACCACCACGTAATTATAAATACCTCACCACCATGTAATTCAAAACACCTCACCACCACGTCATTTAAAAACACCTCACCACCACGTGATTCAAAATACCTCACCACCACGTCATTTAAAAACACCTCACCACCACATAATTCAAAATACCTCACCACCACGTGATTCAAAACCACCACAACGTTATTAAAAACACTTCACAACCACGGAAACAAAAGTTTGAGGGAGTCGTTAAGTGAGAACACAGACACTGCCCAGATGTGTCGATATATAGATAAATGACTGTACCCGAGTTGCCGTTTTGTCATGGTTTAAACCAATCATAATTCAAACAATTATTTTGCACAAATGTATTTGTAATATACGTGATATCACATTTTATAAACAATTGAAGTTGAAAACTTAAGTTGAAAAAAAAACTTCCCCAAAAATTGTTTAAAATACTGGAAAATTTTTCTAAAAAACATACCCTTAGGACATACCGACGGGAGAGATATGTGCATACCAGAAGTTTGGTACGATTTCACAAAACTTTGAGAAAGTAGTTCAGTGACAAGACAACACAAGACAACACAGGACAGGACAGACGCTGCACAGATATATATATATATATATAAAGTTTTTTTGTTGTTGCTTAAAACACTCCCAGGCACTCACTGATGAACCTCTGAAAGTTTGAGAAAGACCCGTTCAGCCATCGCTGAGGAAAATGGCGACACACACACAGACAGATCAACGGCTCTCTTATATAGTAGATATACGTACTGTGTGGTTATGTCTAAGGTCTCCCTGGTTCGGCCATTTTCTAGGCCTTTGACCTATCATGCATTAACAACCAATGATCCATGTTTGCTGGGAATGATGTACAGGCTGCGGGTCGCATCCAGATCAAATTCATGGCATAGTAAGGACATAGTAAATTGTGTCACCTCACCAAGTCATGTTGCTCACCAACCAAGGGCACATGACTGCAGATTGCAAAACAAATCTCTTAGTGATTACATACGGGAGAGGTGTTTTTGAATACATGCACTGCTTCAGGATTGGATAATCTATATGCACAATTTTTATATAGAGCCAGTTTCAAAGGCTGGAATTGCATGGCTTCCTCCTGTTGTCGGGTATGAAATACACTCAATAAACGAGACCATTAACAACAGGAAGGACACTCTCGGGGAGTCTCCACATTACACTTGCCATTGACAGCAATGGAGCATGCAAATCTCACAATGTTTCCTTGAGAACTTGGCCCGAGTATAAAGTTCCAGAATTCTGGTGTAAAGCCAGCAGGGAGTCAGATTATTCACACTGGATGTTAATGCCTCCACTTTTATAGCATTGTGTGTGTGTGTGAGCATATGCATTGTAAATGCAGCTCTATAGCTTAGCATTCATGCCCAATGCTGCTAAATCCTTGCACAGCACAGTTCTTCCCTGGTTTAAAACATTGAGTGCATCAAAGGGTTGTTAGGGTTGTTCTTGTTGTTTTTGTTAGGGTTGTTGTTGTTGTTAGGGTTGTTGTTGTCGTTGTTGTTAGGATTGTTGTTGTCGTTGTTGTTGTTAGGATTGTTGTTCTTGTTGTTGTTAGGGTTGTTGTTGTTGTTGTTAGGGTTGTTGTTGTTGTTAGGATTGTTGTTGTCGTTGTTGTTAGGATTGTTGTTCTTGTTGTTGTTAGGGTTGTTGTTGTTGTTGTTGTTTGGGTTGTTGTTGTTCGGGTTTTTGTTGTTCTTGTTAGGGTTGTTGCTGTTAGGGTTGTTGTCAGGGTTCTTGTTGTTGTTGTTGTTAGGGTTGTTGTTGTTGCTAGGGTTGTTGTTGTTGTGGTTGTTGTTGTTCTTAGGGTTGTTGTTGTTGTTGTGGTTGTTGTTGTTGTTGTTGTTGATGATTATCTCCGGACATTTCTGTTGAACAAGCCCATGGCACAGAGACAGCTGATCGATCACGCAGGAGCGACCCAGAGATCCCCCCCCATTCCAGGATGGTGTACCCCCACCTTCACAAAGTCAGGGTCACGACTGAGTTAGAGAGAGAGAGAGCACGAGCGAGAAACAAACAGAGAGAAAGAGAAAGAGACAAGAGGGAAAGGGCCGGTCCATGGGGACTGATCGGCACTCTGACTGTGACCGCGCTGCCCTGACAAATCCAGGCAGCAGAGAAAAATGGGGAACATTTGGCTCCAGTCTTGCACTGAGGCATACAACCACCACAAAGAGGCGTCCCTGATAGTTGTTGCTTCTGTGTTTAACACTAGGGCAACTGTATGGGTAACTGTGGTTACATTTATGTAATAATGTGCAGATGGATGGTAGGGTAGGGGAAGGAGGTACTACCTACCTTCATTGGTTTGGAAAAAAGGAACCACATCATTGCAGGAAATGTTGACTATTTCACCGACAGGGGCAGGTGACCAGCAGGTTATGTTGTCCCACATTGCTGCGCATCCTACAAAGTGAAACAAATGACAAATTATCCTACAAATTGAAATTCATGATAAACAGGACCCGAGTTCACATATCATTGCATGTCAGGTCTCAACTCACTTGTAATGTGATGTCCTTGCAAGCAGAGTCAAGTGAAAATTAGAATCCAATGTCTGGAGCCCAAGTCTGACACTGACTTTCAATGACGTCTTAGTGAAAGTGTCTATGATATCGAACAAGATATTGCAGGCCTGATCGATACGTACAAGTCTTAGTGAAAGTGTCTATGATATTGAAACAAGATATTGCAGGCCTGATCGATACAAGTCTTAGTGAAAGTGTCTATGATATTGAAACAAGATATTGCAGGCCTGATCGATACGTACAAGTCTTAGTGAAAGTGTTTATGATATCGAACAAGATATTGCAGGCCTGATCGATACGTACAAGTCTTAGTGAAAGTGTTTATGATATCGAACAAGATATTGCAGGCCTGATCGATACGTACAAGTCTTAGTGAAAGTGTTTATGATATCGAACAAGATATTGCAGGCCTGATCGATACATACAAGTCTTAGTGAAAGTGTTTATGATATCGAACAAGATATTGCAGGCCTGATCGATACGTACAAGTCTTAGTGAAAGTGTTTATGATATCGAACAAGATATTGCAGGCCTGATCGATACAAGTCTTAGTGAAAGTGTCTATGATATTGAAACAAGATATTGCAGGCCTGATCGATACGTACAAGTCTTAGTGAAAGTGTTTATGATATCGAACAAGATATTGCAGGCCTGATCGATACAAGTCTTAGTGAAAGTGTTTATGATATCGAACAAGATATTGCAGGCCTTATCGATACAAGTCTTAGTGAAAGTGTTTATGATATCGAACAAGATATTGCAGGCCTGATCGATACAAGTCTTAGTGAAAGTGTTTATGATATTGAAACAAGATATTGCAGGTCTGATCGATACAAGTCTTAGTGAAAGTGCCTATGATAATGAAACAAGATATTGCAGGTCTAATCGATACAAGTCTTATTGAAAGTGTTTATGATATCGAACAAGATATTGCAGGCCTGATCGATACAAGTCTTAGTGAAAGTGTTTATGATATCGAACAAGATATTGCAGGCCTGATCGATACAAGTCTTAGTGAAAGTGTTTATGATATCGAACAAGATATTGCAGGTCTAATCGATACAAGTCTTATTGAAAGTATTTATGATATCGAACAAGATATTGCAGGCCTGATCGATACAAGTCTTAGTGAAAGTGTTTATGATATCGAACAAGATATTGCAGGCCTGATCGATACAAGTCTTAGTGAAAGTCTCTCATATTGAGCAAGATATTGCACACCTGACCGGTTTGATCCTTCACAAGTTCACCAGTTGTCCATTTCATTAGGATGCCTTCACCTTGGTGACCATTTACGTTTTGGATCCCACCGATAGGCCGGATCTGGATCCGGAGCTGAACCAAAACTGAATTGGCTTGTTCTTGTGGCCAACCCAACCCATCCATCAAGTTTTGTCATAATCCGTCCATAATAAACTTGTATGAAGCAAAAATGACCAAAGCTCCAAATTTCTGCTGAAGATAATGTTCCAGGCATAATTTCTCTGGGCGACGTTAAAGTTGCATCGGTCAAACTTTGTGCTGGATTATTGCATGGTCTTGTGTTTAAACTGAAAGTCTTTTTGGCGACAGAGGCATGATGGTTTCAGGTTGTCCGTCCGTCCGTCCGTCATAGGTTTTCGTTACCGCCATAACTTGAAAACGGCTGAAGGGATCTTCGTCAAACTTGGTGCAGGTATGTATAATGAGGTAAAGATTAACTGATTATATTGTCACGCAACTGCGATTAACATCAAAGTTGCGGATGCCGATGACGAGGCTTTAAACTCCCGAGGCGAAAACTCAATAGCGGATTCCAATCAAGCACAAACGCGCGGAATGGCGGGACACAGCGAAAGCTCCGCAGCCTTACCTATTAAAATCAAACACCCAGGAAACTGTGTTCAGATATATACAGAAAATAATATAAGGATTTATTAAATAAAAGCAAGACAGGAAAAAGCACGCGCCGGTAAATCTAATATCCTAAATCGGGACGTCCCCACACGACTGATAGCAAACACGAGACGAAGGGATATGAATACCAAAGAAACACGTCTTTTATGTCAAGTGTACACGTGGAGCTCGGCTTATCTGTCTCGTCGTTGGCTTCGGCTGCGGTCCACCACGGCCCCGATGCACCCACGAGGCCTTGCTCCAAGCGCCGATCCTCTCGCCGCCCACGAGGTCGGTGCACCAAGCTCCAAGGCACCCAACGCAGGCCAGCGGCTTCACCCAAGATCGATCCCCACACGAAGCATGAAAAGACAGATACGGGGAGAATGCAGGTGTGACTGCACGTCTCGTCCCTCCAACTCGCTTCTCAATTGCTCACGGCAAAACTGCGCATTGCCAACGCAACTCGGGCTCTCTCTCTGCACTCAAGTCAGGGCTCTGCTCTCATCTCAACTCGCACCGGGACTGCCGAAAATGGCGTCCAACCCTCGATAATATCCCTGGCCGATGACGTCACATTGGCGCACTCCTCAGCCTATCAGAGCCTCCCCTGGCTCCCGGCTCGTCCAGGTCATGCCCTCTGCGTCACTGCCGCTCTCTTCACTCCCGTTCCCGTCCCCTGACTCCGTGGTCACCGGTCATAGCATGTGCTATGCGAGGTTTGTAGGCCCTGCGGAGGTGTAAACGGTGGTGGCCGATTGTAGCGGTGTTCCAGCCCGATTTCTCGTCTATTCTCTTCCAAAGTCATGTCAAAGGGGAGGAATTATTTAATGTTGCACTAGGGACCTAACTAAGTGTTTATGTGGTTTGCAGTGCCATAATGGACAAAGGTTTGACTACTAGGTGAGACTCACAGGTCGTTATCTTTTAGGCCCTATCTAACTATCACACGAATCTCCTGGTAGATCCACAATTATACATCTTACCCCGACAAGCGCCTAAACATGAAGAACTTATTACAGGTAGATTCCCTACCGCGACAGTCGAATACCTACCTATACAGATCTACCTAGCTCTAGATTTTGCTCTACCCCCCGACATAACAATATTTTAGGGTCACAAGGTCAAAGGTCAGAGGTCATGTTAGGTAAAAAGCCTGTTACCGCGATAACTTGTGAACCAGTAAATCCTGAACAGAAGGATTTTATGGGATTCTGACCAAATTTGGTACAATTATGTAGAATGATATAAAGATGAAATTATTGGATTTTGGGGGTCAAGAGGTCAAAGGTCAAAGTATTTAATATGTCTATAACTTGAGAACGGCTGAAGTGATCTAATTGAAACTTGGTACAGGTATGTATAATGATGTAAAGATTAAGTGTTTAGAATTCGGGGTCAAGAGGTCAAAGGTCAAATGTCATGTCAGGTAAAAATGTGATAACTTGAGAACAGCTGAAGGGATTTAAACTAAGACTTGGTACAGGTACCGGTATGTATCATGATGTAAACATGAACTGATTAAATTTTGGGGTCAACAGGTCAAAGGTCAGAGGTCATGTCCGGTAAAAATGTGATAACTTGAGAACAGCTGGATGGATTTAAATCAAACTTGGTTCAAGTATTATAATGATGTAATAATGTGGGCGGAGGCATATCGGTCGACGTCGTGACGTCAAAGCGTTGTTCTAGTTTTGTTTCTGGGGTCTAAGCCTCATGGAGAAGCTGGCACACAAATCACGTGCACATACACACGCATGCAGTAAAATACATAACAACATTTAATTTAACTTCAGACGCACAACCACTGAGCTTAAGGGAAGTGACATGACTTCCCAGTGCACTCTGGGTAACAGCGACGCGACACCATATATTTTATGACGTCACTTTTCTCTTCACGCTCAGCAGGGCAATTAGGAGGGTTTTCCTCCCCTCCAGGGTTACCAACTATGGGGTTTGTCTATGTTCTATCCTATAAATGCAAAGTGTCAAGCAAGGAAGCACCCATCACATGCCATTTCTAAAGTCATTGGTATGCCCCATTTAAGACCGGAATTGCACAGCCGACCTCCCAGACTCATAGCAGACGCTCTGACCATTATGCCACCGATTCTTTCCTACACACAGGTGTTGAAGGCATCAATGACCCATCGCATTTGCACAACATCCGTTAACAAATTTAATTAACTATAACGAGATCAGACAGCAGGCAGAAAATAATTTTATTTTTAATGAGAAGAAGCTGAGTGAGGGAAGTTGGGGAGATATTCCTTTTGACAGATTTCTCAAAGAGAATCCTGGATGCGTAATCTCAAAATGTGATATTCAGACCTCTGTGCAATACCATTATTTAATTCAACGATTTCTCGAAATTCAACGAAGAAACCCTTGTTTTATTCCAATTCCCAATTTTTAAGGGAGAACGGAGAAATTCCCAATTTTGGGATTGGGAGAAATTATGGAAGTGGGAAGTGGGATGGAAGTGGGATTAAGGGAGAAATTCCCAATTTTAAATTCCCAATGAATCAGATGAAATCATTCAAATATCTAACTTTCCTTAAATTTATACGAATTAATTCCAACATGAAGCAAAAACAAACCTATCGTATGTGCCTGTAGCATGTACCTGTAGCATGATTGAGAGGCAATGCAAAGGAGCCATGTCAGTAAAGCAATAACAACATTTGTTTGAGGGTATGATAATTGTCCAATATTACCTCAAGTAAGGCATAACAAAGTTAATGTTTTACTAAGGATGCAAGGGCATCTATTCTCACTATTTATTTCACAAAACAGCTCAGTCAGGGAGGAGAAAAATGAGGATAAAGAAGATCATAAAACGTGCTGGCTCTGCGTACCACTTCCATGCAGTGTCTCATTCAATGACGTGAGATTCCTGCACGACTCTTCCTTCCGCTTTGTCTCCAGGGCATGGGAACAATCATGAGGTGTGGCTACCACCTGTAGGAGATAAATCATTAATTACGCCATAAACTTTCATTCACAAGTATTATAACCAGACTTCTTTGTTTAAAAACTATCATGAAATTCTCTACATCCATAATATCTCATATCATCATTTAAGAGAGGATATCAGTGAGCAATTTATGTTCAGCTAATCAATTGAATGATCAACTCTTTTTCTCTGGGGGAAACTGGAAGTGAATATGATGGAGTGGGAATGTCTGATATCATGTGGATTCTCCATCTGCACCATTGAAAGAAGCCAGAACAAAATTGTGCCAAATGTCCTGGTTTCATTTTTAAAACATTCAAACAGAAGGAAGAAAAACTTGCATCTTACATGTATGACTGGAATTCGCTGAGAATAAAAGAAATGCAAATTTGTTCAGGAAAGATTGAAATATATATTCAATCAATTGGTTCAGTGTTTGGTTTTCTCTTGGAGGCAGACAGCTCCTGATGTTGGAATCACAGGTTCACATCTCTTTTTTATATACAGACTTGGCATTTAATATGGATTTTTTTTTTTGTGGGGGTGAACTTACTTTTCAAGATGTCTTAGAACCAAAAGTTCATTGGAATTATGTTGAAATTATTCTAGATTTTGTTAATGTGACCTTTAAAAGAAACAAAAACCACATTTGACATTTCGAAACAAATAAATTGATCCTTGAAAGTGATGTAAACTGATATCGAACTCAATTCATGGACAGTACTGTGTTAAACTACTGTACGTTTTCCAGAAGTATCTCTTTATTTTGCACATTAGCCAAATTTTTTTTTAACAAAAACAAAAGTTAAATTACGACTGGGATTACGGACAGTAAAATTACAGTTCAGTACTTCGTGTAAACCCCACGAGCATTCAGGAGAGCACGGACACGTTGAGGCATGCTGTTCACGAGATTTGCGAAGGTTTGGACAGGAATCGCTTGCCATGCAGTGACAATAGCCTCCTGCAATTCACGCACAGAGGTCGGCTGCTGGTCCAAGTGGTCGATTTGACGCGTTAATTCTGCCCACAAGTTCTCTATCGGATTCATATCCGGGGACATGGCAGGCCACTCCATATGCTCTACACCACGGTCAGCAAGAAAGTGTTGGATCATGCGAGCACGATGAGGCCGTGCATTGTCATCTTGGAAGACAAAGTTTCCTCGAAAGGCTGCATGAGCAAATGGAAGCAATGTTTCTTCCAGAATGGCCCTGTACTTGAACTGGTTCAGGTTTCCATTCAGAACAACCAGGTCAGTTTTGCCCCCTGCATGAAAAGTAGCCCAAACGGTCACCCCACCACCTCCAGCTTGGACTCTAGGCACTATACAATCTTTGTTGTAGGCTTCATGCACTTGTCTGCGCAATCGGACGTGGCCATCTTGACAATAGACCAGAAATCTAGACTCGTCACTAAAGATCACGTGATTCCAGTGTCCTGGCTGCCATTGACGGTGCTCTCTGGCCCACTGCAATCGGCGCTGGCGGTGTTGTCTGGTCAGGTGTGGCTTTCTCAGGGGACGCCTGGCACGATAGCCAGCTTGAACCAATCATTGGTTGACTAGCCTTCTGGATACAGGCACATTTGTCAGTTGCTGCCACTCAGCCCTAAGCCGATTAGCTGACTTGGTATGGCCATTGCGGACTAACCGGTGCAGCTGGCGATCATCCCTCCTTGTGGTTCTGCGGGGACGTCCTGGCCTCGGTATTGGAGTAGGGACACCCCTCTGAGCATTTCGTTTCAGGATCTTTGACACCTGACCTTGAGTGATGCCATACTGCCGAGCAATAGCACGCTGTTTCATGCCGTAATTTCGTAAAGCCACCACTCCATGACAAACAGCATTGTCGAGTTGACGGACCATCACCAGAGGAAGCGGCAATAACTTTTGGAGACGTGCAGCAGTTGTTTTCCACTAATACAGAATGCAACAACCCTTGTATACCCGACTGTGAAGCCAATCATCAAATGCACCTGTCCGTACATTTTGCCACGCCACCTGTGATATAATCCTGTTGTTGACTTCTTGCTGCGACAGACAATCAGTGACATGGTTCTTTTAACAAATAAATCACCAAAGTGTAAAAGAAACTCACCAGATTGATATACTGAGTTAAGAAAGTAAACCCAAGTCAAGAAGAAAAAAAATAATCCATATTAAATGCCAAGTCTGTATATATATATATATATATATTTTTTTTTTTGTTGTATACTGAATCGAGGCTCGTGAAAGAGCTAACATTTACTTCACAAACAAATCGACCAGACAAACAAAATACACAAAAAGAGGGAGCGGAAGACAAGATGGGGAGAAAAGGGGAAGCACACAAACACAACATCCGAGAGCAGGGAGATGTATGGAAGGGAGAGGGCCCGGGGGGAGGAGGCATGGGAAGGGAGGGGGGGGGGGGGGAGGAGAAGTATAAAGCACAAGGACACCAAGGACTTCCAGGACAGAAGTTGGTATTTCATATTGTTGTTGCGGATCTCGAGCCCGTCGACGTACTAAGGGGGGGTTAAACCCTTCTCCCCCTCGAGCTTCGAGTCCACGAGGCCGCTACCCACTTTACACTCGTGTGGCGGATTGCTGAACAATTCCAGCCGCCAACCCCGCAGCGAGCGCGCGGAAGGGTTTCCGGTCAAATACCCGAGTTCCTTCGATACACGTGCCGCTGTGAGGACAGGGGCTGAACCTCACACGAGTCACGCTGGGTTGATACGCCCGAGTGGTTTGCGTGTCACGTGACTCGTGCCGTTAATTACTCTGAACCCGATCGAGCGGTTTTATCTCGTGCAATGCGAGGCCAATTGTGAAAAGACGTAAACGGCTAAGTTGGAAGCAAAACACAGGTTTATTACAAATGTACAATGGCCAGAGAGAAGAGACACGGGATAGAAACTTAACCGTTCTTAACTTAATACCCGGACAAGGGCCCTCTTACTCACGCGGGCAAAGGAAGGAAGAGGACGTGCTCAAAGCGTGGCCGCTTGGTGCTGCTCGCCCTGGACGGCTCGTTGGGCGTGTCCCTCGAGGATGTTCGCGGCAAGGACGTCGGCCTCCAGTCGTGCACGCACGGGACTCTCCGCAGCGTGTCCCGAAGTCAGCGAGGCAAACGCGCACGTGCAGGGAGCCCAGGCAGGGAGATCGTTAGAGTATAAGGCCATGGGAGAAATCGTCCTGCGAGAGCATTAATAACAGGGCAGCAGAGAGCAGGGTCAGAACACCGAGATCTGGGCAGAGCGCTGAGAGCTTCTTGAGTTTGGGGGAAGAGAGCTTGGGCAGAGAGCGCTGAGAGCTTCACAATCCCGGGACAGAGAGAGAGCTCGGGGGTCCAGGGCCGGGTTTTATAGCCACCCCCGGAGTCCCACTAGAATGTTCCAAGGACCTCCCTTGGCCGCCGTTGCTGGCCACTCCCCTTTAGCTCCCATTGGCTGCCGTTGTTGGCCACTCCCCTTTAGCTTCCATTGGCTGTCGTTGTTGGCCACTCCCCTTTAGCTCCTCCTTCGGGCCTCCGAGACTTGTCCCAGGCCCAGCACATGGTATTCCAGGCCCAGTGAGGCCTACCCTTACTTAACTGTCTCAACGCATACTAACACTGGGAAGGAGACTATGCTTAACATTTAATACGAAATAACTTTATTAAAGCGAGGCTACATGTTGTGGTGCAACTAACTAAAGGTGGGTTGTCTTTATTCTCAAAACCACAACAAAAAAAACATATATATATATATACAGTCACGTGAAAAAGTAAGTACACCCCATGTAAAGTTTTGACTTTTTCAACATATTTCAACATACAGCTATTTGATCTTCATTTCAACAATATTGATAGATAAAGGTGATATAATATAACAAATATCATGGAACATTTACATTTTGTAGTCCATTGTATAATTTAAATAAACATAAATGCAAATTTCACATGTGGAAAAAGTAAGTACACCCCTACATTTATCACTACTTCAAATACCTAAAATTATAAACAGGTGCACCAGCTCAGGTGCAAATGATTAGAACATCATTAGAGAGGATCTTGGAGTAACCTGTCTTATTTAAACCTCAGACATTTCGTTTGGTTTGCTCTTTATTGTTGAAGTGTGCGGCGTCACCATGCCTAGATCAAAAGAGCTCTCTGAGGCCTTCAGAAAGAAGATTATAGATGCCTACGAGTCTGGGAAGGGATTTAAAAAGATCTCCAAACAATTTGAAATCAATTATTCGACTGCCAGGTAGATCATCTGCAAGTGGAGAAGATTCCAAACAACTGCCAACTTGTTCAGGCCAAGCCGCCCCAGCAAGTTCAGCCCGAGAGCAGACCGCAAGATGCTGAAAGAAGTCTCTAAGAACCCCCAGAAGGTCATCACGGGACCTACAGGTAACTCTTGCCACTGTTGATGTCAAAGTGCATGAGTCTACCATTAGAAAGAGGCTGCACAAATTTGATCAACATGGGAGGTGTGCCAGAAGGAAACCTTTGCTGTCCAGAAAGAACATCAGTGCAAGAATAAAGTTTGCCAATGAACACCAAGGCAAAGACAAGCACTTCTGGAACAATAGGCTCTGGACAGATGAGTCAAAGGTAGAGCTATTTGGCCACAGTACCAGAAGACATGTTTGGCAAAAGCCAAAGACAGCATTTGACCACAAGAACCTGATACCAACTGTAAAGCATGGTGGTGGAAATATTATGGTTTGGGGCAGCTTTGCTGCATCAGGGCCTGGGCAGCTCACCATCATAGAATCCACTATGTATTCTTCATTGTACCAGAGGGTGCTTGAGGATAATGTGAGGCCATCTGTCGGAAAGTTGAAGCTCAACCGAAGGTGGACCTTGCAACATGACAATAACCCTAAACATACCAGTAAATCCACCAAGGAATGGCTGAAAAGAAAGAAAGGGAGGGTTCTGGAATGGCCAAGTCAAAGCCCGGATCAAAATCCCATCGAGATGTTGTGGTGGGATTTGAAACGAGCTGTGCATGCAAGAAACCCCTCAAACATCGCACAGCTGAAAGAATTCTGATGGAGGAGTGGGCAAAAATTTCTCCCAGTCGATGTCATAGACTGGTAGACAGTTATAAGAAATGCCTACTTGAGGTTGTTTCTGCCAAAGGGGGCAATACCACCTATTAGAGCCAAGGGTGTACTTACTTTTTCCACATGCGAAATTTGCATTTATGTTTATTTAAATTATACAATGGACTACAAAATGTAAATGTTTCATGATATTTGTCATATTATATCACCTTTATCTATCAATATTGTTGAAATGAAGATCAAATAGCTGTATGTTGAAATATGTTGAAAAAGTCAAAACTTTACATGGGGTGTACTTACTTTTTCACGTGACTGTATATGTAAGCAAAGATTTGCGGTTGGGAGTAAATCCAAATGACTCCATGATAAGATCTCCAACCTTTAATTGAACAAACAATGACTCAACGTTTCGATTAACAACATGTGACAAAGCCACACGCCTCCGTTAATCTTCCTCAAGAGTGATAAAATCATCTCAACATCCCCTTATATGCAAAGTGGCGGGGTATATGCAAAGTGGGTGGGCGGGTCCAGCTTTGCCCGGGGCTTGCTAATGAGCAGGTTGATGTTCACCAGCGCGTCCAGGGATGGCTTCCGTGCAGCTCTCTCTCCGGTTCCCGGCACGTCCCTTGAAGATGGAAGTAGGTGAAGGCAGGAGCTCTCCGCGTGTCGTCTGAACGTTGCGAGTTATCACGGGGCGAATTGGTAGGGAGCGGACTTTGACGCGGCTGGCGGTTATTCACTTGCGTCTATGGCCACGCTTACTCGCGTGGCTGGAAAGCGCAATATGCGTTACCGGCGTGTCTGGCTGCGCCCGCGTACTTTGTACAGTTCAACGCCTCTTCTTCTCTCTCTCTGCGCAAGTCCTCAAACAACGCGCGTGTCCTCCGCAAGTCCTTCTCAATCAAGTGTTCCCACGCTAGACCTGCTTGTAAGTCCTTATCCTTTCGCCACCGCCGTTCAAGTCCTTCGACGCTCTCCACTTGCGAGTCCTAATCCTTTCGCCACCGCCGTTCAAGTCCTTCAACGCTCTCCACTTGCGAGTCCTAATCCTTTCGCCACCGCCGTTCAAGTCCTTCAAGTCCTGTCGAGGGCTTTGCGCAGCAGCTTATATAGGCACGCCCCGCGAACCTTCTGGAACTCACCAGACGTGCTTTACCATGCCCTCTCATGCCATGCCGCTGGAGCTCTGATTGGCTGGTGGCTGTTAACGTCTCCCCCACGCCGCTCACCCCGACCCCGCGCCCCTCCTTTTCAGGCCTACCTCGTGTTACTCGACTAGTGGTCAGCCGAATGGGGCGCGGGATCAATTACGCCCATAGAGGTATAATTGCGCCCATCCCATATTACGCCCATAGAGGTAGAATTGGAGGGTGGACGCAAAATGAATGGGGCCTTCTCTCCTGTCTTTACACAACGCAGGTACTAAGAGGGGAAATGGCCTATTCTTACACATACTAACACATAACTATACTACAAATGGGCCTTTATGTTGCTCGTGTGACTAACTATGGGGGGCAAACCTTTAACCTTTAATGACTTCAATGTGCCAATCTCAAAACCGCAGCACTGCCCCCCTCCCTTGCCAGACTCGTCCTCGAGCCAACCCACACAAGTGAGAACGACCGGTTTGAGAAAGGTTTGGGACTACTTTTTAAATTACGTGTGACACTTAGATGTGGTTCCCCTCTAACATTTAATCTAACTCCCTGTATGTGACAGTTTTACAACACTAGATATGTCCCACCTACTGCGTTGTGTAACTAACTCTAACCGACTCACACCCACAGCTAACCGAATTGCGGAATTGTTTTGAAACTAAACATAAAGCCGGTGGTAGCATCTTATTTACAACACGAAACCTAATTACAGACTTGGCATTTAATATGGAATATTTTTTTGTGGGGGTGAACTTACTTTTCAAGATGACTTAGAACCAAAAGTTCATTGGAATTATGTTGAAATTATTCTAGATTTTGTTAATGTGACCTTTAAAAGAAACAAAAATCACATTTGACATTTCGAAGCAAATAAATTGATCCTTGAAAGTGATGTAAACTGATATCGAACTCAATTCACGGACAGTACTGTGTTAAACTTCTGTACGTTTTCCAGAAGTATCTCTTTATTTTGCACATTAGCCAAAAAAAAATTCAACAAAAACAAAAGCTAAATTATGACTGGGATTACGGACAGTAAAATTACAGTTCAGTACTTCGTGTAACCCCCACGAGCATTCAGGAGAGCACGTACACGTCGAGGCATGCTGTTCACGAGATTTGCTAAGGTTTGGACAGGAATCGCTTGCCATGCATTGACAATAGCCTGCTGCAATTCACGCACAGAGGTCGGCTGCTGGTCCAAGTTGTCGATTTGATGCGTTAATTCTGCCCACAGGTTCTCTATCGGATTCATATCCGGGGACATGGCAGGCCACTCCATATGCTCTACACCACGGTCAGCAAGAAAGTGTTGGATCATGCGAGCACGATGAGGCCGTGCATTGTCATCTTGGAAGACAAAGTTTCCTCGAAAGGCTGCACGAGCAAATGGAAGCAATGTTTCTTCCAGAATGACCCTGTACTTGAACTGGTTCAGGTTTCCATTCAGAACAACCAGGTCAGTTTTACCCCCTGCATGAAAAGCAGCCCAAACGGTCACCCCACCACCCCCAGCTTGGACTCTTGGCACTATACAATCTTCGTTGTGGTCTTCATACACTTGTCTGCGCACTCGGACGCGGCCATCTTGACGATAGACCAGAAATCTAGACTCGTCACTGAAGGTCACGTGATTCCAGTGACCTGGCTGCCATTGACGGTGCTCTCTGGCCCACTGCAATCGGCGCTGGCTGTGTTGTCTGGTCAGGCGTGGCTTTCTCAGGGGATGCCTGGCACGATAGCCTGCTTGACCCAGTCGTTGGTTGACTAGCCTTGTGGATACAGGCACATTTGTCAGTTGCTGCCACTCAGCCCTAAGCCGATTAGCTGACTTGGTACGGCCTTTGCAGACTAACCGGTGCAGCTGGCGATCATCTCTCCTTGTGGTTCTGCGGGGACGTCCTGGCCTCGGTATTGGAGTAGGGACACCCCTCTGAGCATTTCGTTTCAGGATCTTTGACACCTGACCTTGAGTGATGCCATACTGCCGAGCAATAGCACGCTGTTTCATGCCAGAATTTCGTAAAGCCACCACTCCATGAGAAACAGCATTGTCAAGTTGACGGACCATCTCCAGAGGAAGCGGCAATAACTTTTGTAGACGTGCAGCAGTTGTTTTCCACTAATACAGAACGCAACAACCCTTATATACCCGATTGTGAAGCCAATCGTCAAATGTACCTGTCCTTACATTTTGTCACGCCACCTGTGATATAATCCTGTTATTGACTTCTTGCTGCGAAGACAATCAGTGACATGATTCTTTCAACAACGACATCACCGAAGGGTAAAAGAAACTCACCAGATTGATATACTGAGTTCAGAAAGTAAAGCCAAGTCAAGAAAAAAAAATATTCCATATTAAATGCCAAGTCTGTATTTACATTTCTATAACCCAGGACCTGTTCTTTTGGGAAAGAAGTTTGGAGGGGAGAAAACACAGCAATGCACCAATGCACCAATACACATCTCACAAACAGTTCACATTTCAAATGTCCTATTTGCTGCTTGGCTGCATCTTCTTGCTTCCTGCTTCATCTTCGGTGTGCAATAATAAAAAAACTTAAAGGTCTTCTTTCCTGGCACACCAGAATACAATGTACAAACCGTGTCCGTTTTTATTGCCAGCAGGGCCAATCTCAGGTGGTCCATCTGCGTGACATTGACGCCACTTAGAAACCAGTCGTCCGCAGGGCAAAGTAATGTTTGCAGCAATTGTCTGCTCCAGCAAAGGTACCAGGCCACAGAACGTGTGGTCCATTAGGTGCATTGGTGCAGCAACAGGCAGCAGAGTGCAGCTGCACAGGTGTAGCAAAGTGCAGCCGCACAGCTCAGTGTTCCTGTACACTCCCCTCAACCAAAAAAATGGGTCCATGGGTGGGGAGGAAAGACAAAGCAGAGAGTCAGCGGAGGAAAGGGCGCAAAGGTACACACAATGCAAGGCAATGCAACATGAGGAGCACGGGAGAGCGAGCGGAGAAAGCTCATCCCTAGCCGTTCGTAACCCCCCATGTCAGCCTACACGACCCTTGCGTCTCGTGTCTACGTCTTGTCTCTTCTATCCCCCCTCTACGCCAAATTCGTCATCCCTGTATTTACAATTTACAAATTCGTCTCTACGTCTTGTCTCTTCTATCCCCCCCCTCTACGCCAAATTCGTCATCCAATCCCTCCCAAGAAGGAAGAGATGGAATATCCACAATGTCACACTCACGTCATGATGTGTCTTCACCATCCAAACATTTGCAAAACCTGGTGTGGAGTTCCGTCTCCTTGGTGAGTGGATGTGGATGGTGCGGAGATTGTCATCCTAACTATACTCTAATAACATTAACTCTGAAACTACCTGGGGTCTTGCCCTGCCAATTCAATTGGCCATCTTTACACTATGTGGTTCTAAAAACCAATTCCCATTGACCCACCCTGTGGGTCCCCAATTTTTTTGTGGGTTGTGGATCCCCAATTTGGGGACCTGTGGGTCCCCAAATCCCCAATTTTTCTTACTGTGCCTTCGTACAATTTCGGGGCTGGGTCGTGTGGCTCCACTAGCAGGTCCAACTACCTGCGCACCTCCGCCACTGAAGTCTCCACCCAAGCTTACCATGCTCCTTACAACTACCCTAAATCGGGGAAGGCCCCTGTGGCTCTCTCACCCCTCTGATGCCCTCTCTGGTATTGGGCTACCCGGGTCCTCTCCGAGGATCCTCGGGCCCCAATGAACACTACTCTGACTCTAACTGGCTCCCAGAGCCTACCTGCGGCCTCACCTGGCCGACAGACTACCAGTGGCGGAGTGCCCGAATAACCATACGCACCAACAGGCCCACACGCCCAGCCATTTCCACAGACTCATGCACCCATCAAAGCACTTCCTTGCTACTACCTGCACCACAGGTGTCAATATCCAATAATTTACCTAAACCCTCTACCTAACTTTAAACTACCCTCCCCGGGTATTCGTGAAGGGGTCCATCTTTCCCCATTCACTCCTTCGCACCATGCACTCCACACCACTCATTCCACACCATTTACTCCCACCATTTATTCCACACACCTGTTCTCCGCTTGCACACCATGCAAGCCCATTCACACAACACAATTACACATGTCCTCAATACTCCATTTATACACTTTTACACACACACAGCATCATCGAAATAACTACTTCCCTCTAAAACTCGTGCTTTCCCGTCATCCCTTACACTAAGCCGTCCCTCGTCATTATCATCCACCTAATCTGACTACGTCCCCTCTACCGATACAAATGTCACTACTTAAATCTCATGTCTCCTATTGTCATCTCTAAATCCCTAACAATATCCGAGCCCGCCCTCGGCTAGTTTACACTGCCATCCCCATAATAATCTATAGCTCATGTGCCCCAAAGTGAGGGATGGTAGATCTACCATCCCTCTACACCAGACACCATTCCCCAACACTATTTCTATTAGTCCACTACTGTACTCACGCCTCTCCGGGTGGAAATACATTTTCACAGCTCGGCTTCGAAAAGCCGAGCAATGCATGCGGGTGGTTTGTCTCCTGTGGGTTGGGTCCGTCTGGCATTTTCGAACCTGGGGAGGCGGCATACTTGGGCCGAGGTTCCAGGCGCCATCCCTACGTGAGGCTTTGTGGCCCCATGCACGGTGGCCCAGCCTCCCCCGGTCGGAGCACCGCGCCCGCCAGGGGGCGAAGGTCCGACCTCTCCTACCCCCCCGCCCCCCTTGAACCGTGCCGTTTGCCTCTTGCGTCAAAGCGCGGCACCGACCATACAGGGCGGGGCCCGGCACGAATCGTGCACGCCGCCGCGGCAACGATCCCCGCCGGTCCCCGCAACACACAAAGCACCCCGCGCACCGAGGGCTCGCATCGGCTATACGTCGGCCTAAACGCTAACCCCCCGGTCTGGGTCGATGCATGAGTCGCGTTCTCAACACTCGCGACCCACTCCACTTTCGCACACCGAGGCGCTCCAGCGCCCCCCATACACCCCATGCATTCTATTACTGCACTCTCTCTCTCTGCACACCGTCCGATGTGCACTTGTTTCCTGCACACTCCGGTGCACACTCGTTTCCCGCACACTCCGGTGCACACCACTCAGGCGCACTCACGTAGTTTGCACACTCCCTTATTACACATCCTCGCGCACACCCTGGCGCACTCATTCTACTCGCATACGCCGGTACACACTTGGCCATCGCACACCCTCGCATACACTCTCCAGTTAGGTACTCCGTAACAACCACGGGTGTGCACTCTTTTGGTACACACCCAATCACGTGCTCTGGTGTGCACTCCCGCACACTCTCTTCAGCCATCGCACACTCTGTCACACTCCGTTCCACACTCCGTTTCACACTCTTCTTCAACACACTCTTCCCACATACACTTCGTCTTACACTCGTGCTCCGGCGCCGTTCGCACACGCGCGCCATTCACCTTCACACAGCGCACCACGGACCTTCCACGAGCGCCCGGGTGACGTCGTCGTGATCCCAAGCGCGCGAAAAATCTTTTCACGCCAAACACTTTCGCGCCATACACGCTCCTACTCACCTTCGGGATTCTCTTCTCCTCCAACCGCACCTGCAAACTTTCATTGGGGTTCGGCAGCACGACATCACGATGCGAACACGGACTTTGAGTGCATTCCATCTCAATCTCTGATTGAATTTCTGATTCTGCCGTCTCTTCAGCCCCAATTTCCATTATAATTTCTTTTTCTTTCTCTATCCCAACGACCGCCGGCACGCTTAAAATTTCCCCTTCTAATTCAGCGGCCGTTGGCTTTTCTATACCCCGTGTCGCGATTTCTACCCCGGTCAACTTGGCTGTGCTCTGCTCAAACTCGCTTTCCCCGCGTTCCTCACGTCGCGCTACCTCGTCGCGTACCTTTGCGACTTTCCCGCTCGACCTGCGCCCTATGTCTTTCATTTCTTTCCTTTGGCCCCCCATTTTGTTTTCCAACTTATTTATTTCCCGGGTGGTTTTGTCCCCCACTTCCTTCAATTGGCCACCCATTTCTTTCATTTGGGCACCCATCTTATTTTCCAACCGCTCACTCCAAGCATCCATCTTATGCTCTGACTCTACCATATAGGCCCTCATTTGTGCCATGAAGGTGTCCATATAGGATCGCATATCCATAACCCCCACTTGCGCGGCGGGCGCGGCCCTCGCCGCCATGTGCAAGGCGCCGCCATTTTCTACTCCTGCCACCCCTACTGCTGCACCCTCATCAATGTTCTCCTTTTCTTCCCATTCTTCCCGGGGGTCCTGGGTTATTACTTCTTATCCCTCATCTATCTCATTTACCCCCACCGGCATCCGAGCGTCTTGGTTATCCATGGCACAAATTAAATTTGGGTTTTAATAATTAAATTTCGGCCGCTCCTAATTTTGAGTGCGTTAAGCGCACTTCGGGTCCAATCCCACTCCCCTTACACCAATTGTTGCGGCCAATATGCAAAATTGGTGTCCAAAATTTGGTCTAAGAAATTTAGTCTCAGGTTCCAAATCCCCACTCCTGACTACCAATTGTTGCGGATCTCAGCACCGGCCTTTTCCCCTTACCAAGGGGGGATTAGTCCCCTTGTCTTTGACGAGCCGACGGGACCCGGGACCTATGACGTCCTTCCCGGACAGCGCGAAGTAGGGTCGTAGGACTAATCACTAATACCTAATTACTCGTGCTGCCCAGAAACGAGGAAATAAGCCCCGCACTTATCACGGATGTTGGTGGATCCGCCGAGCGGTAGCGAACCCGTGACACAAGCCGTTATCAATGACTAGACCCCGATCCAAGTGGTTCGTAATCGTGCCACGCTTACCCAATGATGGAAATCACAGAAACGGTCGAATTGGAAGAAAAGGAATGACAAGATTTATTTACACGATGTACAATGATTCAGCAGAAGAAGACACAGTGCAGTCCTTAAGCAGTCTTATACTTATTCCCTGGACAAACGGGCCCGTTCACACTCAGACACACTCACACGGGGTTTGCAGACGAACAGGTCAGCATGTCCAGGGATGGCGTCCGGGCAGCTCTTCGTCCGGTCCCCAGCTCGCACCGCGAAGTAGATGAATACAGCGGCCAGGAGCTCTCCACGTGTCGTTGGCGCGCACGGGATAATTACGGGGCGAACGGTAGGGCTGGGCTCTGGCGGTTACACTGGCGGCTGTGGCCGCGTACGTAATAATTCAATAGGCGCTAACAATGCGCTCTTCGATTCCTTCCAGACCTCTCGACACAAGTGCTTGTTCACGCCAGTCCTCCGTATCAGTCCTCTCCTCACGAGTCCTCTTGCATAGGTTATTTTCCAACGAGTCCTGTTCAAGGGCTTTGTCCGAAGACTTATATAGCCCTGCCCAGCGAACCTTTCAGCACTTGCTAGATGCCTCTTACCACGCCCTATCGCGCCATTCCCTTCAGAGCCCTGGTTGGCTGGTGCCCTTACCATCATCGCCTCTGATGTGCTGCTTGACGCCGCCCCTCCTCGACCCCCGCACTCCTCCCTCTTCCTAGGCCTACCTCGTGTTACTGGGCTAGATTCGAGCAAACAAAGGGCAGCGAAACACACGGAGGGATCAGCCAAAATGGGGCACGGGATCGAGTTTGCCCATAGGTGAAATTGAAGGGTGGCCGCAAAATGAAAGGACCTAAGCTCATTTCTTTAGACAACGCAGATATGACTAGGGAAATGGCCTACTCTTACACATACTATGACATAACTAATACTCTAAGTGGGCCTACGTGTTGCTTGTTGACTAACTATGGGGGGCAAACCTTTAACCTTTAATGATGTCTTATATACAAATCTCAAAACCGTATCAATATATATATATAAAACACAGTTTGTGTGTGTGTGTGTGTGTGTGTGTGTGTGTGTGTGTGTGTGTGTGTGTTACCGATAGACTCCTAAACGGAGAGGCTCACGTACTTGATATTTGGCATAGACATGGCCATTGAGCCTGGGAAGGACATGGCCTACCTAAAAATATTTGACGAGATCCATATTTTTTATTCATATTTACCTCAGTGCATTCCAGCGAGGAACATTACACACGGAATCTCAGCCTGTGCCAGAGCAGCTCGCTGATTCGCTCAGAGCGATCACGTGGTGTTCCATCCTCGCCGCCAGACCACTGAACGGAAAATATATAGAATGACCATTGCAATTCACACCGCACAGGTGGAGATGCAGCTACCGGGCGTCTGCAGCTATCAGGGTTGGCACTCGATGCTGGACGATGGTGATTTCCGTCATGCATTTGCACGTAATTCAGAGCAAAAAGCGATTGCGTTTTTTCACCTTTTGTGTGATCGTGTTCTTGTGCCGATTTTTGTCGATTTTGTGCGATATGAATTAAACGACTTTGAAACAGCTGTGATACGTCTTTCCACAACCCTTCCGTAACCGATTGGAGCCGTTTATTGCCGCACAAAATGGCATTTTAACAGTTGTCTGGCTTTTAAAATCTGGGACACGTTCAAAACAAACGAGATCCGCGAAGCGAGTCGGTCGAGTCGTGCTAACCAAGATGGCGACAGGGCGGCTGCAATTTTCACGGAGTATGAGCGTTCAATATATTTTCAATTCAGTGCGCCAGACTCGCTCACGTACTTGATTTTTGGCATAGACATGGCCATTGGGCCTTCACGGTGTAATTTGTGCGAGACCTTTGTCCAAGTGAGCTTGAGTCGAGAGGGTGAATGTACGGGTTGGGAATGTACAGGTCTCCCTTCCCCCGCCCGGCAAAGTCGGTACTGGAGGGCGTCATAGGATCGGTGAGTCTCCGAAATCCGCTTCGTGCTGTTGTTGCGAAGATGCAGGATGATGTCGCGATTGTTGGTCTGCTCTCCTACCATGAGAACTGCAACGTCATTGTTGACTGGCCCTCCCCTTCCTCCCCTCCCCCTCCCCCCTTCCCCTTCCCACCTCCTTCCCTACCCTCCCCCCTCCTCCCCATTCCCCCTCACCCCTCCCCTTCCCCCCTCCCTTCGCCCCTCCCCTCGCCCATCCCCTCACCCTCCCTTCCCCCCCCTCCCCTCGCCCTCCCTTCCCCCTTCCCCCCTCCCCCCCCCATTCCCCTCCCCGGCAATGGCAATAGTATAATTTTTTTCATATATATATATATATATATATATATATATATATAGAAATATATATATATATATATATATATATATATATATATATATATATATATATATATATATATATATATTGATTTATGATTTATTATTATTTATAGTGTTATTTATAGTATATATATAGTATATTATTTATAGTATATAGTTATTTATAGTATATTATTTATAGTGTCATGATTTATGGGAGCGAGACATGGGTAATGAACGTAGAGCAGCAACGAAGGCTGGAAAGGGTGGAAATGCGAATGGAAAGATGGTGGAAGAAGAAATGCGGGCAAGGGGGTTAACAAGGGGAGATGCAGAAAATAGGGCAAAATAGAGAAGATTGTCATGCGGACCGCAAGGCTAACCCCCGCTCTAGCAGGGAAAATGGCCTTAAAATGCATGTTGTTGTTGTGTGTGTGTGTGTATATATATATATATATATATATATATATATATATATATATATATATATATATATATATATATATATATATATATATATATATATATATAATGTTGCGGATATGGGATTTGGCCTCCATCCATATCCGCTTGTAAATATTCCCCTATTTCCCCAATACTCCCCAACTATCCCCAATCCCCCATTCCCTAGTCCCATTGTCTGTAAACAACACTCTGTAGAACCGACCTTCCCCTTCTTCCCCCATTAAATGTCGTGCCCAGGTTCACCGCATCTCACGTAGACAACTATAGGACATCTTGCTAGTTATTCTTAGTCTATGTCAGTTAAGGACTCGTTTCCATTAATTCTGACTCTTCGTTGCACCAGAATGTGATTGTATGGCACCAGTAGTGAGTTTAGGACCTCCCCATACCTCCTCCCATCCTCCTCATGAAACTGCAACTACAACAACAACAACAACAGCGCGCGGGGAGTGCGCGTCCTCACTCCGGCTTGGTTAGCCGCCATTGCCCATGCGCTCCGACGGGGTTACCACGAAGGGGCTGACTGTCAGCTCCTCGTCAAGGGCGGAGCCCGGTAACCCCCCCGCACCCAATAAGAAGCGGCGGGCCGATTCCATCTGGGGCGGAGCTAACGAGCCGAGGGCGTGTCACTCCCCGCTGGATATACGCAGCCACTTACCGGAGGTGACGTGAGATGCGCCCCCAGCTTGGAGAGAGAAGTCGCCACCTCCGAGCGCTGAGAGACCTCCCTGCATCTTTTGGACCGCGCTTTATCCTGTCCCTGAGCCAAGGTGCACCTTGTGCTATCCATCGACTACCTGCCCTTCCTTGCCATCAATCCCTGTGTGAGTCAGCCTTGTCCTGTTTATCTGTGGTCTGTCGGGGCTACTATAAGACCGTGATTAAGTGCCCACCTTCCTATGCTGTACCTCTTGTCCTTGTAATCTAAACGTTCCGCATACAAATATTATAACCTCCTCCGGAGGTCTTGAGAACTGTACCCCTGTTGTCGTGTCATTTAACCCAGCCGTTGTGTCCTTTCCTTCATTGATCTAGCGTAGCGCGACTCGGCCAACATTCGAGTATAATCGGGTAAACTGTGCAGACGCGGTCATACCAAACCGCTCGGTAAACTAACATCCAAAACCGCGTCTGTAACATTTGGTGTCGAGGAGTTGGATTCGGACCTGGGACTAAATTTGTTAGGCCCAAATTTTGGAACATCAATTGTACCATTAGGGTAACATTTGGTGTCGGGAAGTGGGATTCGATCCGGAGCGCGTTTCACGCGCTCGAAATTATAACAGCGAAATTTAATTGTGTTTTACAAAAAAAATAAAAACCCGAATTTTGAAAGTCGCGCTATGGCAGACCAAGACGGCTGGGTTCCGGTAGAAGAGAGTGAGGCAGGGTCGATCCAGGACCAAAATGAGGGACAAGAGGAGAGCGAAGCAGTGAGGGTAGCAGAATCGCAAAATGGCGTCCTTGCGCACGAGGTTGCGGGCGCGCAAAATGGCGCCTCGCACATAGCTACGGCGGCCGCACCCGCTGCACAAGTGGGAGGGATGGCCCAAATGCAGGCCCTCATGGAGCAATTTATGGCGCAAATGCAGGCGTCCCTCAACCTGCAGAAGGATGATATGAGGGCTAATAGTGAGCAAATGAGGGCTGATAGTGAGCGATTGGGTGAGCGATTGGAGGGCCAAATGGGGGTAATGAGGGACGAAGCGAGGGGTACCGGTGAGGGATTAGACAAGAAATTAGAGGGGTTAGACAATGGGATAGAAGGGGTGAAACATGGGTTAATGGGGGTGGAAAATAGAATGGCTGCCCAGGAGAATCAAATGGAAGGGATGCAAAAGGGGTTAGAGGGGTTAGAAAACAGTATGGAAGGCAAATTGAGGGACATGAGGGACCAAGCGGAAAGGGAAGTTAAACAAATGGGGCAGCAGATAGAGGGGGTCAGAATGGGGGTAGAAACCAAACTGGATGCTCACAGGGAGGAAATGGAGCAGATGAGGGTGGCATCTGGGCAGGAGATGCAAGTGATGGGAGAAGAGATCAGAAGAGGAGTGAGTGAGGAGGTCGGAGGAGTGCGTGAGGAGGTGAGGCACTGTAAGGAGCACATGGAGAAGGAGGTGAGAAAGGGGACTGTAAAGTTACAAGGGGGCATAGAGGACCTGACGCAGGAGGTGGAACAGCTGACGGTGGGACAGACGGAGTTAGTGGAGCAGGTTCAAAGGAACACTGCGGTATTAGGAGGGTTAAAAGCGACACAGAAAGAACTGAAAGATGACTTGGTAGCGACGAAGAGGGAATGTCAGATGGTACGTGAGGGACTGACAACGAGGTTGGACGAGGTGATAGAGGTAATGGAGACGAAGGACCGGCAGGTGAGGACGCACATGGAAACGGTCAAGGTAGCCTTGGAGGACGAGCTTGAGGAGACGTACCGGGGAATAAAAGAGGTGAAGCAGAAATTAGAAGAAGTGGAAGAAGGGGTGAGCGAAATTAAGAAGCGACGGAGAGGGGATAAGAAAGAGATAAAAGAGGAGATAAAAGAATTGGTCCAAAGTCTGTGTTTGGATCGTGATGATGTGCTCATTAACCGGATGAGGGATTCACAGGTGATGGAGGAGAAGCGAAGAGGAAGAGGACCCGGTGTAAGTGGTGACCAATATGGTCGTGCGTATGATGCGCCAGGTGATTTAAGAAGCTTGGGGATTGGTTTGGATCCGGGTGTTCGTGAGAGGCCGTTGGTGAAGTGTGCGACAGGTCTGGTGTGCGAAAAAGGAGGTGTGCGAGAAAGTCCGACTCTGGGGTGTGTGAGGGAAAAGTGCGTGCCAAGGAGTGAGGGTGCTGGCGAGAGTGAGTCGGTCGTAGCGCGTGTGCGAGGGAGCACATGGAAGCGCGGTGTGGTGAGTGTTACAGAGGATGTAACGGGAGAGGGTGTGCGAGAAAGATGTGTGACGGACAGGTGCATGAGGAAAGAGTGCGCTGTCAAAAGTAAGGAAGAGTGTACACCTGTGGTGAGTGTTACAGAGGGTGTAACGGGAGAGTGTGCGCGAGAAAGGTGTGTAACGGACAGGTGCATGAGGAAAGAGTGTGCTGTCGAGAGTAAGGGTGAGTGCGCGACCGAGAGTGGAGGTGAGAGTAGTGAGAGTGACACGGAGCGTGAGTTGGTTATGACAGGTGAGCGAGGATGTACACCTGGAATGGAAGGATGCACACCTGGAATGGTAGAGCGTGTGTGGGAATGCACACTTGATTTGGTCGTGAGGCACGTGGTTGGGTGTGCGGGTGAAAGCACACCTGTGATTGTCACAGAGGAGGTGACCGGGGAAGGGGCGCGAAGAGGTGTGTTGGTGAGGTGTGCGAGCGACGAATGTGTGCCAAGGTGTTCGGTGGTCAGGTGTGTGACCAAGTCTGTGAGCGGAATGAGTGTACCGAGGTGTGTAAGGAAAGGTACGAGGAGCATGGGAACGGCTGGAGGTATGAGCAAGAAAGGGGTAGCGTATGCATGTAAGCATGCAGGTGAGGCATCGACGGTAACCGGGTTAGAGGTTAGAACGACTTATAGCCGAATCGGGCCCTCGGTGCGTGTCGGGCAGCTTCGCGTGCCGCGAGGACCAGCGGGGATCCGAACCACGGCGGTTTTGAAAGAACCGCCGTACGCGATCCACGCTGGGCCTCGCTTGGAACGGCCGCGTCCGTGCTCCACTAGGCGGAGCGGGCAGCCCGATAGGAAGGGTCGTCATGGCGACCACTTTCTATTGAGACGTGCCGGCAGGTCGAGATCGGGACATTGGATGGCTCCACGCCGAGGTGGTGCGTGGGATCTCGGCCCGGGTAAGCCCCCGTCCCTGCACTGAGTGCCGGACGCATCCAGCCGCCGGCACCAAAGAACCCGCGTTCATTGCTCGGCTGTACGAAGCCGAGCTTTAGAGGGGAATTGGCGCACCGAGAGGATGTAATAAGTAGACGAGTGATGAGGTTAGTGTTTTGGACCCAAAATTAGAAAAAAGCAAAATTTGATGATGGTACGGTGATTAGCAGTAAATGACAAATTTTTGATTTGTTGGATTTGGACGAGCGAAATTGATAGTAGGACCTCCCCGATGTGGTGGGATGGCAAATCCACCACCCCTCACAGGTGGTGGGGCAAATGCGCAATAGCTTATGGGGTTGATGGCAGTGAAAACTAGCCCGGGTGGGTTAGGATATATCGTGTGTAGGGATCTAGCGAAGATGACATTAGGTGATGTTAAGGTTAGTTAGTGACAAGGATACCTGTAGTGGGGACGCAGGTAGATTAGCGTGGATGATAATGACGTGGTATGTGCTTAGTTTAAAGGGAAGACGGGGAGCACTAAGTTAGCAGGGCAACAGGTAGTTGAGATGATGCCGTGTGTTTGAGGAGTGACCAGGTGTGATTGCACAGGTGTGCAACTGAACAGGTGTATGGAGCAGTGTATGAGTGAGTGATAGTGATTGTGTATTGTGATGACCAAATGGTCCAGGAAGAAAGGAGGGTGCAGGTGGCACCAGGTATGAGTGCACAGGTGTGCAACAACAGGTATGGAGAATGGTTGTGTGGAAGACATGGAGTGTGGAATATATGGGGTATTGGAATGGATGGTCGTGGAGTGAGTATGGTGGAAATTGTGGAGTGGAGTGGATGGTGCGAAGGTGTGAATGGGGGAAGAGTGGACCCCCATCACGGATACCCGGGGCGGGTAGTGTGAGTGTTAGGTAGAGGGTATAGGTAAATTGTGGTTGGATATTGGCATCTGTGGTGCGGGTGAAAGAATGGTCTTTGGATGGGTGCATTAGTGTTGTGGAAATGGCTGGGCGTGTAGCCTGTTAGTGTGTGTAGTTGGTTTGGGCACTCCACCACTGTGAGGATGTCGGCCAGGTGAGGCCGCAGGTGGGCTCTGGGAGCCGGTAGTTGTGGATGGGGCCCGAGGATCCGGAGGACGGACCCGGGTAGCCCAGTGCCAGAGGGCACCAAGGGGTGACAGAGCCAGGAGGGGCCTTCCCAAATTAGATAGGTTAGGGTGAGGAGCTAGGTAAGCTCAGGTGGCAACTACAGTGGTGGAGGTGTGCAGGTGGGTAGACCTGCTGGGAGAGCTACACGTCGCAGCCCAGAAATTGTGCGAGGGCACCGGGAGATGAATCGGGGGAGTGAGACCCCAAATTGAGAAGCACCACAGTTTGGTCAATGGGAATTGGTTTTTAGAACCCATAGTGTAAGTGGCCAATGGATTGGCAGGGAAAGACCCCGGGTAGTGTAAAGTTGTTAATGTCATTTAGAAAGTAGTTAGGATTGATGAACCTGTCGCACCATACGCAGCCACTTACCTGAGGTAATGATGATGACTCCACACCTGTGTTTTCTTTGTTCTGTGTGCAGGAAATGAGAATTGCTGTGTGGATTGGTGAGACGCATCACGACGTGGATGAGACATTGGGGTGATTCCATCTCTCCCTCCTTAGGAGGGACTGATGATGAATTGGTGATGGCAAATTTTGATGTTGAGTTGGAGATGGCAAATTGTGATGAGAGTTGGAAATAGCAAATTTGATTGGTTAGGAGGGAGAGAAGACGAATTTGGTTTATGGGAGGAACGGGGAAGACAGTAGGGACGTTTGTTGATTTGTAAAGTAGATGTTTATGAGTAGTGTTGTGTTTTGTGGATACAGTAAGGGGTAAGGGAGGGGCAATGTAGGTTACCTGGTGGGGGGGGGGGGGGCGTACGGTAGGAACGTACCTGTCTCACCTGGTTCCCATGTGCCCCTAGTGTGCATTACCTAATGTTGCGTGCACTTTTGCGCCCTTACCACCTTACTCACTTGTCTTCTTCTTTTGTCTCCCACCTCCGAGGATCTGGCTTTGGGGCAGAGAGAGAGGAGAGAGAGGTGCTGGCTCCGCAGTTGTGGGCCTGTACTTTCGCTGCTTGCTGCCTGGATCGATACACCATATGGACCGCAATGTTTGTGGCCGCCCACCATGGACCGCAGTTCTTTTGCGGGCAAGCACCACCCGTTGATGGACCTATGGGTCAACGTGGCACCTATGCCAGACAGGTGAACCACTAATAGTTGGCCCCCTGACGGCCACAATAAAGAAATGGACGCGGTTGGCGCCTTTCGTTATTTTCTAAGGAAGCTAGAAGGCCAAGTGCACCACATGAAGGCAAGACCAGCGGCAGAACATCAGCCGGCTGCGACACCACCGGTGACTATAAACACTTTATTGGTGCACCGGATGGTGCTGACTGTGTGATGGGGTGGTGCTTTTGGTGCTTGGATGGGGTGCTCTGCACATTATTAAAGGCCGTAAGGCCACAGAGCACTCGTGGGTTGGTGTATCGATGCTGGCATGCGTGCTCTCTCTATGCATAACATCTGCATGTGTTCCTCCAAAAACAGGTCCTGGATCGTAGTGTAAATATCAGTGTAGTCTTGTGTAAATAATGCTCCCTACCGGCTGTATGTTTAGTTTGAGAATTCTTTCCGCGATTCGGTTATCCTGTGGGTGTGTTTCTGTGAGGAGAAGGGTGCAACGTCGCAGGGGGACATATTTACTCATTTGTGAATATCTGTAAAACTGTCGCACTCAGGGTAGAGTTAATAGTAGAGGGAACTACATCTGAGTGCCACACTAAAGTAGGTAAAGATTTATCGGGTCGGGACGCCCCGAGGTAGAGAAGGGTGCAATGTTGCGGATATGGGATTTGGCCTCCATCCATATCCGCTTGTAAATATTCCCCTATTTCCCCAATACTCCCCAACTATCCACAATCCCCCATTCCCTAGTCCCATTGTCTGTAAACAACACTCTGTAGAACCGACCTTCCCCTTCTTCCCCCATTAAATGTCGTGCCCAGGTTCACCGCATCTCACGTAGACAACTATAGGACATCTTGCTCGTTATTCTTAGTCTATGTCAGTTAAGGACTCGTTTCCATTAATTCTGACTCTTCGTTGCACCAGAATGTGATTGTATGGCACCAGTAGTGAGTTTAGGACCTCCCCATACCTCCTCCCATCCTCCTCATGAAACTGCAACTACAACAACAACAACAACAGCGCGCGGGGAGTGCGCGTCCTCACTCCGGCTTGGTTAGCCGCCATTGCCCATGCGCTCCGACGGGGTTACCACGAAGGGGCTGACTGTCAGCTCCTCGTCAAGGGCGGAGCCCGGTAACCCCCCCGCACCCAATAAGAAGCGGCGGGCCGATTCCATCTGGGGCGGAGCTAACGAGCCGAGGGCGTGTCACTCCCCGCTGGATATACGCAGCCACTTACCGGAGGTGACGTGAGATGCGCCCCCAGCTTGGAGAGAGAAGTCGCCACCTCCGAGCGCTGAGAGACCTCCCTGCATCTTTTGGACCGCGCTTTATCCTGTCCCTGAGCCAAGGTGCACCTTGTGCTATCCATCGACTACCTGCCCTTCCTTGCCATCAATCCCTGTGTGAGTCAGCCTTGTCCTGTTTATCTGTGGTCTGTCAGGGCTACTATAAGACCGTGATTAAGTGCCCACCTTCCTATGCTGTACCTCTTGTCCTTGTAATCTAAACGTTCCGCATACAAATATTATAACCTCCTCCGGAGGTCTTGAGAACTGTACCCCTGTTGTCGTGTCATTTAACCCAGCCGTTGTGTCCTTTCCTTCATTGATCTAGCGTAGCGCGACTCGGCCAACGTTCGAGTATAATCGGGTAAACTGTGCAGACGCGGTCATACCAAACCGCTCGGTAAACTAACATCCAAAACCGCGTCTGTAACAATATATATATATATATATATATGAAAGTTTTTGTTTGTTTGTTTGTTTGTTTGTCTGCGCGTGCTAATCTCCTGAACGGTGAAAGGTAGGAGGAAACCTCTAATACAAAAAATGTTGGGACGGGCCCCGGGAAGGTTTTAGGCCGAACTCTCTTATCCGAACCGAACTCTCTTATCTGTCTCCCTCTTCCAAATCCTGGTGGCGTCTGGTCAAATCTGTTTCTGGTGTTTGTTCCCCTTCCATCCCCTCCCTCACCTCAAACGGCTACACGGCTGACTCCGCACGTGAAAAAGCTGAATGCCTCAACTCTGTGTTTGCCTCTAAATCTTGTGTCCCAAAGCCATCCCTCTCTGTACCCACCATACCCAGTCGTACCCAGCTGCTCCTGGACTCTGTGTCCTTTCCTCCTGATAAGGTGGAAAGTTTCTGTAAACCCTCGACTCTGATTCTGCAACTGGTCCTGACGGCATCAGCCCACGGGTCCTAAAATCATGTTCTTCCGCTCTTTCACTCCCTCTCTCTGTTCTCTTCACCCTCTCTTTTGCTCAAGGTCATCTGCCATCTGCTTGGAAATCAGCCAACATCACCGCTTTGCACAAAAAAGGTGCAAAAACAGATCCTAGCAACTACAGACCAATCATCCTTCTCCCAATTATCAGTAAAGTCATGGAATCCATCATTGCTTCAGGTATGAAATCTTTCCTCTTCTCCAATGGCTTTATGTCTGACCATCAATTTGGTTTCAGACCTGGTCACTCTACTCTGGACATGCTGCTTCTGCTTTCTCAACAATGGATGGAGGTCCTCAATGCCAAACAGGAAATTAGAGCTATCTCCCTTGACATATCACATGCCTTCGATACGGTCTGGCACCCCGCTCTGCTCACCAAACTCTCCTCCTTTGGTATCCATGGAAATCTCCACGCATGGCTGGCGGACTTCCTCTCTCGTCGTAGTCAACGTGTGGCCCTGAATGGGTTTCTCTCATTTCCTCTTCCAGTTCAGGCTGGAGTTCCCCAAGGCAGTGTCTTGGGCCCTGTGCTTTTTCAGGTCTTCATCAAAGATCTCTCTGACTCTCTTGAAACTCCTCTCTATCTCTTTGCTGACGACTCTACTCTCTGTCGCTCTATTCCTCATCCCTCAGATCGGCAGTCTGCAGCCTCCTCACTCTCTGCAGACCTGGACAAAATCACAGACTGGGCAAACAAGTGGAACATGTCTTTCAATCCTGACAAATCTCACACTCTTACGATGTCTCTCCGAAAAGACCGACTGGACAACCCTCCCATCCACTTTCTGAATAATCCGCTCCAAGAAGTTCTGTCACTCAAGCTTTTGGGTCTCACTATCTGCCATGATCTTTCCTGGGAAAACCACATTTCAAATCTGGCCTCCAAAGCCAGTCGCTGACTGGGCATCCTCCGTCGTGCGAAGTCCTTCCTTGGCACACCTGAGCTCCTCACCACATGCAAGGCTTTCATCCGCAGCTCAATGGAATACTGGTCTCCCCTCTGGGCTGGTGCTCCTGCCTCACACCTAGCTCGTCTTCACGCTGTTGAAACCAAAGCGTTCAGAATCATTGGAATCTCCCGCGATGAAGCTAACTCCAAGGGCCTTTCACTCACTCACCACAGGCAGGTT
Source organism: Myxine glutinosa (assembly GCF_964187855.1). Lineage (NCBI taxonomy): Eukaryota > Metazoa > Chordata > Myxini > Myxiniformes > Myxinidae > Myxine > Myxine glutinosa. The sequence goes on from NC_136266.1 coordinate 16,978,496, forward strand.
GGTGGTCTTTCCGTCTTTTACCGACTCCTCTCTGGCCTTGCCCCCCCCCCCCCCCCAGCTCTCTCTGGGCTCTGTCCCCCAAATATTCCTACAGGTCGCACAAGATCTGCCTGCAACCCTCTTATGGTTAAACTGCCAAAATCAAGACTTTCTGCTCACCTTCACTCCTTCATTCCTCTTTTCGCCCACCTCTGGAACAAACTCCCTCACTCTCTTCAATCCCACTCCACCCTCCAGGTCTTTAAAACAGCTGTTCACCACCATCTCTTATCTTCCCCCATCCAAAACCTTGATCTTTTCTACCCCCGCTAATTTCACCCCAAATCCTACACTTTTTTGAAATACCAACTTCTGTCCTGGAAGTCCTTGGTCTCCTTGTGTTTTATACGTCTCCACCCCCCCCCCCCCCCTTCCCACGCCTCCTCCCCCCAGGCCCTCTCCCTCCCGCGCTTCTCCCTGCTCTCAGGTGTTGTGTTTGTGTGCTTCCCCTCTTCTCCCCATCTTGTCTTCCGCTCCCTCTTTTTGTACGTTTTGTTTGTCTGGGTGATTTGTTTGTGAAATAAATGTTAGCTCTTTCACGAGCCTCGATTCAGTATACAAAAAAATAAATAAAAAAGGCTAGGTGGCGAGGCTGGTCGAGGCCGACCTCGGCAAAGCTGGGCCTATTTCGCAATTCAAAGCTGAGCTGAATTATAGTCGTCAATATTCTACGGCCGCAAGTAAAAGCTGAATTATAGTAGTAAATTCATTCAAAAATAACTAAAAATGTCGGTACGGGCCCGGGCCCTTCCATCTTCTGGATGGCCTGCTTTCCGATTACCATTGCTTCGTACTTGCGTCCCTCACTTAAAACCAGGTCCATGTCGTACCCGACCTCCTGGTCGAGCAGATGCTTTTGAAAATCATCATGTGGGGTGCTCGCAACAATCAACTCGATAATCCGTTCCGAGAGTTCTGCTTCAGAGAAATTGCACAACCTTCCCTTCCGTCGGCATCGGTTGACGAAATCATCAATGGACTCTCCTTCTTGCTGCCGAAATCATCATTTCCAGCCGGTGAATCCGAAAGTTTTCATGAATGTCCAACTGATCCTCGAATAATTTATATAATTTATCCGGATCCTTTTTATCATCCTCACTCGGAGTCGATGCATTGATCCGCCTCAGTCCTTCGTCTCCCACAGCAATCTGAATCTTGATGGCCTGCCTGGCTTTAGTATCGATGCCCTCGTCCGACAGCACCAAGTTCATTCGTTGCTTGAATAACCTGAAGGTCTCCGCCAGCTCCGAGCTGGACCAGTCCATTGTCGGGAACTTCGCCATGTTGAAAAAACACGGAACGTGCCGCCGCGGTAATCCGCAAAGAAAACAAGACCAAACGTCAAACTCTTTGTTGATCTTCACGATCCCGCGCTGCCACCATGTAGGAAGTTCAGGACGCTCCTTCAACCAAGTGGTTCATTAAAGCCGATAACAAGCTTTCACAGAACACACGGCCATCATGACGAGCCGCCAGCAACCACCGAGGCCACGCCCCCAGACCAGACTTCACTACGCAGTACGTATACGTAGTACCAATCACAACAACGATAAGAGCTGGTTTGATAATATCTCAATACAATCATGATTTAACAAAGTATTTTATTATAGTATCAATTTGTGATTGGATTGGAATGATGATGTTTCGAATTGCGTGAATAAAATGATGATTTTGAATTTTGAACCACATGGAACTGCTCCATATCCGGATGTAACGTCAGCACGGATTTTAATATTTGTTTACGTCACGAGTGTTGGTAAAAGTTTATTTTTTATATTAATGGTATTTAACTTGTCATCGGAGTTATGATGTTTGGAATGAAAATAGAGATATCGAGTTCAAATTAACGAGGAAATGATGTGAGGGTTTCTACTTTCTAACCGTGACATTCGCGGATCGCCATATGCAGATTCGTCATTGAGTGGGAAAATAACCATTCAAACGGGTACATTTTTCGGACAGTTCCTTCACGAACCTGCTGTCCATGCTTGATGTTTGATGACAGGTGGCACAGGGATGTGGAATGTATTGCTTCATGGTTTCCCATTCGCCGTTTTTTATCTCACTCTTTCACGAACCTGCTGTCCATCGTGCGACTGAATGTGGCACAGGAATGTGGCATTTATTGATTCCATGGTTTAGCATTCACTGTTTCCGCATTGTTTGTTTGCTTTAGGCTCCCACCCGTGTACCTTGGTAGTGTGGTGCTGTGCACACACGACTCGATTGCCAGAGAGGTAGGCCACAACGCGTTGGTACAAACAAAGAGTCTTTATTAAGAGCTCGCACTTCAGCACTGGGCAGGCTCGAGCTTAGAGCCCGCATATATGTCCCGAGGCAACGCCTTGTCCCCGAGCGTGGCCGATCAGTCGAAAGACGGGGCATGCGCTTTCGTTCCCCGCCTGGACGCTCACGCCACCCACTGGTGCGCGGAATTATTGTCCCTTGTGCCCGCCACACGCGCCCCCCCAGAATTCCCGCGCACCTGAAGGGTGAGTTTGCGGGGAAGCCGGATGACCCGGCCGAAATGCCCCCTGGCGATGCGTGCAGGGCTGGGGAGTAGCGGGACGGCGGGGCTGGGGGGTGCCGGGGGTCCGACCGCCAGGGGGCGGCCTCGACGCGGAGGCAGAGCTGCTTGCGGGGGGTGGTCCAGATCGAGGTGGGCCGGCTTGAGGCGGTCCACGGAGATGCGATCCGGGGCACCGCTGATGTCGATGGTGAAATATTTGTCCCCGGTCTCCAGCACGCGGAAGGGCCCGTCGTACGGGGGCCGTAGCGGTGCCCGGTGGGCGTCGTGCCGGACAAAGACGTACTCCGCCGTGCGAAGCTCCGGGGCGACGTGGGAAGACGGGCAACCGTGGTGTGCCGTCGGCACCGGGGCGAACCCCCGGGCGGTCTCCTGAAGGGCGGAGTGCTGTTGCGCCGCGGACCAAGGAGCCGTGGAGTCGGGGATAAATTTGCCCGGTACCCGTAGTGGTTGCCCGAAGACCAGCTCCGCCGAGGACCCGCGCAGGTCGTCCTTGGGCGCCGTCCTGAGATCCAGCAGGACCCAGGGGAGCCTGTCGGCCCAGCTGCCGTCGCGGAGGCTGGCCCGGAGCGCGGCCTTCATCGAGCGATGAAAGCGCTCGCACAGGCCATTGGCCTGGGGGTGGTAGGCCGTGGTGCGGTGTAGTTTTACGCCGAGCCCTTGCGCCACCACAGCCAAGAGCTCCGGGGTGAACTGGGGGCCACGGTCGGACGAGATGTCCGAGGGGGCACCGAACCGGGCAACACAAGTGGCGATGAAGGCTTGCACCACATCAGCCGCAGACGTCGCCGCCAATAGGACGGCCTCCAGCCACCGTGTGGTGCGGTCCACCATGGTGAGGAGGTGGGTGAACCCCCGTGAGGGGGGCAGAGGTCCCACCAAATTCACGTGCACGTGGTCGAACCAACGCTCGGGCACCGCAAACGGGGCCAACGGGGCCTGAGTGTGGCGGTGGACCTTTGCGCGCTGGCACACGAGGCACGTCCTGGCCCAGTCGCGGACGTCCTTCCTGAGGCCATGCCAGACGAACTTCGCCACGACGAGCTTCTGGGAGGCCTTCGTGCCCGGGTGGGACAGGCCGTGGATGGCGTCGAACACTGGGCGCGGCCAGCCAGCGGGCACGATGGGGCGAGGCCGGCCGAGGGAGACGTCGCACAGGAGGGCCGCGCCCGCGGCGTCGAACGGCACCTCGGTGACACGGAGGCCCGTGACGGCGGTCCGCAAGGCCTAGTCTATCCGGGCATAGTCGATCCCGAGGTGGACCGCGTGCGCGACGGACCGGGAAACGCAATCCGCCACCGGGTTGTCTTTACCCGCCACGTGACGGATGTCCGTCGTATACTCGGACACGGCAGAGAGGTGACGCTGCTGCCGTGCCGAACATGGCTCGGCGACCTTGGCCATCGCGAACGCAAGGGGCTTGTGGTCGACGAAAGCCGTGAACAGGCGGCCCTCCAGCAGATGGCGGAAGTGTCGGACCGCCAGGTGGAGCCCGAGCAGCTCGCGGTCGAAGGTGCTGTAGCGGCGTTCGTGCGGGCGAAGCTGCCGGCTAAAAAATGCCAGCGGTTGCCAAGCACCACGCACCCACTCCTCGTGCACCGCGCCCACCGCGTAGTCCGACGCGTCGGTGGTGAGGGCGATCGGCGCATCGGGCGCCGGGTGCGCCAGCATGGTGGCGTTGGCCAGGGCCAGCTTTGCGCCCGAAAAGGCCGCGGCCATCGGCTCCGACCAGGCGATGTCACCTTTGCCCGGCTTGCCCCAGAGGGCCTCGTGCAGGGGGGCGGAGGAGCTGGGCGACGTGGGCACGAAGCGGTGGTAAAAAATTACCATGCCCAGGAACTCCTGGAGCCCCTTGATTGTGCGGGGTCTCGGGAAATCCCTGACCGCCTCCACCTTGGCCGGTAAAGGGACGGCCCCGTGCCTAGTGATGCGGTGCCCCAAGAAGTCGATGGTGGCGACGCCGAAACGGCACTTGGCGGGGTTGATGATTAGGCCATGCTGGCCCAGGCGTTCGAAAAGCGTGCGGAGGTGGAGCAGGTGCTCCTCCCGGGACGCGCTCGCACTAGGATATCGTCCAGGTAGACAAAGAGGAAAGGTAAGTCGCGCAAGACGCTGTCCATAAGCCGTTGGAACGCCTGGGCCGCATTCTTCAACCCGAAAGGCATTCGCAGGAACTCGAAGAGGCCGAAAGGGGTGATGACGGCCGTGTTCGGGACATCGCCCGGTTGTACGGGGACCTGGTGGTAGCCCCGGATGAGGTCCACCTTGGAAAACACGGTCGTGTTTGCCAACCCGGCGGAAAAGTCCTAGATATGCGGGACCGGGTAGCGGTCGGGGGTGGTGGCATCATTGAGCCGGCAGTAGTCCCCGCACGGCCGCCATCCGCCGCCGGGCTTCGGCACAATGTGCAGAGGAGAAGCCCAAGTGCTGTTGGAGCGCCGTACGATCCCCAGCCGCTCCAGCATGGCGAACGCCGCTTTCGACACGGCGAGCTTCATGGGATCGAGTCGGCGTGCCCGGGCATAGACCGGTGGCCCGACCGTGGGTATATGGTGCTCCACCCCGTGTTTAACGGCCACCGTTGAGAAGGTGGGCCGCGTGATGGCCGGGAAACTGGCTAGGAGGCGGGTAAAGTCGTCCGCTGCCGGAAGCGTGCAAACTAAACTCGCCGGGACGGAACCTTCCAGCAAGCCGCTTGGCAAGCCGTTCGGTGAGCCGCTCAGTGAGCCGCTCAGCGAACAAGCGAGCGAGCTGAAGGTTTCGGCCTGGACGAGACGTCTGCACTTAACGTCGACCAACAAGCCATGCGCACATAGGAAGTCCGCACCGAGCAGGGCCATTGGCACGCTGGCGGTGACGAACGACCATTGAAAGCGCTGCCCTCCGAACCGCAGGGAGAGGCAATGCTTCCCGAAGGTGAGGATAGGTGTACCGTTGGCGGCAAGCAAAGCGGGGCCCCGGCCCGCGGCTTGCTTGTCGGACGTGGAGGCAGGGAGGACGCTTACCTGCGCTCCTGTGTCGCAAAGAAAACGGCGCCCGGACAAGGTGTCCGTGATGAACAGGAGGCTGCCGGAATGGCCGACGCTCATGGCCGCAAGTGAGCGCCGGTCGTTTCCCGACCTGTCAAAAGAACACGGCGGACGGCACGTTTTAGCCTTGCGGCCGAACCTGGCATGGTAGTAGCACCAGGTTTGCGGTGGTGGCCCCCGCGGCGGCCGTGTCGGCGGCGGTGGTGGTGGCGGCGGCGGTATTGGGCGGGGCGTAGCAGCGGCCACGAGGGAAGCAGGGGGCGCTGGAGCCTCCGCACTGGGAGCCATTACGGCAGCACCGTACACCGACCGCGTGTCGCAGGCCGCGAAATATTTGTCGGCCTCTCCAGCCAGGGCACGGGGTTTCGTTAGTTTGGAACCGGCCAGCACGAGGCGCACCTGTGCAGGTAGCTGGCGGAGGAAAAGTGTGCGGAACAAGAAATCCGGGCGCTGGTCTCCAAGCAGCGACAGTATGAAATTCATCCGGACGGATGGTCGTGTGTCGCCGAGGGCGGGAAGGTCCAGGAGGCGGTCGGCCCGTTCGATCTCCGTGAGCCCGAACGTGGTGAGGAGGAGACGTTTGAGCGCCTCGTACTTGTTGTCGCCCGGCGGGCACTGAAGGATGGACACGACTCGGGCGGCAGTGCCGGGCCCGAGGGCGGCGACCATGTGGTAGTACCGGGTCTCGTCCGCCGTGATGCCTCGGAGCTGAAATTGAGCTTCGGCCTGCACAAACCAAACGTCGGCTTGCGCTTCCCAAAACTCGGGGAGTTTGATGGCGTTGGTAGCCATGGCGCGTTCGGGGGTCAGCAGCGGCTGAACCAATCGGGGTCACCAGTGTGGTGCTGTGCACACACGACTCAATTGCCAGAGAGGTAGGCCACAACGCGTTGGTACAAACAAAGAGTCTTTATTAAGAGCTCGCACTTCAGCACTGGGCGGGCTCGAACTTCGAGCCCGCATATATGTCCCGAGGCCACGCCTTGTCCCCGGGCGTGGCCGATCGGTCGAAAGGCGGGGCATGCGCTTTCGTTCCCCGCCTGGACGCTCGCGCCACCCACTGGTGCGCGGAATTATTGTCCCTTGTGCCCGCCACAGTAGTGTATATATATATATATACAGGGCCGGCGCTACCATTTAAGGCAAACTAGGCAGCCGCCGAGGGCACAGACGTCAGAGGGGCGCATTACTGAACTTGTAGCAATAGTTCGAAGACTTCCAAAGTCTATGGTGCCACAAGAAGTACTTCTCTTCATACTACAACAAAACTCCTGGATAATGTGCCTAATGTTTCCGTTGCTTTAAGGATCCTTCTCACACTTCCAGTATCAGTGGCAAGTGGTGAACATAGTTTCTCGAAGCTCAAAGTTATAAAAACTTACATACGCTCTACTATGTTGGAAAAGAGACTAGTTGGCTTGGCAACTATATCAATTGAACATGCCCAGGCATCAGCACTTGATCTGGTTGAATTTGTGACAAAATTTGCAAAGGAAAAGGCACGCAAAGTGAGATTTTGATGTGTCTGAAATTGAAACTTTTATGAGACATTTTTAACTCTGTTTGTCTGTTTTTTTGTTTGTTTCTCTGTCTGACTGGAAGCTAAATATTGTGGTAACATGACGGGTTGATTACGCCAAGTATCCTTGAATGGTATATATACTTAAAGGTGTGTGAAGTAAAAGGTTTGAATGTTGTGTTGCCAATGGCTGAGGTACGTATTATACCGAGTGCCCTTTAGTTCAAAATGATTTGCGTGCCAAAATATTTTATTTTGTATTTGCGAAAGATAATCAAAGATTGATTATTTTAAATTTTGATTTTGTATATCTAAAACTTATTGCTCAAACCAAAAACTGTTTTGTTTATCTGTAATTTCCATAAACACACTCATAAAGGGACCACTTTCTTAATTTTGCATGGCAAACTACATGTAGTGTCATATTTTTTTAAGTGAAAGCCCATTTGCCCCAAAGTGTGGGGTAACAGGGCCACTGCCATATTAATGGATATTGCGCCTTTAATATTAGTGCTGTTGGCATCTTACAGTACTTATTCTTGCAATTTAAAATAAATTTTGCACTTTCAAGTTTTCTGCTTTTTATTTTTTCTACAAAACATCTTTTTAATAATCGAAGTTGGCAAAAAAAAATTGGGGTTGGTTGGCAAATTTGCCCATTGCTCGCTCAAACTAGTCGGGTAACCACGAGGTAGGCCTGAAAAGGGGGAGGAGCGCGAAGCCAGGGTGTGGCCGTATCAAGCAGCACGTCAGAGGCGGTGACGGTAAGGGCAACAGCCAACCAGGGCTGAGAGGGCATGGCTTGAGAAGGTGTGGTAAGGGCGCATCTAGCAAGTGCTGGAAGGTTCGCTGAGCAAGGCTATATAAGCCTTTGCACAAAGCCCTTAAACAGGACTGTCCAGGGCTGAAAGGAATTGCGCATTATAAAGGACTTATTGGAGAGAGCTTGCTTACAAAGGACTTGATGAGGACGGGGGCCAAGCGCAAACCAAGCGACGCCAAGCGAGAAGCCATTGAGCGAACTGATCCGGAGCACTCGCATGGTAACAGCACTGAGAGGACCGGCGTGCGCATGACAGTTTTGAGGCATTAAGGAGAAACGCATTGAGAAGCGCGTATTGAACTGTCCGCTTATTACGTACGCGGCTGAGCCGCGAGTGTAACCGCCAAAGCCAGCCTACCGTTGCCCTGTAATAATCCCGTGCATGCCAAACGACACGCGGAGAGCTCCTGCCGTCTGGTTCATCTGCTTCGCGGTGCGAGTTGGGGACCGGAGAGCAAGCTGCCTGGACGCATCCCTGGACCATCGACCTGGTCAACTACAAACCCCGTGTGAGTGTGTCTGAGTGTGGCGGGCCCGTTTGTCCAGGGATAAGTTAAGACTGTATAAAGCTGCACTGTGTATTCTTCTTCTCTTGTACAAAGTGTAAATAAATTCTGTTATTCCTTTTCTTCACAAATTCGACCGTTTCAGTCATTTCCTCCATTGGGGAAGCGTGGCACGATTACGAACCACTTGGATCGGGTTAGTCATTGCTAACGGCTCGGGTCACGGGTCGTGACCGCTCGGCGTTTCCACTAACACCCGTGATTCAGGCGGGGCTTATTTCCTCGTTCCCGGTCAGCGTTAGTACTTAGGTAATAGCGAATTCATAGTCCTAACACCCTATCTAACGCTGTCCGGGAAGGACGTCATAGGTCCCGGGTCCCGTCGGCTAGTAAAAGACAAGGGGACTAATCCCCCCTTGGTAAGGGGAAAGGCCGGCGCTGAGATCCGCATTGGTGACAGGAGTGTGATTTGGAACCTGGGACTAAATTTTTTAGACCAGATTTTGGACACCAATTGTGCATATTGGCCGCAACAATTGGTGCCAGGAGTGGGATTTGACCCGAGGTGCGCCTAGCGCACTCAAAATTACGAGCGGTCGAAATTTAATATAACATCCAAATTAAAAATCGTGCCATGGATAACCAAGACGGTCGGATGCCGGTGGGGATAAATGAGGAGGTCGAGGAGGAATTAGAATCAATAACCCAGGACCCCCGGGAAGAATGGGAAGAAGAGGAGAACATTGATGAGAGTGCAGCAGTAGGGGAAGCAGGGGAAGAAAATGGCGGCACCTCACACGTGGCGGCGAGAGCCGAGCCCGCGGCGCCAATGGATATGGACATCTTAATGGCGCAAATCAAGGCATGCTTCGTGGTGCAGAGTAATGAAATGAATGCAAAAATGGATGCTCAGAGTAATAAAATTGAAGGGTTGAAAAACAAAATGGGTGGCCAAATGAAAGAAATGAAAGACTGGTTAATGTGGTTGGAAAACAACTTGGATGAGGAAATGAAAGAAATGAAAGATGGGTTATTGGGGTTTGGAAACAGAATGGGTGGCCAAATAAAAGAGATGGGGAAAGGCATAAGGCGCAGGTCGAGCGGGAAGGTCGCATTGGTACGCGACGGGGTAGCGCGACGTGAGGAACGCGTGGAAAGCGAACCTGAGCGAAGCGCAGTTAAAATGACTGGAGTAGAAATCGCAACATGGGGTGTGGAAAAGCCGACGGCCGCCGAATTAGAAAATTTAATTTTATGTGCGCCAGCGGTCGTCAAGCTTAATAAAGAAAAAGAAATTATAATTGAAATTGGGGCTGAAGAGACGGCAGAATTAGAGATTGAATCGAAGAAAGAAATGGCATATGTACAAAGTCCGTGTTCACATTGTGATGTCATGCTGCCTAACCAAAATGAAAGTTTGCAGGTGCGGGAGGAGAAGAGAATCCCGAGGGTGAGTAGGGTTGTGTATGGCGCGAAAAGGTTTGGTGCAAAAGTGCTTGACGCAAAAAGATTTTTCGGGCACTTGGGATCGCGACGTCACCCGGGCGCTCGTTGAAGGTCCGTGGTGCGCTGTGTGAAGGTGAATGGTGCGCATGTGCGAACAGCGCCGGAGCGTGAGTGTGAAACCGAGAGTGGGAGTGAATGCACAATGGTGTGTATGTGTGAAGAGTGTGAAACGGAGTGTGGAACGGAGTGTGACACAGAGTGTGCGATGGCCGAAGAGAGTGTGCGGGAGTGCACATCAGAGCGCGTGATTGGGTGTGCATCAGGAGATTGCACACCCATGGGTAAGTGTGCGCTGATTGGGTGTGTGCAGGAGTGCACACCTATGGGTGTTACAGAGGATGTAATGGGAGAGAGTGCACCAGAAGAGTGCATGGAAGAGAAGTGTGTAACGGAGTGTGCAAGTGGTATGAGTGTGCCAGGGTGTGCGCGAGGATGTGTAGTAAGGGAGTGTGCGAACAGCATGAGTGCACCTGAGTGGTGTGCACCTGAGTGTGCAAGAGCAGGGAATGCACGAAAAGAAAGTGCAATAACGGAGTGCAGGGGGTGTATGAGAGGCGCTGGAGCGCCGCGTTGTGTGAGTGAGAAATGGGTCGCGTGGTGTGAGAATGCGACTCGGTCATCGACGCAGAAGAGTGCATGGGCAGCGTTTAGCTTCAGGGCAGCGTTTAGCGCGACGAATAGCCGACACAATCTCTCGGGGCGTGGTGCGCTTTGTGTGCTGCGGGAGCCGGCAGGGATCGTTGCCGCGGTGGCGTGCACAATTCTGGACCGGGCCCCGCCCTGTGTGGTCGGTTCCGCGTCGTAAAGGCGAACGGCACGGTTTAAGGGGAGGAACGAGAGGTCGGACCTTCGCCCCCTGGCGGGCGCGGTGCTCCGACCGGGGGAGGTTGGGCCATCGTGACGGAGACCGAAAGGCTCCGTGCAGGGATGGCACCTGGAACCTCGGCCCAAGCATGCCTCCTCCCCAGAATCGAAAATGCCGGACGGACCCAACCAACAGGAGAATGACCACCCGCATGCATTGCTCGGCTTTGCGAAGCCGAGCTGTGAAAATGTATTCCCACACGACGAGGCTCGAGAGTAGTGGACGATTAGCAGTGATGTTGGCGAATAGTACCTTTACCATTCGTTAATATCTGGGGGCACATGAGCTTTAGATTATGGGGATGGCAGTGTAAACTAGCCGAGGGCAGGCTAGGATATTGTTAGGGATTAGAGATGACAATAGGGACAAGATTTAAGTTGTGACTTTGTACCGGTAGAGTGGACGTAGTCAGATTAGGTGGATGCACGAGAGAAGTGCTTAGTGTAAGGGAAGATAGGGAAAGCGGAAAGCACGAATGTTAGGGGGAAAAGCAGATAGTTAGATGATGCTGTGTGTGTGTAATTGTGGGTGCGTCTTGGGCTTGAGCAAATGAGGAATTGAATGGGAACCACCATGTGCCTGGGCTTGTTCAAATGAGGCATTGGTCGGGGATGACCAGAGAAAGTGTATAAGGGGTGTATTGAGGACAATTGTCATTGTGTTGAGTGAATGGACTTGTATGGGGTGCAAGTGGATAAATGGTGAGAATACTTGGTGTGTGGGAGTAAATGGTGTGGAATGAGTGGTGTGAAGTGCATGGTGCAAAGGAGTGGATGGGGGAAGATGGACCCCTTCACGAATACCCGGGGAGGGTAGTTTAAAAGTAGGTAGAGGGTTTAGGTAAATTGTTTGGATATTGACATCTGTGGCGCAGATAGTAGCAAGGTGTTGCTTTGATGGGTGCGTAAGTCTGTGGAGATGGCTGGGCGTGTGGGCTTAATTGGTACGTATGGTTATTCCGGCACTCCGCCACTGGTAGTCTGTCGGCCAGGTGAGGCCGCAGGTAGGCTCTGGGAGCCAGTTAGGGTAGTCGTGAGTTGTTCAGTGGGGCCCGAGGATCCTAGGAGAGGGCCCGGGTAGCCCAATGCCAGAGAGGGCATCAGAGGGGTGAGAGAGCCAGGGGGTGCCTTCCCCGAGTTAGGGTAGTGGTAAGGAGCATGGTAAGCTCGGGTGGCGACTCAGTGGCGGAGGTGCACAGGTAGGTAGACCTGCTAGTAGAGCTACACGACCCAGCCCCGAAATTGTGCGAAGGCACAGTACTGAAAAAATGGGGGAGTGAGACCCCAAATTTGGGAGGCACCACAGGGAGGGTCAATGGGAATTGGTTTTTAGAACCACATAGTTTAAAGATGCCAAGTGGCAGGGCATGACCCCGGGTAGTTTAAATGAGTTAATGTCAATTAGAGTATAGTTAGGATAAGAAATCTCTTCGCACCATCCGCAACCACTCACCAAGGTGACAGAACTCCACACCAGATTTTGTAGATGTTTGGATGGTAAAGACGCATCATGATGTGAATGGGACATTGTGGGTATTCCATCTCTTCCTTCTTGGGAGGGATTGGATGACAAATTCGGAGTAGAGGGGGGATAGAAAAGACGAGACGTAGCGACGAATTTGTAAATTGTAGATACGGGGAAGGGCAAGGGTAGTGTAGGCTGACATGTGGGGTTACGTACGGCTAGGGACGAGCTTTCTCCGCTCGCTCTCCCGTGCTCCTCATGTTACATTGCCTTGCTTGTGTGTACCTTTGTGCCTTTTCCTTGCCTAAACTCTCTGCTTTGTCTTTCCTTCCCACACATGGACCCATTTTTTTGTTGAGGGGAGTGTGCAGGAACCCTGAGCGGTGCAGCTGCACTTTGCTACCTCTGGCTGCACCAGTACACCTATGGACCACACGTTCTATGGCCTGGCACCTTTGCTGGAGCAGACCTTTGCTGCAAACATTATCTTGCTCCTGCGGACCACTGTGTTTTTAAGTGGCATCAAAGTCACGCAGATGGACCATGAGATGGCCCTGCTGAAATAAAAAAACGGACACGGTTGTGCATTTTTATTTATCCTTTGGTGTGTCAGGAAGGAAGACTTCAAGTTTTATTATGGCACACCGAAGACGAAGCAGGAAGACACAAGACGCAGCAGCAACCAACCAGCATCCAAGCAGCAAATGTGCCATTTATTATTGAAATGTGAAGTAATGTGCATTTTGGTGATTGTGCATTTTTGTGCATTTTGGTGCATTTATTATGCTGTATTGGTGCAGTGCATATTGTGTTTCTCTCCTCAAAATTCTTTCCCACAAAAATAACAGGTCCTGGGTTGTAGAACTGTAAATAATTAGGGTTAGTCTTGTAAATAACATGCTCCCCACCGGCTTTAGGTATAGTTTGAGAATTCTTTCCGTAATTCGGTTAGTCGTGGGTGTAAATCTGTTAGTTAGTACACAACGCAGTAGGTGGGACATATCTAGTGTTGTAAAACTGTCATACACAGGGTGTTAGATTAAATGTAGAGGGGAACCACACCTACGTGTCACACGTAAGTTAAAAAGTAGTCCTGACCCTTGCTCAAAACCGGTCGTGCTCACTTGTGTGGGTTCGGCTCGGGGACGAGCCTGGCGAAGGAGGGGGGCAGTGCTGAGGTTTTGAGTATTGTAAATATAACATCATTAAAGGTTAAAGGTTTGCCCCCCATAGTTAGTCCACAAGCAACACGTAGGCCCATTAGAATTAGTTATGTCATAGTATATGTAAGAGTAGGCCACTGTCACTAGTAAACATCTGCATTGTGTAAAGAAATAATAAGCTTAGGTCCTTTCATTTTGCAGCCGCCCTTCAATTCCACCAATGGGAAAACTCGATCCCGCGCCCCATTCGGCTAATCCACCTCGTTTGTTATGCTTTGGCCACCAGCAGTGTTAGCTGCCCGTTGCTCACTCAAACTAGTCAGGTAACCACGAGGTAGGCCTGAAAAGGGGGAGGAGCGCGAAGCCGGGGTGTGGCCCCGTCAAGCAGCACGTCAGAGGCAGTGACGGTAAGGGCAACAGCCAACCAGGGCTGAGAGGGCATGGCTTGAGAAGGCGTGGTAAGGGCGCATCTAGCAAGTGCTGGAAGGTTCGCTGAGCAAGGCTATATAAGCCTTTGCACAAAGCCCTAAAACAGGACTGTCCAGGGCTGAAAGGAATTGCGCATTATAAAGGACTTATTGGAGAGAGCTTGCTTACAAAGGACTTGATGAGGACGGGAGCCAAGCGTGAACCAAGCGACGCCAAGCGAGAAGCCATTGAGTGAACTGATCCGGAGCACTCGCGTGGTAACAGCACTGAGAGGACCGGCGTGCGCATGACAGTTTCGAGGCATTAAGGAGAAACGCATTGAGAAGCGCGTATCAAACTGTCTGCTTATTACGTACGCGGATGAGCCGTGAGTGTAACCGCCAAAGCCAGCCTACCGTTGCCCTGTAATAATCCCGTGCGCACCAAACGACACACGGAGAGCTCCTGCCATCTGGTTCATCTGCTTCGCGGTGCGAGTTGGGGACCGGAGAGCAAGCTGCCTGGACGCATCCCTGGACCATCGACCTGATCAACTACAAACCCCGTGTGAGTGTGGCGGGCCCGTTTGTCCAGGGATAAGTTAAGACTGTATAAGGCTGCACTGTGTATTCTTCTTCTCTTGTACAAAGTGTAAATAAATTCTGTTATTCCTTTTCTTCCCAAATTCGACCGTTTCAGTCATTTCCTCCATTGGGTAAGCATGGCACGATTACGAACCGCTTGGATCGGGTTAGTCATTGCTAACGGCTCGGGTCACGGGTCGCTACCACTCGGCGTTTCCACTAACACCCGTGATTTGGGCGGGGCTTATTTCCTCGTTCCCGGCCAGCGATAGTACTTAGGTAATAGCGAATTCATAGTCGTAACACCCTATCTAACGCTGTCCGGGAAGGACGTCATAGGTCCCGGTCCCGTCGGCTAGTAAAAGACAAGGGGACTAATCCCCCCTTGGTAAGGGGAAAGGCCGACGCTGAGATCCGCAACAATATATTGTTGCGGATCTCGGGTTCGTCGACATAATAAGGGGGGATTAAGCCCTGCTCCCCCTCGAACTCTGAGTCCACGAGGCCGCCACCCACACTACACTCGTGGTGGACGGATTGCTAAGCAATTCCAGCCGCCGAGCCCGCAGCTACGCGTGGAAGGGTTAACGGTCACGACCCGAGTACCTTCAACACATGCAGCTGTGAGAACAGGGACTGAACCTCGCAAGAGTCATGCTGGTATTGAACGCCCGAGCGGTTGTGCGTCGCGTAACTCGTGCCGTTAACACTATTGAACCCAATCGAGCGGTTTTAATTCGGGAAATGCTAGGCCAATGTTGAAAGGACGATGACGGCCAGGTTGGAAACAAACCACAGGATTTATTACAATGTACAGTATTCACAGGAAAAGGACACAGCGAAGAATCTTAACAGCCTTACCTACGTTCCCAGACAAGGGCCCTCAGATTCGTTCGGGGAAGGGAAGGAAGAGGGGAATGCACACAAAGCGTGGCCGCTTTGTGCTGTTTGCCTGCGGGCTCGTTGGGCGGATACCCCCAAGGATCGCTCCAACCCGGGACACCACAGCCGGAGATGGTCGCGGTAGGGGCGTTGATCACTGATGTGCACGTAGCAGGAATCCGAGGAGCGTATCTCAGGGTCAGCGAGGCAGAGCGCGCGTGGCAGAGAGAGAGTCTACATGCAGGGAGTCCAGGCAGAAAGAGAGTCGGGGCAGAGAGAGTTCAGAGTGCCTGCAAGAGAGAGAGAGCGGGGGGTTCAGGCCAGGTTTTATAGCCCCGAGCCCCCCCCCCCCCCCCCCCACTCGAACGTTCCACGGGCCTCCATTGGCCGCCTGGGGTCACGTGTCGCGACAGCCCCTTATTGGTCACCCTTGGCCACTCCCTTCAGCTCGCATTGGCTGTTCGCTGTTCTCCGGCCACGCCCTCCAGCTCTTCCATCGGACCTGCAAGGCCTGGCCTAGGCCCATGACAAGGCACTTCAGGCTGCAATGAGGCCTACCATCACCCTGCCTGCCTCAACGCATACTAACACTGGGAAGGAGACGAAACTTCACATTTAATAAGAAATAACTAACTAAGCGAGGCTACATGTTGTGGTGTAACTAACTATGGGGGGGAGGGGGGGTTGCCTTTATTTACAAAACCGCAACAATATATATATATCGTGGTAATATATATATTTATAACTTTGTCCATTGTCGACTAACGTCCTTGGATTTCATGTAAAAGAACCCTGACATTGTAAAATAATTGTCTTCTTTTCTTTATATCCGCCACCAAAGATGGATGGAGGTTATGTTTTCACCCCTGTTTGTCTGTTTGTCTGTCTGTCTGTCTGTCTGTCTGTCCGTTTGTGAACAAGATATCTCAAAAAGTTGTGCCCCGATTCGGACGAAATTTGTCAGGGAGGTAGCATATGTGACAAGGACGAAACGATTAGATTTTGGTGAAGATCCGGATTCGGATCCGGCTACTATAATTTTTTAAGTGATTCTTCACCATTGGGAGAGGGTGCCAAAAACGATACAAAGCAGGAGATCTCAAAAAGTTGTGGATGGATTTGGACGAAACTTGGTGGAGAGCTTATGTGTGACAAGGAAGAATCGATTCTATTTTAGTGAAGATCCGGATTCGGATCCAGCTAGTAGAATTATTTTAAAGTGATTCTTCACCATTGAGTGATATGGCCAACCAGGTGAATGTATGCTCTCTACTGAGTGACGTTCTAGTTCATCATGTTTTTAACCATGATTAATCATGTTTTCACCACGATTCATCATGTTTTCACCATGATTCATGTTTTTACTATGATTAATCATGTTTTCACCACGATTCATCATATTTTCACAATTATTCATGTTTTTACCATGATTCATCATGTTTTCTCAATGATGCATCATGTTTTCACCAAGATTCATGTTTTTACCATGATTAATCATGTTTTCACCATGATTCATCATGTTTTCACCATGATTCATGTTTTTACTATGATTAATCATGTTTTCCCCATGATTCATCATGTTTTCACAATTATTCATGTTTTAACCATGATTAATCATGTTTTCACCATGATTCATCGTATTTTCTCAATGATTCATCATGTTTTCACCATGATTCATTTTTTTACTATGATTAATCATGTTTTCACCACGATTCATCATGTTTTCTCAATGATTCATGTTTCCACCATGATTCATGTTTTTACCATGATTAATCATGTTTTGACCATGATTCATGTTGTTACCATGATTAATCATGTTATGACTATGATCCATCATGTTTTCTCAATGATTCATCATGTTTTCTCAATGATTCATCATGTTTTCACCATGATTCATGTTTTTACCATGATTAATCATGTTATGACCATGATTCATGTTTTCACCATGATTCATCGTGTTTTTTCAATGATTCATTGTGTTTTTTCAATGATTCATCATGTCTTCACCATGATTCATGCTTTCACCATGATTCATGTTTTTACCATGATTAATCATGTTTTCACCACGATTCATCATGTTTTCTCAATGATTCATCATGTTTTCACCATGATTCATGTTTTTACCATGATTAATCATGTTTTCACCACGATTCATCATGTTTTCTCAATGATTCATGTTTTTACCATGATTAATCATGTTTTCTCAATGATTCATATTTTTACCATGATTAATCATGTTTTCTCAATGATTCATGTTTCCACCATGATTCATGTTTTTACCATGATTAATCATGTTATGGCCATGATGCATGTTTTCATCATGATTAATCATGTTTTCTCAATGATTCATATTTTTACCATGATTCATCATGTTTTCACCATGATTCATCATGTTTTCACCATGATTCATGTTTTTACCATGATTAATCATGTTTTCACCATGATGCATCATATTTTCTCAATGATTCATCATGTTTTCACCATGATTCATTTTTTTACTATGATTAATCATGTTTTCACCATGATTCCATCATGTTTTCTCAATGATGCATGTTTTTACCATGGTTAAACATGTTTTCACCATTATTCATCATGTTTTCACCATGATTCATTTTTTTACTATGATTAATCATGTTTTCACCATGATTCCATCATGTTTTCTCAATGATGCATGTTTTTACCATGGTTAAACATGTTTTCACCATTATTCATCATGTTTTCACCATGATTCATTTTTTTACCATGATTAATCATGTTTTCACCATGATTCATCATGTTTTCACCATGATTAATCATGTTTTCACCATGAATCATCATGTTTTCAAAATGATGCATCATGTTTTCACCATGATTCATGTTTTTAACATGATTAATCATGTTTTAACCATGATTCATCATGTTTTCACCATGATTCATGTTTTTACTATGATTAATCATGTTTTCCCCATGATTCATCATGTTTTCACAATTATTCATGTTTTAGCCATGATTAATCATGTTTTCACCATGATTCATCGTGTTTTCTCAATGATTCATCATGTTTTCACCATGATTCATTTTTTTACGATGATTAATCATGTTTTCACCACGATTCATCATGTTTTCTCAATGATTCATGTTTCCACCATGATTCATGTTTTTACCATGATTAATCATGTTTTGACCATGATTCATGTTGTTACCATGATTAATCATGTTATGACCATGATTCATCATGTTTTCTCAATGATTCATCATGTTTTCTCAATGATTCATCATGTTCTCACCATGATTCATGTTTTTACCATGATTAATCATGTTATGACCATGATTCATGTTTTCACCATGATTCATCGTGTTTTTTCAATGATTCATCGTGTTTTTTCAATGATTCATCATGTCTTCACCATGATTCATCATGTTTTCACCATGATTCATGTTTTTACCATGATTAATCATGTTTTCACCACGATTCATCATGTTTTCTCAATGATTCATCATGTTTTCACCATGATTCATGTTTTTACCATGATTAATCATGTTTTCACCACGATTCATCATGTTTTCTCAATGATTCATGTTTTTACCATGATTAATCATTTTTTCTCAATGATTCATATTTTTACCATGATTAATCATGTTTTCTCAATGATTCATGTTTCCACCACGATTCATGTTTTTACCATGATTAATCATGTTATGGCCATGATGCATGTTTTCATCATGATTCATCATGTTTTTTCAATGATTCATCATGTTTTCACCATGATTCATCATGTTTTCACCATGATTCATGTTTTTACCATGATTAATCATGTTTTCACCGTGATGCATCATATTTTCTCAATGATTCATCATGTTTTCACCATGATTCATTTTGTTACTATGATTAATCATGTTTTCACCATGATTCCATCATGTTTTCTCAATGATGCATGTTTTTACCATGGTTAAACATGTTTTCACCATTATTCATCATGTTTTCACCATGATTCATTTTTTTACCATGATTAATCATGTTTTCACCATGATTCCATCATGTTTTCACCATGATTCATGTTTTAAACCACGATTCATCATGTTTTCAACACGATTCATCATGTGTTCACCATAATTCATCATGTTTTAAACACGATTTTTTTTTTTTTTTTTTTTTTTTTTTTGTATACAAGATCGAGGCTCGTAAAAGAGCGAACATTAATCACACAGAAAGACAAACAGACACACAAAACAAATAACATCGGGAGCGGTAGACAAGATGGGGAGAGAGGGGGAAGGACACAAACACAACATTTGAGAGCAGGGACCGAGAGACATGGAGACATCGAGAGAACTGTGGGAGGGAGAGGGCTTTGGGGAGGAGGCATGGGAAGGGGGGAGGAGGCATGGGAAGGGGGGGGGGGTGGGAGAGGTATAAAACATATGGACACTGCCAAGACTTCCAGGAAAGAAGTTGGAATTTCAAACAAGGTGGATCTGGGGTGAATTAGTGGGGGTAGAAAAGATCAAGGTTTTGGATGGGGGAAGATAAGAGATGGTGGTGAACAGCTGTTTTGAAGACCTGGAGGGAGGAGTGTGATTGAAGTGAGTGTGGGAGTTTGTTCCAGAGGCAGGAGAAAAGAGGAACGAAAGAGTGAAGGTGAGCAGAGAGCCGAGATTTCGGCAGTTTAACCATCAGAGGGTGGCTGGCAGATCTTGTGCGACCTGTAGGAATATTTGGGGGACAGAGCACAGAGAGAGCTGGGGGAGCAAGGCCGGAGAGG
This sequence comes from Myxine glutinosa, assembly GCF_964187855.1. Taxonomy (NCBI): domain Eukaryota; kingdom Metazoa; phylum Chordata; class Myxini; order Myxiniformes; family Myxinidae; genus Myxine; species Myxine glutinosa. Next base: position 16,998,553 of record NC_136266.1, read on the forward strand.
AGTCGGTAGAAGACAGAAAGACCACCTACCTGCCTGCGGTGAGTGAGTGAAAGGCCCTCAGAGATAGCTTCATCGCGGGAGATTCCAATGATTCTGAAAGCTTTGGATTCAACAGCGTGAAGCCGAGCCAGGTGTGAGGCAGGAGCACCAGCCCATAGGGGAGAACAGTATTCCATTGAGCTGCGGATGAAAGCCTTGTATGTGGTGAGGAGCTCAGGTGTGCCTAGGAAGGACTTCGCACGACGGAGGATGCCCAGTCGGCGACTGGCTTTGGAGGCCAGCTTGGAAATGTGGTTTTCCCAAGAAAGATCATGGCAGATGGTGAGACCCAAAAGCTTGAGCGACAGAACTTCTTGGAGAGGATTGTTGAGAAAGTAGATGGGAGGGTTGTCCAGTCGATCTTTTCGGAGAGACATAGTAAGAGTGTGAGATTTGTCAGGATTGAAAGACATGTTCCACATGTTTGACCAGTCTGTGATTTTGTCCAGGTCTTCAGAGAGTGAGGAGGCTGCAGACTGCCGATCTGAGGGAAGAGGAATGGAGCGGCAGAGAGTGGAGTCATCAGCAAAGAGATACAGAGGATTTTCCAGAGAGTCGGAGAGATCATTGATAAAGACCAGAAAAAGCACAGGGCCCAGCACACTGCCTTGGGGAACTCCAGCCTGAACGGGAAGGGGAGATGAGAGAAATCCATTCAGGGCCACACGTTGACTACGACCAGAGAGGAAGTCCGCAAGCCATGCATGGAGATTTCCATGGATACCATAGGAGGAGAGTTTGGTGAGCAGAGCTGGGTGCCAGACCGTATCGAAGGCACGTGATATGTCAAGGGAGACAGCTCTGATTTCCTGTTTGGCATTGAGGACCTCCATCCATTGTTGAGACAGCAGAAGCAGCATGTCCAGAGTAGAGTGACCTGGTCTGAAACCAAATTGATGATCAGAGATCAAGCCATTGGAGAAGAGGAAAGATTTCATATCCGAAGCAATGATGGATTCCATGACTTTGCTGATAATTGGGAGCAGGCTGATTGGTCTGTAGTTGCAAGGATCTGTTTTTGCACCTTTTTTGTGTAAAGCGGTAATGTTTGCTGATTTCCAGGATGCTGGCAGAAGACCTTGAGCAAAAGATAGGGTGAAAAGAACAGAGAGAGGGTGAGATAGAGCGGCAGAGCAGGATTTTAGGACCCGTGGGCTGATGCCAGCTGGTCCAGTTGCAGAATCCGAGTCGAGGTTTGACAAAAACTCCTCCACCTTGTCAGGAGAGAAGGTCACAGAGTCCAGGAGCAGTTTGGTTCGACTGGGAAAGGTGGGAACAGAGAGAGATGGGTTTGGGACTAAGGATTTTGAGGCAAACACAGAGTTGAGGCATTCGGCTTTGTCACGTGCGATGTCAACTGTGTGGCCATTTGAGGTAAGGGAGGGGATGGAGGGGGAACAAACACCAGAAACGGATTTGACCAGACGCCACCAGGATTTGGAGGAAGGAGACAGGTTTGAGAGTTCATTCTTGAGTGAGGAGAGATAGTGCTTCCTGGCACTCCTGAGGGTAGACACACACTTGTTCCGAGCTTGGTGGAAGGAACTGAGATTTCCTTCAGTTGGATTAGCCTTCCAAGAGGCAAAGGCAAGTTGTTTCAGGGCAACTGCCTCACCACAAGATTCAGTGTACCATGGACGGGAGGAAGGGTAAGACAACTGAAGGCGAGATGGGATAAATCTGTGCATGAGAGAGATCAGTTTGCTTTGGAAGAATTCCCAGGAAGAATTGATGTCAGAGGCAGTGGAGATGGGAGACCAATCCAGACGATTGATGGCTGCTTGAAGACCGTCCCAGTCGGCCTGAGTGAAATGCCAGACTCGTCGACGCTGAGGAGGCTCTCTGAGAATGGCCAGAGAGATGTCCACTTTGACAAGCACATGATCAGAAGAACCGATTGGAGCAGAAGAAGAGCAGCAGACATTAGCAGGGAAGTTAGTCATAACCAAGTCTAGAAGAGAAGATACTCCATTGGCTGAGATCCGGGTCGGGAAATTGACAGATTGTGTCAATCCCAGTGAGTCGCAGAAGTCCTTTGCTGAGGTGCCATGACTGGTGAGAGAGGAACCCACACCCAACCAGGTGGCATGATGACAATTGAAGTCACCACATATGAGGAAGAGAGAGTTGGGATGAGTGGATAGAAGTTGGTCCATGTTGTCAGACAGTGAAATGTAGATGGAGTCATCACTGTTTGGGGGACGGTACAGAACACATATGAACAAAAGGTGGGAGCGGAGAGGAAGCCGTAGCCAGAGGTACTCCTGGGGGTGAGGAGGAGAGAGGGCAGTGCAAGGAGAGTGAGGAAGAGAGTTTTTGATAAAGATAGCCACCCCACCACCAGGCCGAGGCTCAGGTCTATCATACCGGAGGAGGGAGTAACCAGGAAGAGATATTAAGGAATCAGAGACATCTTGAAGGAGGAAAGTCTCTGTTAAGCAGATCAAGTCTGGATTGTCAGAAGCAACCTGTATGGAGAGATCAGTCAGGTTTGAGCGAAGGCCCCGGATGTTTGAGGTCCATACCGTTAATGAAGAGAGAGGGGGAGCATCGGGTACAGGACAGGGGAGGGGAGGAGTAGGGTAAGATGAAGGATGAGAGGGGGAGGTAGGGAGAGCAGTTGTTAGTGTGTCAGCGATTGCAGAAGAGTTCCAAGAAAGGGAAGGATGAGGAGGATGAAAGGTTTGAAGGTGAAGGGATGAGGCACAGAGAGGGGTTGTTTGAGGGGGGGCAGAGGAAAGAAGAAGGTTGGGGGGGGTGGAGGTATGAGATAGAAGGGAGACGAAGTGGGGAGGAGGCAGCTTTGAGGAGGAGGGGGGAGGAGGGAGAATTGGAGAGGAATGGTATGGGGGGAGATTTGAATGGGAGGGGTTGGGGGGGAGTTTTGAAGGGGAGGAGTGAGGGGGGAGTTTAGGAGGGGAAGGGCAAGGGGGGAGTTCAGGAGTGGAAGGGCAAGGGGGGAGTTCAGGAGTGGAGGGGTAGGGGGGGAGTTTAAGAGTGGCGGGGCAAGGGGGGAGTTTCGGAGTGTAGGTGCAAGGGGAGGGATTTGGATGGGAGGGGCAAGAGGGGAGTTTAGAAAGTGGATGATTAATGAAAGACGAACATTGAAAACAAATTTGGTTTGTTGTGATTTTCAAGTTAGCAATCCGGTTCAGAATGATGGAGGAGGGATGGAATGAATGTGAATTTAGACCATGTAGTGAGGGAGACGTATAAGATATTGAATTTCTTTTTTACCTTCGCAAAAGCGGAAGGTTATGTTTTGATCGCTGTGTATTTATTTGTATGTCTGTGTGTGTGTGTGTGTGTATGTTATTCGCATAACTCAAAAAGTATTCAACCGAATTGCATGAAATTTGGTGGGATGATTGGTTATTATACGGGACACATTTGATTAGATTTTGGGAGCAATCGGGTCAAAGGTCAAGGTCAAGGTCACGAAAAGGTCAAAATCGTATTTTTACCATAGCGCGGTCAATTTTTATCCAATTGGCATGCAACTAATGCCAAAATGTTCAGAATTCAATGCCCGATCTTGTGATATACGACATGACCCAGTGAAGACATTACCCTTGTTAGCGGTTGGGGGTCAAAGGTCAGGGGGGTCACGACCTTGCAAAATGTGCGTTTTTTGTCATAACTCGGTCAATTCTTATCCGATTTGCATGAAATCAGCACCAAACTGTTCACTGTTCTGTTCCCTACACTCCCATGCCAAGTACAGAACAGTAGCTGCGGCGAAGGTATGCGCTCTACCGAGTGCCCGTTCTAGTTTTGAGGTGGAATGAGTTGGAGAGGAAATTGAGAAAAGCCTTTTAAATAGGAAGAAAAACAGCGTGTTGTAAAATACCACTGAGTAAAACACTGAAGGGGAAAGGTTATACATATTTAAATAATATTTAAACAGAACCGTGAACAATCTTATGTGCACAAAAATACCAACGGGGGGAGAGCCGAGAGGGACCACCACGAGTCACGTGAAGGGCAAACGGTGGATGGCAAGGAGTTAATGGGGGCGGGGCGAACAGCACACCTGGACAGAAAATACAGGATGAGTCAACAGTACACGTGGAGAAAGGAAAATAAATGTTGTTTTTTTTGTTTTTTTTTGTTTGGTTTTTGGGGGTGGGGGGGGGGGAGGTGGGGATTTAGAACGTTAGACAGAGTATTATGTTCGGGGTAGAAGGGAAAAAAACTAAGAGCCAAGCAAAACACGATTAAGATAACAAACACCGACGGGGGTACAACTACAAGGCCGCACACGAGGAGCAGAACACGATTAAATAATTACAAGTTACAGGAAATTCAAACCAAAAGTAACTATAATCAAAACAATAACGCATGGACGATAAAATAACGAGTTGAAATTTGACAATCTATCTGGGGAAATGGGGGAGAAACACGTGGTCGAAGAACGAACTATCGAACGAATAAGAATGAATAAACGAATGTGAACAGAGAAGGAAATGTTTTTTTTTTTGGATTTTTTTGAGTTGTGATTTACACAAGGAAGAGGGCTATGGGGTGAAAAGATTGGGAAAACAGAGAACGAAAGTTATTGGATCACAAAAACACGGACCGCTGAGAGAAAAACAAAGCCTCAAGGTTGTACAGTGTTCACTGTACAACTACAAGGCCTCAAAACACGACCCGAATTAACACGATTTTCAATACAGGTATGAAAGATTTGCACCGAAAATCTTCGTCGGGAGACAATATATACACCATAAAATAAATAGTTATAACGAAAATACAAATGGGAACAATTACTTAACTTCGATTTCGATGGATAGCATGGAGAGCTGAGAATAAACCAACCCTCGCCAGCAAGACCGGAAACGGAAGTCATGATTCATCATGTGTTTACCATAATTCACCATGTTTTCAGGGAAAAAAATTGCGTGTGGGTTTCTCTTTAAGTCGTTTTGCTTACCGTCATACTTTCTAGAAACGCATCCACAATGTTAAGTGGAAACTTGCTGTATTGTGTTTTAATTTCACAGTTATTCAATTTCTGCAGAATATATCACACTTTGCAAGTTTTTTCACTTATGTAATTCAATATCTTAATCGTGGATTCCGAGTACAAGTCAAGGCCCGGACTTTCGGGGAAAAAAGAATTGACTTGTACTTCGAAAAAAACGCTGGTGATAAATTGAATGGTTCAAGTAAATCCGTAAGATTGTCCCTTCAATTCCCGTTTACCATTATATTGTACTTGCCTCTCGCAATTATTGATTAAATTAAAGAAAGACAGCCATTATTCACATGTTTGTTGCATCAAATGCAATAATTAACCACTTTACTTTTTCCAAGTATAAATCAGTTCGATATTTATTTATTTTTTTTCAATCAAAAGTTCCTCTGACTTAATCTGCAGGTAAACAGAGCACGAGCACAAATAAATACATCAGAAATAATTTTTGGTGCAATTACATTAGAAATTTGAAGATAAGCAGAGTCGAGTCCCGTAATACTTGGGAAAGGAGTCCTCCATGAAAGAGGCTGGATGGTGAAGACTGATAGGTGGTGGAATCATTCCGTCAGACCGTGCTCACGTATGAGTTGGCTCATTCGTGGAATAGTTTCACCGTTAAGTTCAAGCTGAATTAACATGTCCTTAGGCATGTGGTGTGGATGCAAGGCCAGCTGTCTCATCTATATTTAGATTGAAGACATATAAAAAAATCCAAGGTATCCCTTGAAATGGGTATGCCATTGTGTGCCACTTAGTTCATTGCTGAGAAATGAAATGCAACATGTATGTTAATTATGCGCTGCAGTCTCATTAAGAGGAACCGGTTATCTTAGAGACAAATATCTTGAAAATATTAGCTCTTTGCTGACTAATTTGCACAAAGCAGACAAGGGATCATCTACAATTTGATCTATCTCTCTATCTCTCTTTCTCTCTTTCTCTCTGTCTCTGTCTCTGTCTCTGTCTCTGTCTCTGTCTCTCTCTCTCTCTCTCTCTCTCTATATATATATATATATATATACAAGAGTGATGCTCAGGGTGAAGCAAGGTTGAATTGACATTGGAGTAACAGGGCATCAATTGGGCACAACGGCCAGTAAGGGAATGAATGAACAGGAAAGGAAGAGGGAGAGGAGGGGAGAAAACTGAAACCAGCAAGGAATAGGTTTGGATTACAAAGGGTTAATAGTGGTAACGATCACCAATCAGGATGTGGGTGGTGGTGCACTGCCTGCTTGATGCCCTGCAGGGAATAGTGGAAAAGAACGGCCTCGGGAAGATTGTTCCATACATGAGGGAAGTGAGGAACAAAGAGGTTGAGGTGTGCACTCAGCCTGGACCTTGGAGGTTTTTAATCAGAAGGGGATTTCTGGAGGAACACATGCATACTGGAGTTGCTTCGGAGGGTCGAAAGACCTCGAGTGTAGAGGGAGCCATATCAGAGAAGAGGCAGTTAAAAAACAGAGAGATCACTCAACTGCCTGTGATGTTAAAGCAACAGACCTTTGGTTTCGGCCTCAATAAAGAAGATTCCAAAAAGATTGAGAGCTTTGGAATCCACAGAATCTAAGAGAGAGATGTGATGCTGGAGTGCCAACCCATAGGAGATAGCAGTAATCCATTGAGCTAGCTACAAAGAAAAGTATTGTCAGCTGTGATTAGCTCTGATTTTCCAAGGAAAGACTTAGATTGACAGATGATGCCCGGTCTGAGGCTTGCTTTTAAGAGCAGCTTTTATATGTGGTTGGCCCAGGAAAGGTCATGGCTGATGGTAATCACAAGGCCTAGAGGTTCAAGAACCTCTTCCAGTGGCTGACCATGGAAATAAATATGTTTGTTAGTTTGATGATCCTTCCAGATTGACAGGGTTTCAGTGGGATTTCCCAGGATTGAAAGACATGTTCCATTTATCATACCATCATCTAATCAATCCCAGATCAGCAGAGAGTGACACAGATGCTGTTTGCCTAGTAGTGGGGTGGTGTACTGTTTGACAAAATGTGCAGGCATCTCCAAAGAGGAAGAAAGAGAGGGTTCCATTGATAGCAACATGTTTACTGCATGAGCCTAGGAAGTCAGAAATCCAGGAATGAGGGCAGCCTTGTTGCCACAGGCAAAGAGATTGGCAAGCAAAGCTTGATTGAAGATTGAAGCACAAACATTCAGGAATGTGACACATGTTGTTTTGCCAAACTACATCAAATTCATACAAGGGGTCTGATCATCACTCTGTTGCTGCCGCACCTCAACACCTATCAGAATAGGCTCTAGTCCTGAATCACCACATTTCCATCCCATTTCCACAGGTGTAGGAAGGTCAGGTATGGCATAATCAGCATTTCTCCATACCATGGCTTGATAGTGTACTCACATCAAATGGAAATGAAGAGCATCACTTGTCGGTGACATTGCTTCTGGTTTACCAGTCTTGGAGAACAACATATGTCGTGCTGAATCAACAGAGGTTGTTCTGTGCACATTATACATTCTGCAGACGAACGCTTCTGCAGATTTGATTGTCTCCTCGGTGAGTTCACCAATGCCCAAGTTCTTCAGCAGTTTATGGTGCTCTTTGAAGACTTTCCATGATGTTCGTTTGGTGTGATTTGCAAAATAGGAGGTGGTGTCACACCCAGTTAATGCGTGAAATGGCAGCAGTGCTGTGAACAAACTTCTCGGTAGATTGTTTAAAACAGCATCAATTGGTGTATAACGCCGTTTCTTTGATGTACCTGACATCATCCAAAGATGTTCACATTGTGCAAGTGGGAAGTGGGAAACCAAAAGCAGGAGAACATCGGTGTCCCTTGATGACACAACAACTGTCTTAAACCGGCTGTGCACAGCATGCAACAAAAAGCCTTGTGTCAGCTTCTTCGTGTGTGGATCTCAGCGCATTCAAATCAGTTGTCCCTTTTGACGACCTGACCTCAAGTTCATCCCTGAACCCTCCAGCAACTACAATTTCTTTGTCCATTGGTTCCTGTGAACACAATTCCTCGGACAAGAAATTTGCTAGATCGGCTTTATTGCCAGCCAGTGACCGGAAATTCTTCCAGTTTTTTGGTAGAAGCACATCACGACCCTCAATAAGTCATCTAATTGGTCGAGTGGCTTTGCTGCGGCGTGTTCTGGTAGTACCCTTGATTGTCTCTGCCCTATACCTGTCGAACACAACATCTATCCGTTGATTCCTTCTGCTACATGCAGCAGTCCTTACTGTACTGAGTCCATCATAACTTGCTTCACTTTGAGGAACTCTGGCTTTATGGATTTGGCAGAATATACACAAGCTGTAATCCACAGACGAAGGCCTCTTCAAGGTAACTACTGGATCCATCGTCGCCTGCAACTAAAAAGAAACATTTATTAGCCTCAAATATATACTACAGGTATATATTAACATTTGTATAATAAAACTGTGGGCTGCACTGGAATGAAGATTAGATAGATTACCAGATAGATTAGATTAGATTACCACATAGAGCTGCATCTATATACATGATATTTTTGCGGATCTCCAAACGTCGGCTCTCCCCTTATCAAGGGGGGGGGGGGGGGTTAATCCCCTTGTCCTTTTATCTTGCCGACGCGAGTCCTGGAAGTTATAACGTCCTTCCCGGCGCGGCGTTAGGTAGGGTTAGTTTGGCCTAGGGGTTCACTACTACCTAATTACTAACGCCGACCGGAAACGAGGGAATAACTCCCGCTCAACAACAACAACAACAACATGCATTTTAAAAGGCCATTTTCCCTGCTAGAGCGGGGGTTAGCCTTGCGGTCCCCATGACAATCTTCTCCATTTTGCCCTATTTTCTGCATCTCTCCTTGTTAACCCCCTTGCCCGCATTTCTTCTTCCACCATCTTTAGCCAAGTCTTTCTCGGTCTTCCCCGTCTTCTACTTCCTTCTCCATTCATTTCCATCACTCTTCTCAACCAGTCACTTTCATCCTTCCTCAACACATGACCAAACCATCTCAATCTGTTCCTCTTCACAGCATCAATCACAGGCTCTATTCCCATCATCTTTCGCAATTCATCATTTGTCTTCCTCTCTCTCAACGATACTCTACACATCCGTCGAACCATTCGCATTTCCACCCTTTCCAACCTTCGTTGCTGCTCTACGTTCATTACCCATGTCTCGCTCCCATAAATCATAACACTTCTCACACATACAGCATACACCTTTCCCTTCAGCTTCAACGACACTCCCCTCATCATCAGCACGCCACTCAATTCCCGAAACTTCTTCCATGCACATCTCACTCGAGCAACCGTTGCCGAGTCTGATCCACCTTCTTCATTCAGCATGTCTCCGAGGTAGCAAAATGTTTTCACACCTTCCAGCTTCACACCGTCTCCAAGATCCAACTCAACATTTCCTCCATCTGCAGCTCCCTCTGTGCACACCTTACATTTGAATGTAGCTGCCACACTGGTTAATGACCCTCTCAGACCACTACATTTTTGATGAACCCACTCAGCGCACATTGTACACTGAATGGAGTTCACTCCGACACCCTTCCTACACACAGCACAGGGCCACTTCCCAGTTCTTTCCACCTCACCAGATGCTTTACCACTTGCCATCACCTTCATCTTTCCGATATTCACCTTCAGACCTTTTGTCTCCATACATTCCTTCCACGTGTTCATCTTTTCCTTCAGTCCATCCATACTTTCCGCAATCAACACCAGATCATCTGCATACAACAACTCCCACGGTAAACCCTCCTTTACGTTCTGAGCCAGCACCTCCATCACAGCTACAAATAGTAGTGGACTTGGTACCGACCCCTGATGCACTCCCACCTTCACCTCAAACTCACCACTGTTCCCGTCCTTCGTCCTTACAGCTGTGCGCGCTCTTTTGTACATTGCCATCACTACTCTGATCAACCATTCCTCCACTCCTAACTTCCTCAATGCCCATGTCAATACTTTGCGTGGAACCCGATCGAATGCTTTCTCCAGATCAACAAACCCAAGAAACAACTTCTTCCTCTTCTCCATGTACTTCTCCTGCAACTGCCTCACAATGAAAAGCACGTCTGTCGTTCCTCTTCCTGGCATAAATCCAAACTGCATTTCGTCGATCTTCACTTTCTTCCTTATCCTCCTCTCCAACACCCTTTCCAATACCTTCATTCCATGCTCCAATAACTTTATCGCTCGGTATGAGCCACACTCCAGAGGGTCACCTTTCCCCTTGTATAGAGGGACGAGGGTACTCAGTTCCCAATCCACTGGAATGCGGCCTTCTTTCACCACCAGATTACAGATCTTTGTCATTCTCTTCACACCCCAACTTCCTGCTGCCTTCAACATATCTCCCACAACTCCCGTCGGCCCTCCCGCTTTTCTACCCTTCATTGCTTTTATCGCTTCCTCAACTTCCTTCTCAGTTATCTTCTCTGCCGGTCCTAAAACTGGGTTACTCTCTATGTTGCCATCCCATTCATTCTCTGTATTCAACAGCATTTCCATATATCTTTTCCATCTTCCTTTAATTCCATCTGGGTCGACAACGATTTGTCCCACTTCATCCTTCAAGCAGCTCACCCCCATCACATCACACCTCTCTTTCGCTATCTGCTTTGCAATCCTGAATACCGCTCTCTGACCCTCTTCCGAATCCAAGCGTTCTCCGAACATTTTCCTACATGCCTCCTGCGCCTTTGCTACCTCTTTCTTTGCAGCCTTCCTGGCTGCCTTATAACTTTCATGCTCTGCTGTTTCTGCTCCCATACCCTTCGCCTTCTGCCACTCCTTGAACTTCTTCCTCTTCTCGTCAATCCTCTTTCCAACTTCATCATCCCACCACCATGTTTCCGAGTGCCTCGGTGGTCCTTTTGTCCATCCACATACCTCACCAACGGCTCCCAACAGACTAGCTTTCATTGACATCCAACCACTTTCAAGCTCAACCACATCATCCTCGACCCTACTCAGCCTCTCTTTTAATGCCTCCCTTACTGTCACCTCTTTCAACCTCCACACCTTCATTCTCGGTTGGTACTTCACCCGCCGAGCTCTCCTCGCACCTTTCACCCTTACGTCGCAGACAACCAAGTGGTGCTGTGAAACAGCCTCCTCCCCCGGGATCATCTTTGTGTCTCGGAGGTGCCCCCTATCTCGCCTACGCACCATCAGGTAGTCAACGGTTGTCGTCGACCCACCTGACGTGTATGTAACAAGCTTATTATCCTCTTTCTGGAACTGAGTATTACAAATCAACAAATCAGCTCCATCAGCAAACTCCAAAATCCTTTCACCTTCTCCATTTCTCACACCATATCCGTAACCCCCATGAACTCCGTCAAAACCATCCATACTCCTTCCCACATGTTCATTTAGGTCTCCTCCTACCACAACAACTTCCTCATCTTTCACGTTTTCCATCAGCTTCTCTATCGCACACCAGAACTTGTCCTTCTCTTCATCGCTCCGACCAACCTGCGGAGCATATCCCGAGATGACGTTCACCAAGAGCTTTCCAGTCATCCTTTTCACCATCATCAACCTATCACTCACTCTTGTCACACTCACCACACTGTCTACAAACTCCTCAGAAAACAGGACAACAACACCATTCACGCCCTCCAGGCACCCTTGCCACACAAACTTGTATTTCTGTCCCTGCCTACCCTTCACCATTCTCACACCACTTCCCTTCCATCTCGTCTCTTGCACACAACATATGTCCACTCTTCTTCTGACCAATACTTCCACCACTTCTCCTGATCTCCCTGTCATTGTCCCTACATTCCATGTCCCAAACCTCAGAAACCGATCTCCACTTCGGGCTGTACCCTGCCCACATGTAGTTGTAATTGTCATGGTTCTCTTTTTGAGGCAATGTTTTTTTTATGGCCGGATGCCCTTCCTGACGCCAACCCTGTTAGTCGCCTCCTACGACACGCAGGGATACGGCGTACCTATTCTTATCCAGGGTACACACTGGGAAACGTTTAAAACATGGAAATCCTGGGGGGGGGGGGGGGGATCACCGCTGCGGTTTAGTCTCTAAGTGAGAACGTGGATTTGAGAAAGCAGGAGCAGAGGTGAAAGAACAAACGAGAATATAGGGGGCGGGGCACAAGTCGAGACGAGGAGGCCGCACGAGACACCAGGCCGCACGAGGCGCGGACAAAGAAACGACTAATTACACACAAATTTGCAACAACTACAAAACCAAAACCAAATAGAAACACACAATAACACATACACAACAAAATACGCAGCGGAAATTTGACAAAGAAACGAACGGAAAAACACTCAAACTTTGATGCCGTGGAGAGATCAAAGCAAGCCCCGTCGCTCGAGGGACCGGAAGCGGACCTCTTCCCTTCCATCTCGTCTCTTGCAGAGACTCCCGCTCAAACCACGGATATGATGGGATATGCCGAGCGGATAGCAATCCGCGATCCGAGCTGTTAACAGGTGACTAGACCCGATTATAGCGGTTCCGAATCGTGCCACGCTTACCCAATGAGAGAAAAGACTGATACGATCGGATAAGAGGAAACCAGGAGAATAGGAAGAACAAAGCAATTTATTATGAATGTACAAGAAGGAGTAGAGGAAACGAAAGAAGGGAATGTACAAGGAAGAGGAAGAAGCAGTTACACAGGGCAGCCTTAAACAGTCTTATCTTATTCCCTGGACAAACGGGCCCGTCTTTCATACAGACATTCACATGGGGATTGTAGATGGTTGATGGTCACCAGCGCGTCCAGGCTCAAGCCTGGCTCCGGTCCAGGCTCCGGTCCAGCGGACGAAACCTGGCAGGCAGCTCTTCAGTGTAACGCGAACGGAAAATTATATCACGGGGGGGAAGGCTGATGTCCTGAAGGCGTACGTAATAGTTGCACACTCGCGCCAAACGCCCCCTCTCCAAGGTCCTGCTTTGAGCTCCCAATGCCAACGAGCCCTCTCTGATCAAGCGCATGTACCCACGAGTTCGTTGTAATGTGCGCTCTCCCAATACGTCCTGTCAACACCAATCTTTCAACGAGTCCTCTCAAGGCGAGCTCTTCTCATCAGTCCTTCTCAATACAAGCACCAATATATATATGCTTGTCCCAAGAATGTGTCCAAAAATGGCAATTTGGCGGCCATTTTGTTTATGCTAATTAGAAGGTCAAAAACTCAAAATTCGGCTTAGGAACCGGGTTAATCGAATTCAACATACCCTAATTATGTTAAAAAGTGAGGTTCGCAACTTTTACCCAAAAATGCACCTAGAAGCTTATCCATGGCCTTTTTCTATAAATCCGTCTAGTCAAGAACTCAGGTGAGGGGGCAAGTAAGTCGCTACAACCTTTGCCATATGACCTGTAGTCCTGTTTGTTGAGATTGCACAAGTAACGACCAAATACATCAACGTCAGACAGACTGTCGACGGACACCAAACTGCATAGTTTTGTGTGATGACAGATTAACAAGGTCCACAGGGGCCCCAATGGGCCATTATTGTGTTTTGCATGGGGCCCCAATGGGCCATTATTGTGTTTTGCATGGGGCCCCAATAGGCCATTATTGTGTTTTGCATGGGGCACCAATGGGCCATTATTGTGTTTTGGATGGGGCCCCAATGGGCCATTGGGCCATTATTGTGTTTTGCATGGGGCCCCAATGGGCCGTTATTGTGTTTTGCATGGGGTCCCACTGGGACATTATTGTGTTTTGCATGGGGCCTCAATGGGCCATTATTGTGTTTTGCATGGGGCCCCACTGGGACATTATTGTGTTTTGCATGGGGCCCCACTGGGACATTATTGTGTTTTGCATGGGGCCCTCAAATGGTTATTGCCGCCCCTGCGCCTGGGTTCAATTTTTGTCTGATTGAAAAGTATATAATTTTCCCTTAGGTTTGGATTCATTTGAAACAACTTTTATTTAAAAAATTTCTCTCCGAGGACTGTTTCCGTGTTTCATGGTGGGGCCGACAGACAGACAGACAGACAGACAGACAAATGGTATTAGCCTATTATAAGATTGATCTGTGTCTGTATGTATGTCTGGTAACTCCTCCGAGACCCTTGGGTCGATCCACACCAACATTTCAGGATAGACTCAGGGGGGTCCCTACTTAGGTTTTTCCACAAAATATTTTTCAATCTCCACATAACTGAATTTGAATAGTCAAATAGATCATTGGATAGACAGATAATTACATAGATAACTAGAGAGTTTATAGAATACATTACCCTGCACCGTGTTCAGAATAAAACTGCACAACACAAATATTCAGGAGTTCAACAAAGGATACAAACGTCCACTTGCACATTCTGTTCTATTCAGCGCATTCATTAAATCTTGTTGGTTCATGTGCCGCAGAAAGCTGTGTCAATGCTGTTTCATTTTTCGGATTTATTCCTGCACTTTGGAATTTCCTTTCAGCATCTACCCATCGTTGAAAGCTACTCACAGATTCACTGTGTGATGTTCCCAAATAAAAACATTTTTCTTTCAGAAATCTGGGCTTTTACGCATGCCTATTCATGGCTTTTCTCTCTTTCTTTCTTTCTTTCTCTTTCTCTTTCTCTTTCTCTTTCTCTTTCTCTTTCTCTCTCTCTCTCTCTCTCTCTCTCTCTCTCTCTCTCTCTCTCTCTCTCTCTCTCTCTCTCTCTCCTTTAAAACATTTAAAATGGCCTGAGGTCAACAAAATGAGTACCAGCATTACTGGTACCAGAGGCACCGCATCAGCACCACAGCCGTGCTTCCAGAGAGATGATGCAACCAGCAGCCACAGGCTGTGCATTAAACAACAACAACCACCTGCATTGCTCAAATAAACACCTTACACCTGCCCAGTCATGAGAAAAAGGACATGGGAACAGGTTACCTCCTACCTTTTTAAGCCAAGACGTGGAGCTTCTGGGAGTCTGATCGGCAGGCCAAATATCAAGTTTTATAAACTAGCAACGGTACCTGCCCTACGGGCGGGGCTTCAATTGGGAGGCCCAAATGAAAAGGCTAAATGTCAGAAATTTAAGGCTTTTTTCTTTTAAACGATTTATATAAACATCCGTTAAATCTCGATCGGTGCAGCCGTTTGTGCGGCACCCGGGAAAATAACGTCATGCGGGAGCAAGTATCAGCAGGATGTGGCAGTGTGGGAGTCCACGTTTCTGATCCTCCTTCATGCCGAAGTAGCCCACCACCTCTCCAAGCATTCCGCTCTTCAGATCCGCCATGACAGATTTAAGCTTGATACTGAAGATGCGTGCAGATAGTCCTCCCGATGTTGTATGTACTCCCGATACGTGTTTCCTTCATTGTAAAAACCTCCAACTCAACAGTTAAAAGGATTTTGAGCCGATAGGTGTTACGGCCTTGGCAAGAGCGATGGGGACAGCGATCTGTTAGCGTATACACCGCCCAAATAGCTATGTGGAATTCTCTCATGTGGAGATTAAACTAATCGTGTTCAGAATCGCTATGTTGTATGTACTCCCGATACGTGTTTCCTTCAGTTGAAATGGGCTAGAATTCTCTCAAGCAGGGATTCAACCCGTGTCCTTATAAAAGGTCTTTGTCCGAGGTCACCGAGTTCGATAGGTGCAGCCGTTTGTGCGGCACCCAGGAAAACAACATCGTCACAATGAGAACAATGAACGTCATGCAAACGCGAATGTTATGCGGGAGTCCAAACCCGAGAATGCTGGAGACTAAAGCTGAAATTGGGAAAACTAAATAGCCTATTTTACTCCTGGAGATCCCAGGATTATCCACCCAAAATATCGTTGAGTTCGGTTCAGCAGTTTTTACGGTACCTTCGAACAGACAGACAGATGGATGGACATTTGGTGAATTATAGTAAGATAATCAACATAAATTTACTCGGCAATTTACCCGCTGTTGGTACATTTGGAATCGCTGTCTTTTACACCACCTTTTCTAACATGTTAAGTTTGTTTTTTCATGCTTATTGTTTATGTTCTTTATAATCTTACTATA
The DNA here is from genome assembly GCF_964187855.1 of Myxine glutinosa. Lineage (NCBI taxonomy): Eukaryota > Metazoa > Chordata > Myxini > Myxiniformes > Myxinidae > Myxine > Myxine glutinosa. The sequence continues at coordinate 17,014,539 of NC_136266.1, forward strand.
ATTCACCAAATGTCCGTCTGTCCATTCGAAGGTACTGCAAAAATGGCTGAACCGATCGCAACGATATTTTGGGTGGGTATTCCTGGGATCCCCTTGGAGTAAAATAGGCTATATTGTTTTTCCAATTTTTCAAATTTTCCAATTTTCCAGTTTTTCCAAACACGATGGAATAATATTTACCGATATGAACAGTGATGTGGCTTTTATTTAAATTCTACAAATACTGTTTAGATTTTGATGAGAATTATGAACCTGCAGCGAATCCGGAAGTGGACAGATGACGGCATTGCGCGGGTTTGATAATATCCAAATACAACCGTCATTCAATCGTAATGTTAAATTGTTAAACATTAATCGTGTTACTCGTTTTGTTAAAGTATCAATTGATGATTGGAATTGAGTGAATACAAGTACGATTTTAAATTTGTAATTATATTCACCCAACCGTACGGAACTTCACATCAGGATTTAAATATTGGTTTATGTCACAAATGTTGTCAAAAGTTTATTTTTTATATTAATGTTATTTAATTTGTGATTGGAGTTATGCTGTTTGGAATGAAAAAAAGAGATATCGAGTTCAAGTGAATGACGAAATGCAGTGACGGTTTTACATTCTAAATGTGAATTCGCGGATCGCCATATGCAGATTCGCCATTGATTGGGTATGGAACAAACGTACCCGTTTGTTTGCCAACGGGTACGTTTTTCATGGAAGTCCTTCACGAACTTGCTGTCCATGTCTGACGTGCGACTGAAGGTGCTACAGGAATGTGGAATTTATTGGTTTCATGCTTTAGCATTCGCCATTTCTGCATTGTCTGTTTGCTTCTGGCCTCCCACCCATGTGTAGCACGGGTACCTCACTAGTGTCCCTAAAAACACTACGTTTCTGACAACTACAGACTGAAGACTGAAGCAATTGCTTTCCCCAGCTTTGCGCGATCCGTGCGGGGTAAAAACCGCAATCTGGGGTTACTTTGTCCCAAAGGGGAAACTTTGTCCTGAGGCTAAATATATAAATATAAATATATATATTATTTAGCCTCGAGACACATTTACCTTTGGAGGCCAAAGTAACCTGGTTTACGGTCCCTATTTTTTTTCATCAGAGTTGGCAGGATGGCCTAGAGGTACACACACTCGTCTCTAAGCTGTCTAGCCTGGGTTCGAATCCCGACCAGCTATAATCCGACATTCGGATGGATGTTAAACTTGGCGTCCTATCTGACGGCATTATTTGGTGTATGTTAAAGATCTTATGGGGTCCTTCGCAAAGAGTAGGTGAGCTATCTCCGGTACCGTGAACAAATTACAAATACCTGCCCGAGCTGCTGTTGGGAAGGTGATGGCAACCCCCCTAGTATAACCCTTGCCACAAAACTTCTTCAGCAGCACCAATGTTCTGTACCAGAGGATAGTACATCAGGTTAGATCAAATGTCTCCATATTGGTAATAGCATTGCAAATGTCCAGACAGTTTGAAGAGACAGTGCACAAATCCCATTTCCACGCATTAATTGGCTTTCTCACGTTTGTCACGTGTCGCTGTATCAAAGCGAACCTCGCTCTTGTTAAAATAAGAAAAGGTTAAAATGAATCTCAACAGAGCCCGAGATGCTTTAGTTTAGGAATTCAAGGAATTTCGCGTTGATTTAGCTTTTAATCTTCAATACGAGTAGATGATGCTTGGCAGGTGCACATGGAGAGGAAGATACAATGTGTACATGGAGAGGAAGATCCAGTGTGTACATGGAGAGGAAGATATAATGTGTACATGGAGAGGGAAGATATAATGTGTACATGGAGAGGAAGATCCAGTGTGTACATGGAGAGAAAGATCCAGTGTGTACATGGAGAGAAAGATCCAGTGTGTACATGGAGAGAAAGATCCAGTGTGTACATGGAGAATAAGATCCAGTGTGTACATGGAGAGGAAGATCCAGTGTGTACATGGAGAGGAGGATCCAGTGTGTACATGGAGAGGAGGATCCAGTATGTACATGGAGAGGAAGATCCAATGTGTACATGGAGAGGAAGTTACAATGTGTACATGGAGAGGAAGATCCAGTGTGTACATGGAGAGGAAGATCCGGTGTGTACATTGAGAGGAAGTTACAATGTGTACATGGAGAGGAAGATCCAGTGTGTACATGAAGAGGAAGATCCAGTGTGTACATGGAGAGGAAGATCCAGTGTGTACATGGAGAGGAAGTTACAATGTGTACATGGAGAGGAAGATCCAGTGTGTACATGGAGAGGAAGATACAATGTGTACATGGAGAGGAAGATCCAGTGTGTACATGGAGAGGAAGATCCAGGGTGTACATGGAGAGGAAGATCCAGTGTGTACATGGAGAGGAAGTGTTACATGCTCCTCCCCGACCCCCTGGTCACGGTGTACCTCTGAGCCCCGAGAGGAGTCACAGCAGAAAAATGTGTTATTCTGTATGTCAAAGATCAATGGTGAAGCCACACCAATTGTTACTCACAAACAAATATTGTATTAAGATCACACAAGAATAACAGTACAACAATAACATGAATCAAAAGTACAATCAATATACTATGATGGTACCATCAGTTTTATAATATATAACTCACTGTGCTCCAAGTGAGTGAAACAAGAACATCCCCAATGTCTCTAATCCCCAGCTTCAAGCCAGAGTCGATCCGTTCCAGCGATCGACAGATCAATGTCCAATCAAGACCAGAATCCCGTTGGGTTGGCAGGTACAGTCCGGCTGCTAAAGCTGTGCAAAGGCGCCCTCCAGGCGACTGGGAAATCCAAAGGCGCCCTCCAGGCGACAGGGAAATCACACCCTCGGGTATGGACAAATTAACCTTCAAAAAGCCACGTCACACACACGCACCAGATCGACGTCTGAATGCGATGAAAATGGTCGAAACGAGACGAAACCATGAGCGAAGCACAAGTCCTGCGCAAGTCAAAATGGCCGACGGCCGGGTCTCGTGGCGCAACGGCACGACGAGGATTCTCTCCTGACTCGATCGCAAAACCTGACACGCAGGTTAATCTGTCACAGCGATAACCACTCTGTCGCAGGAATCCCTTTCCTGGGAAACCCGAAAGTTCGCAAGTGACTGTTGTTCGCCAACGTTCGCTCCAGACCGCAAATAGCTCGGCTCCTTCTTGTCCGACTCACTCGCTCCGCCCTTTTTTTCTCCTCTTCCTCTTCGTCGCCGTCCGATTCCTGTTTCATTTAAAACATTAACCTTTTTACCTTTTGACAATAATAATTGCTATTTCCCTCAAACAACAATAATAATACATGGAACCAGAAATGTTTCAAGTGGATTAAAACCACAACAACGGAAGTGACGAATCCGTAACACTTCCCCCCCCCCCCCCCCCCCCCTCAAGAAAGAAAGTTGGAACATAGTGAAAACTTTCTTTGTCAGCAAAACTCTCCCAACAAACAAAAGTAAACTCACACCTAAATCATCAATTCCCGTGAGCAACGATAATCAATATTTCCCAAAAATAAAGCAACAAAACTTCAAACAACCTACAGAGATTTCCAAAGTTAGTTCACTCTAGACAAAGCATCAGCAACGACATTGTCCCTGCCCTTTACATGCTCAATTTCCAAGTTGAACTCCTGCAAAGCCAAACTCCATCTCATCAACCTCTGATTTTTTTTTGATTTTTTTTTTTTAATGAAGGTTAAGGGGTTGTGATCAAAAATCCAAAGTCAAGCAAATCTATAGCACTTTTTTAGGGAGGCCGAGCTGAGAGCCAGGTTTCATGGTGGTTGGGTGGTGAGGCCTGGAAGTATTCACTACATGGACGCCTTTAGGAACGTGGAGTTCACGGTTAATCCGTGTAGGAATCTTGGCTCGGCTGCTCCGTAGCATTCAGTGCTTCAGACTCTTCCTAGCTTTCATAATAATCACGGTTGGAGCGCTTGTCGCTGTAGTCGCGTAAATAGCGGTCTCCTTCTCGGCCACTACCCTGATAATCATCCCTTCGAGAGCTGCCGTAACTCTGGGAGCCTCCATAGTAATCTCGACTGCGGCCACCACCAAAACTACTATTCCCACCCCGGGAGCCATAGCCATCCCTGGAACTACCTCCACGTTTTCCTCCTCTGTAGCCCCCTTGACGCCCATGGCCTGCCTTCTCTACTGTTATGGTCCGACCATCCAAATCCTTGCCATTGAAATCCTTTTCTGCATCTTTGGCGTCCTTTGTGTTTTCAAACGTGACAAAGCCAAACCCTCTTGACTTTTGCGTCTCCCTGTCTTTTATCAGCCGCACTTCCAAGAGCAGTCCATATTTGCCGAAGACAGAGTCCAGAACATCTTCCCTTGTGTTGAAGTTCGGTCCACCTACAAAGAGCTTGCCAACATTGCCTCCATCCCTGACTTGGGTGTGCTGACACTTAGTTTCAGGGTACTTGACAAGAAGTGTCTGTGCAAAGCGTGACGTCAGTACCTTCCTCTTCTCTTCAGAGCGCTTCCTACCCATAGCACGAGTCGCGGGACAGGATGGAAAGATACCCGGAATCTTCTGCTCTAACTGTGCGGTGTTATTTTCCATACTAGGCTTTTCAACAAACATCGGGTTACCAGAAAATTGACCACCGGCCAAATCATTCCCGATAACAAAAGATATTCCCTCTACAGGAAGAGTGGCTTGTAAACCTACGGTGACCAGTCCTGACACCAAATCCGACTTTAAACGGATGACATGAAGTGGAACTTTAACATAGCCACCAACCCCCTGTAAAAGAACACTAACACCAGTTGCCGTCTTTTCTGACAATGGCAAAATGCCCTCAAGCATCAAAGATTGATGTGCTCCTGTGTCCCTCAATACCCTAACAGGTCTCTGGTTCGTCAAGTCTCCATCCAGTGACACAAACCCCTCTGTAATAAAAGGTTTGTAACCCTCTTGAACAAGGTCGTTCTGTGATGCCGTAACTTTGACATGGGAACCTTCACAAGGCACTGTACTCCAAGGACGATTTCTCGCATTTGCCAATGCATTCGGAGTTGTACTAGTCTGACTCCGCTCCTGATTTTTCCTTTCCAGGGCATAACATTGGGACATCAAACGTCCAGGTTTCTTGCAAACAGCACAAGTAGGCCCGGAGGAAAAACTCGTGGTCTGCCTCGAGCCCCCCGGAAGATAAGTCTGTCTTGGAACTGTAGTCTTCTGATCCCTAAAAGTCGCGGTATCAGATTTGTCCTCATAGTCATCTCTAGGCCGCCCCCATGAATAATTCGTTCTCCACACCGGATGTACCATAACTCCCCTGGCGAACTCTAGGCGGGAAGTTAGGTTTGTGAAACCCCATCCTGTGTGTCAAGGCATAGTCATCTGCCATGGTTGCTGCCTCATACAACTCTGGTACCTTCTTTTCCTCCAGATGTACTTGAATGTCCTCGTGGACACACTGTTTGAATTCCTCCACCAAGATCAATTGTCACAACAGTTCGAAGTCTTTCCCAATCCCCTTCGAATCACACCACTGATCAAACATGGTTTTTCTTCATTCTGGCAAACTCCACATGGGTCTCACTCTCCCTCTTCCTGGCATTCCGGAATTTTTGCCGGTAAGCTTCAGGGACCAATTCATAGGCTTTGAGAATGGCTTTCTTCACTTCCTCATAATCTGTACATTTGTCAATCGGTAAAGCCGAAAATATATCTTGAGCTTTACCCACCAGAACACTTTGCACTAACATAGTCCAGGAGCCCACAGGCCATTTTAGCATCTGAGCCACTTTCTCAAAGTGTAAAAAAAACTTGGCTACCTCCTTTTCATTGAAGGGTGGAACCAGCCTCACATGCCTACCAACATCCAAAGTGTTCTGACCAGGTTGTCAAACCAGCCGGCATGGATACGACTTCTCCCCGTTCTCCCATTAATTCCAGCTCCTTGAGTTTAACTTCCTTCTGATACTCCATGTCACGTTCCTTTAACTCCCTTTCGGCTCTCCTTTCCTCTGTTCTTCTCTCCTCGAGTTCTCGTTCCTGTTCTACTCTTTTTCCCTCGAGTTCTCGTTCCTGTTCGACTCTTCTTTCCAAGAGTTCTCTTTCAGCTCTCATTTCCTCTGCTCTTCTCTCCTCGGCTTTCCATTCCAACTCTTTTAACATTTCCTGGCTCTGCAGTTGCATCTCCATTTTCCGGAGCTCCACATTTTCTTTTTCCTCGGGTAACCAATCCAGGGCTACCTCTGTCCATGTTCCCTGTCCCACCAGAGATTCTACCACCAATGTCTGCATCTCTGCTTTCTTCATGAGCTCGGACCTCCAAGTTAAATTGTTTGGTCAATATCAAGAGTTCCGATCTTTTTAACGCTAGGACCTGTACCTCATTAGGGGAGGCCGCAAACTTTTCTGCGTCAAACACCATGGTGACTATCAGTTAACACCTGTTAACCTTCACACAAAAATTTTCCAATTTTTTTGAAATATTTGGGAATGTTAGAAAAATTCCAAATTTGGGAATTTTGGGAATGTTAGGGAATTCTATCCTGGACGAATGTTATCAGGGAATTTGATCCCAGGCGAGTGTTATTAGGGAATTTAATCCCGGACGAAGACCCAATTTCGAGCCCCTGAGCCAATTGGACGAGCCCCCAATTTCTGTTCGTGCTCCTCCCCGACCCCCTGGTCACAGTGTACCTCCGAGCCCCGAGATGAGTCACGGCAGAAAAATGTGTTATTCTGTATGTCAAAGATCAATGGTGAAGCCACACCAATTGTTACTCACAAACAAATATTGTATTAAGATCACACAAGAATAACAGTACAACAATAACATGAATCAAAAGCACAATCAATATCCTATGATGGTACCATCAGTTTTATAATATATAACTCACTGTGCTCCAAGTGAGTGAAACAAGAACATCCCCAATGTCTCTAATCCCCGGCTTCAAGCCAGAGTCGATCCGCTCCAGCGATCGACAGATCAATGTCCAATCGAGACCAGAATCCCGTTGGGTTGGCAGGTACAGTCCGGCTGCCAAAGCTGTGCAAAGGCGCCCTCCAGGCGACTGGGAAATCCAAAGGCGCCCTCCAGGCGAGTGGGAAATCACACCCTTGGGTATGGACGAATTAACCTTCAAAAAGCCACGTCACACACACGCCCCAGATCGACGTCTGAATGCGATGAAAATGGTCGAAACGAGACGAAACCGTGAGCGAAGCACAAGTCCTGCACGAGTCAAAATGGCCGACGGCACGGTCTCGTGGCGCAATGGCACGACGAGAATTCTCTCCTGAATCGATCGCAAAACCTGACACGCAGGTTAATCTGTCACAGCGATAACCACTCTGGCGCAGGAATCCCTTTCCTGGGAAACCCGAAAGTTCGCTAGTGACTGTTGTTCACCAACGTTCGCTCCAGACCGCAAATAGCTCGGCTCCTTCTTGTCCGACTCACTCGCTCCGCCCTCTTTTTCTCCTCTTCCTCTTCGTCGCCGTCCGGTTCCTGTTTCATTTAAAACATTAACCTTTTTACCTTTTGACAATAATAATTGTTATTTTCCTCAAACAACAATAATAATAATAATAATACTTCGAACCAGAAATGTTTCAAGTGGATGAAAACCACAACAACGGAAGTGACGAATCCGTAACAGAAGTTACAATGTGTACATTGAGAGGAAGATCCAGTGTGTACATGGAGAGGAAGATCCAGTGTGTACATGGAGAGGAAGTTCCAGTGTGTACATGGAGAGGAAGATCCAGGGTGTACATGGAGAGGAAGATCCATTGTGTAAATGGAGACAACAACATCAACAACATGCATTTTAAGGCCATTTTCCCTGCTAGAGCGGGGGTTAGCCTTGCGGTCCCCATGACAATCTTCTCCATTTTGCCCTATTTTCTGCATCTCCCCTTGTAACCCCCTTGCCCGCATTTCTTCTTCAACCATCTTTAGCCAAGTCTTTCTCGGTCTTCCCCGCCCTCTACTCCCTTCTACATTCATTTCCATCACTCTTCTCAACCAGTCACTTTCATCCTTCCTCAACACATGACCAAACCATCTCAAACTGTTTCTCTTCACAGCATCCATCACAGGCTCTATTCCCATCATCTTTCGCAATTCATCATTTGTCTTCCTCTCTCTCAACGACACTCCGCACATCCACCGAACCATTCGCATTTCCACCCTTTCCAGCCTTCGTTGCTGCTCTACGTTCATTACCCATGTCTCGCTCCCATAAATCATAACACTTCTCACACATGCAGCATACACCTTTCCCTTCAGCTTCAACGACACTCCCCTCCTCGTCAGCACGCCACTCAGTTCCCGAAACTTCTTCCAGGCACATCTCACTCTAGCAACCGTTGCCGAGTCTGATCCACCTTCTCCATTCAGCATGTCTCCTAGATTGTGTAAATGGAGAGGTAGTTACAATATGTATGGATGTATTGGGGTTGAAGGTGGTGTTTGGTGTTGGGTGGAAGCTGGTGTTGGATGTTGTGTGGTGTTGGATGGTTTTGGGTGGTTTTGGGTAGTTTTGGGTGCTTTTGGGTGGTGTTGGGTCGTTTTGGGTGGTGTTGGGTCGTTTTGGGTGGTGTTGGGTGGTTTTGGGTGGTGTTGGGTGTTGGGTGTTCGGTCTTGTTGGGTGTTGGATGGTGTTGAGTGTTGAGTCGTGTTGGATGTTGGGTCGTGTTGGGGGTTGGGTCGTGTTGGGGGTTGGATCGTGTTGGGGGTTGGTTCGTGTTGGGGGTTGGGTCGTGTTGGGTGTTGGGTCGTGTTGGGTTTTGGGTCGTGTTGGGTGTTGGGTCGTGTTGGGTGGAGGGAGGGTGGTGTTGGGTGGAGGGAGGGTGTTGGGTGTTGGGCCATGTTGGGTGTTGGGTCATGTTGGGTGTTGGGGGGTGTTGAGTCGTGTTGGGTGTTGGGTCGTGTTGGGTCATGTTGGGTGTTGGGTCATGTTGGGTGTTGGGTCATGTTGGGTGTTGGCTCATGTTGGGTGTTGGCTCATGTTGGGTGTTGGGTCGTGTTGGGTTATGTTGGGTGTTGGGTCGTGTTGGGTCAAGTTGGGTGTTGGGTCATGTTGGGTGGAGGGTGTTGTTTGGTGGAGTGGATATTTCAAACACATATATATTGGAGTGACACGTGACCAAAATATCACTATATATGTACTTTATAAATAAACGGTCCCGAAGTATTTTGTTTTGCAGTCTGGCTGCGGATAGTTGGTCTGCATAACGATTCGCTGGTGACATGTCTGTGCCGTTGATGCAGTTCCCCCTGTAGGTTACACCAACAATTTGTAATTTGTTGAGGGTGCCGGCGATAACTCGCCTACGCTTCGCGGAGGGAATGGTGGGATCTTTTAACGTCCAGCAACTAACTAATGCTAGCAGACGAGACGACCGGCTTGACGTCCATCCGAGGGACGGCACACGCATTGATAAATCCCACTACTTGTGAAATACCAGGGTGAGAGTTTATAGCTGGATAGGGATTCAAACCCAGGCTGGACATCTTGGAGGCGAATGTGTTAACTTGGGCAAATTGTAAATTACAAATTACAATCATTATTCCGAAGATTATAATGAAGTGTGGTGCTGCGCACACAACTTGCTTGCCAAAGAGGTAGGCCACAACGCGTTTCTTAAAACCAAAAGAGTCTTTATTACGAAAGCTCGAACTGCAGCACTGGGCGGGCTCGAGCTTAGAGCCCGCATATATGTGCCGAGGCCACGCCTAGTCCCCGGGCGTGGCCGCTCGGTCGAAGGGCGGGGCATGTGCCATCGGTCCCCGCCTGGGCGCTCGCGCCACCCACTGGTGCGTGGCATTATTGCCCCATGTGCCCGCCACACGCGCCCCCCCAAAACTCCCGCGCACCTGAAGGGTGAGTTTGCGGGGAAGCCGGATGACCCGGCCGAAACGCCCCCTGGCGATGGGTGCAGGGCTTGGGGGCAGCAGGCCGGCGGGGCTGAGGGGTGCCGGGGGTCCGACAGCCGGGGGGCGGCCTTGACGCGGAGGCAGAGCTGCTGGCGTGGGTGCCGGGGGTCCGACCGCCGGGGGGCTGCCTCGACGTGGAGGCAGCGCTGCCGGCGGGGGGTGGTCCGGATCGATGTGGGCCGGCTTGAGGCGGTCCACGGAAATGCGATCCGGGGCACCGCCGATGTCGACCGTGAAAAACTTGTCACCGGTCTCCAGCACGCGGAAGGGCCCGTCGTACGGGGGCCGTAGCGGTGCCCGGTGGGCGACGTGCCGGATGAACACGTACTTTGCCGTGCGAAGCTCCGGGGCGACGTGGGACGGCGGGCAACCTTGGTGTGCCGTTGGCACCGGGGCGAACCTCCGGCCGGTCTCCTGAAGGGCAGAGTGCTGTTGCGCCGCGGACCAAGGAGCCGCGGAGTCGGGGATAAATTCACCCGGTACCCGCAGTGGTTGCCCGAAGACCAGCTCCGCCGAGGACGCGCGCAGGTCGTCCTTTGGCGCCGTCCTGAGGCCCAGCAGGACCCAGGGAAGCCTGTCGACCCAGCCGCCGTCGTGGAGGCTGGCACGGAGCGCGGCCTCCATGGAGCGATGAAAGCGCTCGCACAGGCCATTGGCCTGAGGGTGGTAGGCCGTGGTGTGGTGTAGCTTCACCCCGAGTCCTTGCGCCACCGCGGCCCAAAGCTCCGAGGTGAACTGGGGGCCGCGGTCGGACGAGATGTCCGAGGGGGCACCGAACCGGGCAACCCAAGTGGCGATAAAGGCTTGCGCCACCTCAGCCGCAGACGTCGCCGCCAATGGGACGGCCTCCGGCCACCGCGTGTTGCGGTCGACCATGGTGAGGAGGTGGGTGAACCCTCGCGAGGGGGGCAGAGGTCCCACCAAGTCGACGTGCACGTGGTCGAACCGCCGCTCGGGCACCGTAAATGGGGCCAACGGTGCCTGGGTGTGGCGGTGGACCTTTGCGCGCTGGCACGCGAGGCACGTCCTGGCCCAGTCGCGGACGTCCTTCCTGAGGCCATGCCAGACGAACTTCGCCCCGACGAGCTTCTGGGATGCCTTCGCGCCAGGGTGGGACAGGCCGTGGATGGCGTCGAACACTGGGCGCTGCCAGCCAGCGGGCATGATGGGGCGAGGCCGGCCAAGGGAGACGTCGCATAGGAGGGTCATGCCCGCAGCGTCGAACGGCACCTCGGTGACGCGGAGGCCCGTGACGGCGGTCCGCAAGGCCTGGACGCCGGGGTCGGTGGCCTGGGCCTCCGACATCCGGGCATATTCGACCCCGAGGTGGACCGCGTGCACGACGGACCGGGAAAGGCAATCCGCCACCGGGTTGTCCTTACCCGCCACGTGACGGATGTCCGTCGTGTACTCGGACACGGCAGAGAGGTGGCGCTGCTGCCGTGCTGACCATGGCTCGGTGACCTTGGCCATCGCGAACACAAGGGGCTTGTGGTCAACGAAGGCCATGAACGGGCGGCCCTCCAGCAGGTGGCGGAAGTGTCAGACGGCCAGGTGGAGCCAGAGCAGCTCGCGGTCGAATGTGCTGTACCGGCGTTCGTGTGGGCGCAGCTGCCGGCTAAAAAACGCCAGCGGTTGCCAAGCACCACGCACCCATTGCTCGTGCACCGTGCCCACCGCGTAGTCCGACGCGTCGGTGGTGAGGGCGATCGGTGCATCGGGCGCCGGGTGCGCCTGCATGGTGGCGTTGGCCAGAGAGAGCCAGCTTTACGCCCGCGAACGCCGCGGCCATCGGCTCCGACCATGCGATGTCACCTTTGCCCAGCTTGCCCTGAAGGGCCTTGTGCAAAGGGCGGAGGAGCCGGGTGACATGGGGCACGAAGCGGTGGTAAAGGTTTACCATGCCCAGGAACTCCTGGAGCCCCTTGATCGTGCGGGGCCACGGGAAATCCCTGACCGCCTCCACCTTTGCCGGTAAAGGGACGGCCCCGTGCTCGGTGATGCGGTGCCCCAAGAAGTCGATGGTGACGACACCGAAACGGCACTTGGCAGGGTTGATGATTAGGCCATGCTGGCCCACGCATTCGAAAAGCGTGCGGAGGTGGAGCAGGTGGTCCTCCCGGGACACGCTCGTGACTAGGATGTCGTCCAGGTAGACAAACAGGAAAGGTAAGTCGCGCAAGACGCTATCCATAAGCCGCTGGAACGCCTGAGCCGCATTCTTCAACCCGAAGGGCATCCTGAGGAATTCGAAGAGGCCGAAAGGGGTGATGACGGCCGTCTTCGGGACGTCGTCTGGTTGGACGGGGACCTGATGGTAGCCCGGATGAGGTCCACCTTAGAAAACACGGTCGTGTTGGCCAACCGGGCGGAAAAGTCCTGAATGTGTGGGACCGGGTAGCGGTCGGAGGTGGTGGCATCGTTGAGCCGGCGGTAGTCCCCGCACTGCCGCCATCCCCCACCGGGCTTCGGCACAATGTGCAGCGGAGAAGCCCAAGCGCTGTTGGAGCGCCGCACGATCCCCAGCCGCTCCAGCATGGCGAACTCCGCTTTCGGAGTTCGCCGAAAGCACCAGGCTTGTGGCGGCAGGGGCGGCAGCGGGCGCAGCGGCCGCGGTTTTCTCGGCGGCGGTGGTGGTGGTGGTGGTGGGCGGGGCGCGGCAGCGGCCACGAGGGACGCTGTAGCCTCTGCCCCGGGGTCCACGACGGCAGCACCGTAACTCGACCGCGTGTCACAAGCCGCGAAGAACTTGTCGGCCTCTACGGCCAGGGCGCGGGGTTCCCTTATGTTGGAACCGGCCAGCACGAGGCGTACCTGTAGAGGTAGCTGGCATAGGAAAAGCGCCCGGAATAAGAAATCCGGGGCTTGGTCACCCAGCAGCGACAGCATATAATCTATCCGCACGGATGGTCGTGTGTCGCCGAGTTCGGGAAGGTCCAGGAGGCGGTCGGCCCGTTCGATCTCCGTGAGGCCGAACGTGGCGATGAGGAGACGTTTGAGCACCCTGTACTTGTGGTCGGCCGGCGGGTGTCGCAGGATGGACACGACCCAGGCGGCAGTGCCGGGCCCGAGGGCGTCGACCACGTGGTAGTAACGGGTCTCGTCCGCCGTTATGCCTCGAAGCTGAAATTGCGCTTCGACCTGCACGAACCACACATCGGCCTGTGCTTCCCAAAACTCTGGGAGTTTTACTGCGACGGCGTTGTTGGCCATGGCGCGTTCGGTGGTCAGCAACGGCTGAACCAATCGGGGTCACCAGGGAAGTGTGGTGCTGCGCGCACAACTTGCTTGCCAAAGAGGTAGGCCACAACGCGTTTGTTAAAACCAAAAGAGTTTTTATTACGAAAGCTCGAACTGCAGCACTGGGCGGGCTCGAGCTTAGAGCCCGCATATATGTGCCGAGGCCACGCCTAGTCCCCGGGCGTGGCCGCTCGGTCGAAGGGCGGGGCATGTGCCATCGGTCCCTGCCTGGGCGCTCACGCCACCCACTGGTGCGCGGAATTATTGCCCCATGTGCCCGCCACAATAATGTATTTTATGAAGTGAATGATTATCGTACAAGCCATACTTATGGTACAAATCATATTAAGATATTTTGCAACAAAACATATCAAGAATATCAGCCACTAGCAGGAGTACCTGGCGTTGCTGGTGGTGAGTGTGGGGTGGGGGGGGGCAGGAGTGGGAGGGGTGAGGAGGGGAGTGGAAGGGGGAGGGTAGAGAGAGGTGAGGGGAGAGGAAGGGGAAAGGTGTACTACATATACAGCTTTTGGGGGGTGGGGTGGCTTTGACTGGCCCCTCCGTTTTGGGGGAGGGGAGGAAGGGATGGCGTAAATTATTTACCCGTGCAAAGAGTCCTCTAACCTCAGTGTTGCACAGGTAAAAAAGGAAATTGTAATACCCTCTGCCACCATCACCAGGTGGTGCTACACGGTACACATTTACATAGAGAATTTACGCCCCTCTCCTGGTCCCCCACAGCCCCGCATGAGGCCGCGGCCACACAGCCCATGTTACTCCCCAGATAAAGTTGTATTTGTATTTGTACCCCGAGTAAGGTATAAAAGTGTTTATAGCTGGAGTACCCGGCGTTGCTCAAGCGAAAAAGAAACATCAACATATTTGAAATGAGGGCAAATATAATGGAAAAGCAATTACATCCAAATCAGAATCCATCACAAATATCAAATCATCATTTTACCTTTTTATTGTATATATGCTGCTGAATGTGCCGTTCATCACGTTTCTGAGTTAAGTTTGATGAGGTTCAGGAAGAAGAAGAAGCCTTACTACCAACTTCGACCGCTTCCGGAATAGTTTAATTTGTGTTCAAATGTCTGGTGATTGTTTTGTATTTATCTATGCGAATGTGTACTTGTATATAACTGTCATTAATCAAAAAGGTTTAGGTATTACAGAATGATTTTTTATAAATCCCAAAAAACGAATTTTTTTTTTCAAAACTTTTTTTCACCCCTAAAACACTCTCAAACATTCACTGATGAACCTCTGAAAGTTTTACGAAGTTCCGTTCAGCCATCTCTGAGAAAAATGGTGACATATAGATAAACGGCTCTCTTATATAGTAAAATAACGATAATATTATCATAACTGTGATCCAGGTACACCATGGTCATGGCTTCCTACACCTGGATTTGGCCACAATCCATTAAAAAGGGGAAACTTCACTCGTGGAAGTGATTGGAATGTTAACGGTGACATTAAACTCGATAAAACATTGTTATATTTTATGGTTTGACGTTGTATTAATGTAACAAAATTCAATAACTATTTTTGGCCAGCCTTCATCACATGTTATGACAAAGCTAATGGTCTCATGGAACAAATGTGGTGACGCAGCATCTCCAAAAACTTAATGGAACAAAGAACATGGCTTTTTAACATAGAGATATTTCAATCATCCGCCTCACCTCATAATGACATCATGTCCAGACTACTACTACTACAACTACTACTACAACTACTACTACTACTACTACTACTACTACTACTACTACTACTAATCACTTGTACTACTACTACTACTGTTATTAAAATTACAACTACTACTATTATAAAGGCCCCAATTATCCCCACCTTACTCTAACTTAGACTTAGAGTCTAAGGTCAGTCAGTAGACGTTGTTTGCCCAATATTTCACGAGCCGGTTGACCAGGGTTGAAATTCCACTGAAGCAGATTTGGGCAGGAATTTGTTCAGAATACCGGCGATAATTCACCTGTTCTACCTTAAAACAAGTACAAAAAGTTTTAATTAAAACAAAATCCGCGTCGATGTTACACAATGCCTAGATGCAGCTGTGCCGATAACGTCGATGTTATAGGCACAGGACATTCCTATTGATTCGATTACTTGATGTTATTTTTGTGCAAAGTGAAAATATATCTCGGCAATTTCCCGTGTGTGGCGACGAATTTTTAATATATCTCGGCATTTTCCCGTCTACTATTTCAGGCGGTGTATGACTGAGCATGCCGCGATTTAAAAAATATATATCTCGGCAATTTATTTCCCGTGTGTGGCGACACGTGAACGAAGCTATGCTCCTCTCTCCACATTATTGTGACGACGTATAAATTAAATATTTCATCGTGACGATTGTCATCAAATGGACGAATTTTTAATATATCTCGGCATTTTCCCGTCTGTTATTTCGGGCGGTGTATGACTGACCATGCCGCGATAAAAAAAAAAAATCTCAATGGACTTGAAGTTACAGGCCTTTGAGAATTCATTTCGTTCTATAAAGGACAACTTTCATCGGATTTTCTTCCCGTTTTTTTTTCAACCGAGTCTAAAACTATGTTAGCGACTGTGAAAAATGAAATGATATGTCAAATTTGATTTGAAAGAAAACTGTGTGAGAGAGGAAGACACCACGTGCCTACAAAACAGGCCTCAAAGCTATGCGAGTTAATAAAATGGTGGATATTTGTTTATATGAAGCCTCTCCCACAATGGGTGGAGCTATGGTTCCCAGAATGGGTGGAGCTTTGAGGTTTTCTCTTCTCTGCAAGAACAACAAGAACAAGAAGAAGAAGAAGAAGAAGAACAACAACAACAACAACAGAGGGCACTCGATGACCAGCGTCTGCGACGCGGCTAAAAAACACTGTGGGATATTTCACGGCCACCACTGATGCGAGCGAGCAGGAGGATCATCCAGCTTAACGTATTTCTCATGGACGGCGGACACATTGATGAATCGCCATGGATGTAAAAAATATATTTATTGCTGGGTCGGATATAAACTCCAAGCCAGACACGTGAAGCCAAGCGTACACACCTGTAAATCATCCTGTCCAACCCTATCTTGTGGCAACATCATTATGTCCGAATTGTAAAGTTATTGGAAGAGACTGAGGGTCAGATGTGATGCTTCACTAACCTCGTCGGAGGACCTTGCAAGGTGTGATTTCATCGACAGGTGGTGAGGATGATGAATGAACCTCCATCGAAAAAATAATAAATATTCTACCTTTTTCTTTGTCTCTCAACCTGTACGACATCATCATCGAAATATTCTACCTTTTTCTTTGTCCCTCAACCTATACTAGATCATCCTCTAAATATTCTACCTTTTTCTTTGTTTCTCAACCTGGACGAGATCATCCTCTAAATATTCTACCTTTTTCTTTCTCTCTCAACCTGTACGAGATCATCCTCTAAATATTCCACCTTTTTCTTTCTCCCTCAACCTGTAATAGATCATCCTCTAAATATTCTACCTTTTTCTTTCTCCCTCAACCTGTACTAGATCATCCTCTAAATATTCCACCTTTTTCTTTCTCTCTCAACCTGCACTAGATCATCATCTAAATATTCCACCTTTTTCTTTCTCCCTCAACCTGTACTAGATCATCCTCTAAATATTCTACCTTTTTCTTTCTCCCTCAACCTATACAAGATCATCATCTAAATATTCCACATTTTTCTTTCTCTCTCAACCTGTACTAGATCATCATCTAAATATTCCACCTTTTTCTTTCTCCCTCAACCTGTACAAGATCATCCTCTAAATATTCTACCTTTTTCTTTCTCCCTCAACCTGTACTAGATCATCCTCAAAATATTCCACCTTTTTCTTTCTCCTTCAACCTGTACTAGATCATCCTCTAAATATTCTACCTTTTTCTTTCTCCCTCAACCTGTACTCGATCATCCTCTAAATATTCTACCTTTTTCTTTCTCTCTCAACCTGTACTAAATCATCCTCTAAATATTCCACCTTTTTCTTTCTCCCTCAACCTGTAGTAGATCATCCTCTAAATATTCCACCTTTTTCTTTCTCCCTCAACCTGTAGTAGATCATCCTCTAAATATTCTACCTTTTTCTTTCTCCCTCAACCTGTACGAGATCATCCTCAAAATATTCCACCTTTTTCTTTCTCCCTCAACCTGCACGAGATCATCCTCTAAATATTCTACCTTTTTCTTTCTCCCTCAACCTGCACGAGATCATCCTCTGAATATTCTACCTTTTTCTTTCTCCCTCAACCTGTACGAGATCATCCTCAAAATATTCCACCTTTTTCTTTCTCCCTCAACCTGCACGAGATCATCCTCTAAATATTCTACCTTTTTCTTTCTCCCTCAACCTGCACGAGATCATCCTCTGAATATTCTACCTTTTTCTTTCTCTCTCAACCTGAACGAGATCGTCTTCTAAATATTCCACCTTTTTCTTTCTCCCTCAACCTGGACTAGATCATCCTCTAAATATTCTACCTTTTTCTTTCTCTCTCAACCTGCACTCTAAATATTCCACCTTTTTCTTTCTCCCTCAACCTGTACTAGATCATCCTCTAAATATTCTACCTTTTTCTTTCTCCCTCAACCTGTACTAGATCATCCTCAAAATATTCCACCTTTTTCTTTCTCCTTCAACCTGCACTAGATCATCCTCTAAATATTCCACCTTTTTCTTTCTCTCTCAACCTGTAGTAGATCATCCTCTAAATATTCCACCTTTTTCTTTCTCCCTCAACCTGTACGAGATCATCCTCAAAATATTCCACCTTTTTCTTTCTCCCTCAACCTGCACGAGATCATCCTCTAAATATTCTACCTTTTTCTTTCTCCCTCAACCTGTACTAGGTCATCCTCAAAATATTCCACCTTTTTCTTTCTCCCTCAACCTGCACGAGATCATCCTCTAAATATTCTACCTTTTTCTTTCTCCCTCAACCTGTACTAGATCATCCTCAAAATATTCCACCTTTTTCTTTCTCCCTCAACCTGTGTTGAGTGTGTCCCTCAACCTGTGTCCCTCAACCTGTGTATTCATCCTCTAAATATTCTACCTTTTTCTTTCTCTCTCAACCTGCACTAGATCATCATCTAAATATTCCACCTTTTTCTTTCTCCCTCAACCTGTACTAGATCATCCTCTAAATATTCTCCCTTTTTCTTTCTCCCTCAACATGTACAGGATCATCCTCAAAATATTCCACCTTTTTCTTTCTCCTTCAACCTGTACTAGATCATCCTCTAAATATTCCACCTTTTTCTTTGTCTCTCAACCTGTACTAGATCATCATCGAAATATTCTACCTTTTTCTTTGTCTCTCAACCTGTACGACATCATCATCGAAATATTCTACCTTTTTCTTTGTGCCTCAACCTGTACCAGATCATCCTCTAAATATTCTACCTTTTTCTTTCTCTCTCAAACTGTACGAGATCATCCTCTAAATATTCCACCTTTTTCTTTCTCCGTCAACCTGCACGAGATCATCCTCTAAATATTCTACCTTTTTCTTTCTCCCTCAACCTGTACTAGGTCATCCTCAAAATATTCCACCTTTTCCTTTCTCCCTCAACCTGCACGAGATCATCCTCTAAATATTCTACCTTTTTCTTTCTCCCTCAATCTGTACTAGATCATCCTCTAAATATTCTACCTTTTTCTTTCTCCCTCAACCTGCACGAGATCATCCTCTGAATATTCTAACTTTTTCTATGTCTCTCAACCTGTACGAGATCATCTTCTAAATACTCTACCTTTTTCTTTCTCTCTCAACCTGTACGAGATCATCCTCTAAATACTCCACCTTTTTCTTTCTCCCTCAACCTGTACTAGATCATCCTCTAAATATTCTACCTTTTTCTTTCTCTCTCAACCTGCACTAGATCATCATCTAAATATTCCACCTTTTTCTTTCTCCCTCAACCTGTAGTAGATCATCCTCTAAATGTTCTACCTTTTTCTTTCTCTCTCAACCTGTAGTAGATCATCCTCTAAATATTCCACCTTTTTCTTTCTCCCTCAACCTGTAGTAGATCATCCTCTAAATATTCTACCTTTTTCTTTCTCCCTCAACCTGCACGAGATCATCCTCTAAATATTCTACCTTTTTCTTTCTCCCTCAACCTGTACGAGATCATCCTCAAAATATTCCACCTTTTTCTTTCTCCCTCAACCTGCACGAGATCATCCTCTAAATATTCTACCTTTTTCTTTCTCCCTCAACCTGTACTAGGTCATCCTCAAAATATTCCACCTTTTTCTTTCTCCCTCAACCTGCACGAGATCATCCTCTAAATAATCTACCTTTTTCTTTCTCCCTCAACCTGTACTAGATCCTCCTCTAAATATTCTACCTTTTTCTTTCTCCCTCAACCTGCATGAGAGCATCCTCTAAATATTCTACCTTTTTCTTTGTCTCTCAACCTGTACGAGATCATCCTCTACATATTCCACCTTTTTCTTTGTCTCTCAACCTGTACTCGATCATCATCGAAATATTCTACCTTTTTCTTTGTCTCTCAACCTGTACGACATCATCCTCTAAATATTCTACCTTTTTCTTTCTCCCTCAACCTGTATTCGATCATCCTCTAAATATTCTACCTTTTTCTTTCTCCCTCAACCTGCACGAGATCATCCTCTAAATATTCTACCTTTTTCTTTCTCCCTCAACCTGTACTAGATCATCCTCTAAATATTCTACCTTTTTCTTTGTCTCTCAACCTGTACGAGATCATCCTCTAAATATTCTACCTTTTTCTTTCTCCCTCAACCTGTACTAGATCATCCTCTAAAAATTCTACCTTTTTCTTTGTCCCTCAACCTGTACGAGATCATCCTCTAAATATTCTACCTTTTTCTTTCTCCCTCAACCTGTACTAGATCATCCTCCAAATATTCTACCTTTTTCTTTCTCTCTCAACCTGCACTAGATCATCATCTAAATATTCTACCTTTTTCTTTGTCTCTCAACCTATACAAGATCATCCTCTAAATATTGTACCTTTTTCTTTCTCTCTCAACCTGTACTAAATCATCATCTAAATATTCTCCCTTTTTCTTTGTCTCTCAACCTGTACGAGATCATCATCTAAATATTCTACCTTTTTATTTGTCTCTCAACCTATAATAGATCATCCTCTAAATATTATACCTTTTTCTTTCTCTCTCAACCTGTACTAGATCATCATCTAAATATTCTACCTTTTTCTTTGTCTCTCAACCTATGCGAGATCATCCTCTAAATATTCTGCCTTTTTATTTCTCCCTCAACCTGTACTAGATCATCCTCTAAATATTCTGCCTTTTCTTTCTCTCTCAACCTGTACTAGATCATCCTCTATATATATTCTACCTTTTTCTTTCTCCCTCAACCTGTACTAGATCATCCTCTAAATATTCTGCCTTTTTCTTTCGCCCTCAACCTGTACTGGATCATCCTCTAAATATTCCACCTTTTCTTTGTCTCTCAACCTGTACGAGATCATCATTTAAATATTCTACCTTTTTCTTTGTCTCAACCTGTACTAGATCATCCTCTAAATATTCCACCTTTTTCTTTCTCCCTCAACCTGCACGAGATCATCCTCTAAATATTCTACCTTTTTGTTTCTCTCTCAACCTGTACTCGATCATCCTCTAAATATTCCACCTTTTTCTTTCTCTCTCAACCTGTACTCGATCATCCTCTAAATATTCTACCTTTTTCTTTGTCTCTCAACCTGTACTAGATCATCCTCTAAATATTCCACCTTTTTCTTTCTCCCTCAACCTGTACTAAATCATCCTCTAAATATTCCACCTTCCTTTGTCTCTCAACCTGTACGAGATCATCCTCTAAATATTCTACCTTTTTCTTTGTCTCTCAACCTGTACGAGATCATCCTCTAAATATTCTTCCTTTTTCTTTGTCTCTCAACCTGTACGAGATCATCCTCTAAATATTCTTCCTTTTTCTTTGTCTCTCAACCTGTACGAGATCATCATTTAAATATTCTTCCTTTTTCTTTGTCTCAACCTGTACTAGATCATCCTCTAAATATTCCACCTTTTTCTTTCTCCCTCAACCTGCACGAGATCATCCTCTAAATATTCTACCTTTTTGTTTCTCTCTCAACCTGTACTAGATCATCCTCTAAATATTCCACCTTTTTCTTTCTCTCTCAACCTGTACTCGATCATCCTCTAAATATTCTACCTTTTTCTTTGTCTCTCAACCTGTACTAGATCATCCTCTAAATATTCCACCTTTTTCTTTCTCCCTCAACCTGTACTAAATCATCCTCTAAATATTCCACCTTCCTTTGTCTCTCAACCTGTACGAGATCATCCTCTAAATATTCTACCTTTTTCTTTGTCTCTCATCCTGTACGAGATCATCCTCTAAATATTCCACCTTCCTTTGTCTCTCAACCTGTACGAGATCATCCTCTAAATATTCTACCTTTTTCTTTCTCTCTCAACCTGCACTAGATCATCATCTAAATATTCCACCTTTTTCTTTCTCCCTCAACCTGTAGTAGATCATCCGCTAAATGTTCTACCTTTTTCTTTCTCTCTCAACCTGTAGTAGATCATCCTCTAAATATTCCACCTTTTTCTTTCTCCCTCAACCTGTAGTAGATCATCCTCTAAATATTCTACCTTTTTCTTTCTCCCTCAACCTGCACGAGATCATCCTCTAAATATTCTACCTTTTTCTTTCTCCCTCAACCTGTACGAGATCATCCTCAAAATATTCCACCTTTTTCTTTCTCCCTCAACCTGCACGAGATCATCCTCTAAATATTCTACCTTTTTCTTTCTCCCTCAACCTGTACTAGGTCATCCTCAAAATATTCCACCTTTTTCTTTCTCCCTCAACCTGCACGAGATCATCCTCTAAATAATCTACCTTTTTCTTTCTCCCTCAACCTGTACTAGATCCTCCTCTAAATATTCTACCTTTTTCTTTCTCCCTCAACCTGCATGAGAGCATCCTCTAAATATTCTACCTTTTTCTTTGTCTCTCAACCTGTACGAGATCATCCTCTACATATTCCACCTTTTTCTTTGTCTCTCAACCTGTACTCGATCATCATCGAAATATTCTACCTTTTTCTTTGTCTCTCAACCTGTACGACATCATCCTCTAAATATTCTACCTTTTTCTTTCTCCCTCAACCTGTATTAGATCATCCTCTAAATATTCTACCTTTTTCTTTCTCCCTCAACCTGCACGAGATCATCCTCTAAATATTCTACCTTTTTCTTTCTCCCTCAACCTGTACTATATCATCCTCTAAATATTCTACCTTTTTCTTTGTCTCCCAACCTGTACGAGATCATCCTCTAAATATTCTACCTTTTTCTTTCTCCCTCAACCTGTACTAGATCATCCTCTAAAAATTCTACCTTTTTCTTTGTCCCTCAACCTGTACGAGATCATCCTCTAAATATTCTACCTTTTTCTTTCTCCCTCAACCTGTACTAGATCATCCTCCAAATATTCTACCTTTTTCTTTCTCTCTCAACCTGCACTAGATCATCATCTAAATATTCTACCTTTTTCTTTGTCTCTCAACCTATACAAGATCATCCTCTAAATATTGTACCTTTTTCTTTCTCTCTCAACCTGTACTAAATCATCATCTAAATATTCTCCCTTTTTCTTTGTCTCTCAACCTGTACGAGATCATCATCTAAATATTCTACCTTTTTATTTGTCTCTCAACCTATAATAGATCATCCTCTAAATATTATACCTTTTTCTTTCTCTCTCAACCTGTACTAGATCATCATCTAAATATTCTACCTTTTTCTTTGTCTCTCAACCTATGCGAGATCATCCTCTAAATATTCTGCCTTTTTATTTCTCCCTCAACCTGTACTAGATCATCCTCTAAATATTCTGCCTTTTCTTTCTCTCTCAACCTGTACTAGATCATCCTCTATATATATTCTACCTTTTTCTTTCTCCCTCAACCTGTACTAGATCATCCTCTAAATATTCTGCCTTTTTCTTTCGCCCTCAACCTGTACTGGATCATCCTCTAAATATTCCACCTTTTCTTTGTCTCTCAACCTGTACGAGATCATCATTTAAATATTCTACCTTTTTCTTTGTCTCAACCTGTACTAGATCATCCTCTAAATATTCCACCTTTTTCTTTCTCCCTCAACCTGCACGAGATCATCCTCTAAATATTCTACCTTTTTGTTTCTCTCTCAACCTGTACTAGATCATCCTCTAAATATTCCACCTTTTTCTTTCTCTCTCAACCTGTACTCGATCATCCTCTAAATATTCTACCTTTTTCTTTGTCTCTCAACCTGTACTAGATCATCCTCTAAATATTCCACCTTTTTCTTTCTCCCTCAACCTGTACTAAATCATCCTCTAAATATTCCACCTTCCTTTGTCTCTCAACCTGTACGAGATCATCCTCTAAATATTCTACCTTTTTCTTTGTCTCTCAACCTGTACGAGATCATCCTCTAAATATTCTTCCTTTTTCTTTGTCTCTCAACCTGTACTAGATCATCCTTTAAATATTCTACCTTTTTCTTTGTCCCTCAACTCAATCTGTACTAGATCATCCTCATCTGGTAATTTAAAGTAACTTCACGCAGTGTCGCTGCCTGCCTTTCCTTTCCCTACCTAGCAACTCGCAGACGATGTGAACAGTAAACTCCATAATTTTTGAACGGATGAGGAAATGTAACGTTTATGTGTTTCTGAAATGTAAAAGGTATGTCCCATATTTCATGATCTTCCTGCAAACTTTAAATACTGCATCGCATGACAAAAATCCATGCAGGTAATATCAATCATCTTGGGAAGCCTCGTTATCTCTCAGGAATGAGATTTTAAAAAATAGTTAAGATGAGTTCTAATCCGTTCAAATCATGTGAGCCAGGTAAGATTACCTGGGAAAAGGACCATACCTGCATACCTGGGAAAAGTTACCACTGCGACTTTCCCGTGCACCTACCGACTGCGTAATCAAACGAACGCACAAACGTTCAGGGATCACAGGGGCATAGACAGGTGGACCCACCGGCAGCACAGCGACAAACAGGAATCCCAGAAGATGGTCCCAGCCCAGGGTTTCCGTCGCCATGACCTGTAGTGGCGAGGGGGAGGCTGGAGGTCAAACGGACCGGGATGATGAGCACCTGTCACCTTTCGACTCCACCGGCTTGGAAGGAGATTCTCGGAAGGTACGGTGCGCTTTCTCGAGCCCGTGCCGTGCGCTCTACTCTTCGGTGACTTCATTCTGCACGCATCCCCACCCTTCCGCCGCCCCTTCCATGACCGAGCCCGCCTCCAATAATCTCCCTTCCATCGGAGATAACCCGTCACTCATCCTGGACATGCGTCCAATCTCTTTTCCTCAAATCATCGTCCTCTCTGTATACATCTATGATCCTCAGGAATATTGCATGGAATATTACATGGAATATTACATGGAATTTTGCATGGAATATTACATGGAATATTGCATGGAATATTGTATGGAATATTGCATGGAATATTGTATGGAATATTGCATGGAATATTACATGGAATTTAACCCCATCACATCTGATCGAGCAACCACCGTTTGAAAAACATTCATGGAAATCGAATGTAAGTCCTAATAGACGCCTGATCAGGTACACGCGGCTCCAAGATGGCAGAGCGATTCTGACCCATCACTGCCGGTGTACACCCAGGGGGCAATGGTGTGTTAACAGGTAAAATGATTCCCGAAGGAATGTGCATGGTGGCTCGTTGAGGATAGGAGGAGGGAGTGGGGTTGAGTATCCACCTGCAGTGCTAGCACCGCATGGTTCAGCACGCACACCATCATAGCTCACATGTCAATTGTACAGGTAAAACGGCAATAATTACACCTTATGTCATCTGATCTAGCCGGTTATCTTGAAGATTGTTGGGACACCACATCGATTTTTCTGTGGCTAGATACACTCAGCAATTCCCATCTCTCATCTTGTCAACATTACGTACCGTACCAATCTATCCTATATTAGGATGGGGCTCAGAAGTGAGTACCTGATCACTTGTCCTCACTCCACTTTCTATTATATCCACCGAAGGAGATCACACAACCAAAATCAAAATGAGTCTCTTTTTCATATTTTGATAATTCAATCCTGGGGACCATCCTTCTTTAGTCTTGATATAATTTTCCAGGAATTTTCCACTTTATGTGTAAAACAAATGACGCTGCGTCACCATTGTTCAATATTAAATTAAGTAAAGTGAAAATGCACTCGAAATAAGGTATTGAAGGAGTCCGGGCTCCAGCATGATACGGACAAAAGGATGGCAAGGCACAAACTCGTCCGAGAAGATGTTTATTCGTAAAACCAACTCGGGAACACTCTAAAGCCCGTTTATCGGGCTGCCTTATAAAGCAAAACCAAAAACCGAACCCGAAACCGAAAGCCACGCCTCTCAAGCGAGGCGTGCTTCGGGGGTCACGTGATCCACAGGTGCAGCTCATTATACCCGCACGCGCGGCACGCTTTGGCGGTCACGTGACCAGCCACTCTGGCGCCGGGGATCCCCGCCGGTGACGTCACCGGCTGGAGCAAGGAGATTCTGATGCCGGTCTTGCTTGGGGGACCCATGGGTCGCTACACACGCCCCCCCAGAATGGACTTGGTCCAGGGAGGTCAACCTGAGGGGGGTCCAGATGACCCGACCGAAACGACCCCTGGCCAGTCGCGGGGGGGGGGGGGTCCGGTGTGGTGGTGGGTGGTCGGACTGGGGGTGCAGGCAGGGGGGTCCGGTGTGGTGGCGGGTGGTCGGACGGGGGGTGCAGGACGGGGGGGTGGCCGAGGGGCCGGGCAAGTCCTCGGGGGAGGCTGCCTAGGTTCCTCGCGGGCCTCCCGAGGTTGCAGTTCGCGGGTGCAGTGCCGAGAAGGCTCAAGCGGTGCACGCGAAAAGCGGGTGAGCCAACCGAGGGGCTGGTCAAGGCCTCGGGGGAGGCTGCCGAGGTCCCTCGCGGGCCTCCCGAGGATGCGGGGCTGGTCAAGGCCTCGGGGGGATGCAGTGGACGGGGGGCGGCCGAGGACCGGGCAAGTCCTCGGGGGAGGCTGCCGAGGTTCCTCGCGGGCCTCCCGAGGTTGCAGTGCCGAGAAGGCTCGAGCGGTGCACGCAAAAAGCGGGTGAGCCAACCGAGGGGCTGGTCAAGGCCTCGGGGGTGGCTGCCGAGGTTCCTCGCGGGCCTCCTGAGGATGCAGGGTCGTTTCCCATGAATCGTACACTTTTCAAAATCCAATCTCACCCCTCCCCTCCAAATCCTCCCCATCACCCATCCCTTTCAAATCTCCCCCCTTGCCCCTTCCCTCCCCTCCCTCCTAAACTCCTCCCACACCCCTCCCCTCCGAGACTCTCCCTCGCTCCTCCCCTCCTAGACTCCCCTCTCACCCCTCCTCCTCAAAGGAGCCTCCCTGCTTCTTCCTCCTTCCAACTTTCACCTTCATCTCCCCAAACCTTCTGCCTTGCTCTTCCCCCTCCTCAAATAACACCTCACTGTGCCTCACCCAATCTCCATCAAACCTTTTGTCCGCCCCATTCTTCCCTTTCTCCAAGCTATTCTGAAATCTCTGACACACCTTCAACAGCTCTCCCTACCTCTTCCTCCTCTTCCACATCTTACCCTACCCCTCCCCCCCCCCCCCCTGTTCTGGACCCGATGCTCCCCCTTCCTCTTCATTAACGGTATGGACCTCAAACATCCGGGGCCTTCGCTCAAACTTGACTGACCTCTCCATACAGGTTGCTTCTGACAAACCAGATGTGATCTGCTTAACAGAAACTTTCCTCCTTCATGATGTCTCTGATGCCTTGGTATCTCTCCCAGGTTACTCCCTCCTCCGGTATGAGAGACCTGAGCCTCGTCCTGGAGGTGGGGTTGCTATCTTTATAAAAAACTCTCTTCCTCACTCGCCCTCCACTGCCCTCTCTCCACCTCACCCCCAGGAATACCTTTGGCTACGGCTTCCCCTTCGCTCCCACCTTTTGTTCATATGTGTGTTGGACCATCCACCAATCAGCGATGACTCCATCTACATCTCACTGTCTGATAATATGGACCAACTTCTATCTACCCATCCCAACTCTCTCTTCCTCATATGTGGTGATTTCAATTGTCACCATGCCAGTTGGCTGGGTGTGGGTACCTCTCTCACCAGCCATGGCTCTTCAGCAAAGGACTTCTGCGACTCACTGGGACTGACACAATCTGTCAATTTCCCGACCTGGATCTCAGTCAACGGAGCATCTTCTCTTCTGGATTTGGTTATGACAAACTTCCCTGAAAATGTCTGCTGCTCTTCTTCTGCTCCAATCGGCTCATCTGATCATGTGCTTGTCAAAGTGGACATCTCTCTGACCATTCTCAGAGAGCCTCCTCAGCGTCGACGAGTCTGGCATTTCACTCAGGCCAACTGGCACGGTCTTCAAGCAGCCATCAATCATCTGGACTGGTCTCCCATCTCTACCGCCTCTGACATCAACTCATCCTGGGAATTCTTTCAAAGTAAATTGCTCTCTCTCATGCACAGATTTATACCATCTCGTCTTCAGTTGTCATACCCTTCCTCCCGTCCATGGTACACGGAATCTTGTGGTGAGGCTGTTGCCCTGAAACAACTTGCTTTCGTCTCCTGGAAAGCAAATCCAACGGAAGGAAATCTCATTTCCTTTCACAAAGCCCGAAACAAGTGTGTGTCCACCCTCAGGAGAGCCAGGAAACAATATCTCACCATTCTCAAGACCGAACTCTCTTATCTGTCTCCCTCTTCCAAATCCTGGTGGCGTCTGGTCAAATCTGTTTCTGGTGTTTGTTCCCCCTCCATCCCCTCCCTCACCTCAAATGGCTTAACGGCTGACTCCGCACGTGAAAAAGCTGAATGCCTCAACTCTGTGTTTGCCTCTAAATCTTGTGTCCCAAACCCATCCCTCTCTGTACCCACCGTACCCAGTCGTACCCAGCTGCTCCTGGACTCTGTGTCCTTTCCTCCTGACAAGGTGGAAAAGTTTCTGTCAACCCTCGACTCTGATTCTGCAACTGGTCCTGACGGCATCAGCCCACGGGTCCTAAAATCATGTTCTTCTGCTCTTTCACTCCCTCTTTCTGTTCTCTTCACCCTCTCTTTTGCTCAAGGTCATCTGCCATCTGCTTGGAAATCAGCCAACATCACCGCTTTGCACAAAAAAGGTGCAAAAACAGATCCCAGCAACTACAGACCAATCAGCCTTCTCCCAATTATCAGCAAAGTCATGGAATCCATCATTGCTTCAGATATTAAATCTTTCCTCTTCTCCAATGGCTTGATCTCTGATCATCAATTTGGTTTCAGACCTGGTCACTCTACTCTGGACATGCTGCTTCTGCTTTCTCAACAATGGATGGAGGTCCTCAACGCCAAACAGGAAATTAGAGCAGTCTCCCTTGACATTTCACGTGCCTTCGATACGGTCTGGCACCCTGCTCTGCTCTCCAAACTCTCCTCCTTTGGTATCCATGGAAATCTCCACGCATGGCTGGCGGACTTCCTCTCTGGTCGTAGTCAACGTGTGGCCCTGAATGGGTTTCTCTCATCTCCCCTTCCCGTTCAGGCTGGAGTTCCCCAAGGCAGTGTGCTGGGCCCTGTGCTTTTTCTGGTCTTCATCAATGATCTCTCTGACTCTCTTGAAAATCCTCTCTATCTCTTTGCTGACGACTCTACTCTCTGTCGCTCCATTCCTCATCCCTCAGATCGGCAGTCTGCAGCCTCCTCACTCTCTGCAGACCTGGACAAAATCACAGACTGGTCAAACAAGTGGAACAAGTCTTTCAATCCTGACAAATCTCACACTCTTTCAATGTCTCTCCGAAAGGACCGACTGGACAACCCTCCCATCTACTTTCTCAACAATCCTCTCCAAGAAGTTCTGTCGCTCAAGCTTTTGGGTCTCACTATCTGCCATGATCTTTCTTGGGAAAACCACATTTCCAAGCTGGCCTCCAAAGCCAGTCGCCGACTGGGCATCCTCCGTCGTGCGAAGTCCTTCCTTGGCACACCTGAGCTCCTCACCACATACAAGGCTTTCATCCGCAGCTCAATGGAATACTGTTCCCCCCTCTGGGCTGGTGCTCCTGCCTCACACCTTGCTCGGCTTCATGCTGTTGAGGCCAAAGCTTTCAGAATCATTGGAATCTCCTGCGATGTAGTCAACGCCGAGGGCCTTTCACTCACTCACCGCAGGCAGGTTGGTGGTCTTTCTGTCTTCTACCGACTCCTCTCCGGACTTGCTCCCCCAGCTCTCTCTGTGCTCTGTCCCCCCAATATTCCTTCAGGTCGCACAAGATCTGCCTGCAACCCTCTTATGGTTAAACTGCCAAAGTCTAGGCTCTCTGCTCACCTTCACTCTTTCATTCCCCTTTTCTCCCGCCTCTGGAACAAACTCCCCCACTCCCTTCAATCCCACTCCTCCCTCCAGGTCTTTAAAACAGCTGTTCACCACCATCTCTTATCGTCCCCCATCGAAAACCTTGATCTTTTCTACCCCCGGTAATTCACCCCAGAGTCCTTGCAGTGTTCATATGTTTTAATCCTCTCCCACCTCCCCCCAAGTCCTCCCGATGTCCCTGCTCTCAAATGTTGTGTTTGTGTCCTTCCCCCTCTTCCCCCTCTCTTTTGTGTCCTTCCCCCTCTCTCCCCATCTTGTCTGCCGCTCCCCTTGTTTTTTGTGTTTTGTGTGTCGGTTTGTCTTTTTGTGTGATTAATGTTAGCTCTTTCACGAGCCTCGATCTCGTATACAAAAAAAAGAAAAAAAAAAGTAGTTGCGGTTGTAGTTGTAGTAGTAGTTGCGCGAGGGTGACAAAGCGGCCGTGCCTTCGGAGGGTCTTGGAGTAGGCTCGCCCCTCTGGTCGTAGAGGAGAAGCCGAGCGCGGTGCGCGAACCTCATAGTCATGGCCGTCGCCGTTTCCGAAACTCCGGCAGGTCGAAACCACGTTCGAAACTGCGCCCGAAGCCGTGCGGGAGAAGCCGGCGTCACCAGCCTAGTTGGCTTCCCTGGCTAGGGCGTGCTTGCCGTGTCCGTTCGCAGCCCCCGCATCCGTGCGGGGGCAGTCGGGGTTGCGTGTTCAAATTCGGGGTCACCAGTGAAGGAGTCCGGGCTCCAGCATGATACGGACAAAAGGATGGCAAGGCACAAACTCGTCCGAGAAGATATTTATTCGTAAAACCAACTCGGGAACACTCCAAAGCCCGTTTATCAGGCTGCCTTATAAAGCAAAACCAAAAACCGAACCCGAAACCGAAAGCCACGCCTCTCAAGCGAGGCGTGCTTCGGTGGTCACGTGATCCACAGGTGTAGCTCATTATACCCGCACGCGCGGCACGCTTTGGCGGTCACGTGACCAGCCACTCTGGCGCCGGGGATCCCCGCCGGTGACGTCACCGGCTGGAGCAAGGAGATTCTGATGCCGGTCTTGCTTGGGGGACCCATGGGTCGCTGCAGTATAATGATTTCACGAGAAATAACGAAGCGTTGGTATCGTCCTATCTTAGTATACCTGCGTTGGGTATCAGGATGGAGATCAATGTGTGGCGGACCACGTGGTGAAACTAGATGGTATTCATAGAATACTTACCCTGCGCAGTTACCTTGTTGCGAGCCAACTCTTCCGTTTTTGAAAAAAAAAAATCTTTGATCCAATATGGCTGCCAGACCACGTGAGCGATGACATCATAAATTTATATTCTCCAATATAATTGTTGCATAGATCATGCTCAATACATTTCAAACTGATCAGACTAAGCATTGTCCTTGTGTAATTATGACGTCATAATTATGGCACCAATGACGTCATCATTAACAACACCTATTCCCCATATGGAGTTCTTTACAATGAGCCATGTTTCAATTTTCTCCATGCAGCAGTTTTGGAGATCTAGAGGTGCTACATTTTTCGGTGTTTCCAAGATGGCGCCTGTACCACGTGACCTATGACGTCATGATTATCATTAAAGTATTATACATGAGGAGGCGCTCTTATGGTGAAAATGTCATGCCCATTCGACCAACAGTTGCTGAGAAAAAAAAATTCACAATGATCAGAGATACGTGTTGGTCTTGTCGAATTATGACGTCATAACGAAGGTACAGATGACATCATCATTAACATATCTTATTCGCCAAGGGGAGTATTTGACAATGAGCCATGTTTCGATTTTTTCCATGGAGCTGTTTCGGAGATATAGATGTGCAACTTTTTTCGATTTTTTCCAAGATGGCGTCTGTACCACGTGACCTATAACGTTATAATTATCATTAAAAAATTGTACATGAGGAGCCGCACATATTCTGAAAATTTCGTGTCCATCGGTCTAACAGTTGCAGAAGAATTTTTGTTTTATTCATACTGATCAGATCAAGCGTTGTACTTTTTTTTTCTTTTTTTTTTGTATACAAGATTGAGGCTCGTGAAAGAGCTAACATTAATCACACAAAAAGTCAAACTGACACATAAAACACAAAAAAAGGGGAGCGGTAGACAAGATGGGGAGAGAGGGGGAAGGACACAAACACAACATTTGAGAGCAAGGACATCGAGAGAACTGTGGGAGGGAGAGGGCTTGGGGGGAGGTGACAGAGGTATAAAACATATGGACACTGCAAGGACTTTCAGGAAAGAAGTTGGAATTTAAAAAAAGTGGATCTGGGGTGAATTAGCGGGGGTAGAAAAGATCAAGGTTTTGGATGGGGGAAGATAAGACATGGTGGTGAACAGCTGTTTTAAGGACCTGGAGGGAGGAGTGGGATCGAAGAGAGTGAGGGAGTTTGTTCCAGAGGCGGGAAAAAAGGGGAATGAAAGAGTGAAGGTGAGCAGAGACCCTAGATGTTGGCAGTTTAACCACAAGAGTGTTGCTGTCAGATCTTGTTCGACCTGTAGGAATATATGGGGGACAGAGCACAGAGAGAGCTGGGGGAGCAAGGCCGGAGAGGAGTCGGTGGAAGACAGAAAGACCACCAACCTGCCTGCGGTGAGTGAGTGGAAGGCCCTCGGAGTTAGCTTCATTGCAGGAGATTCCAATGATTCTGAAAGCTTTGGTTTCAACAGCGTGAAGCCGAGCAAGGTGTGAGGCAGGAGCACCGGCCCAGAGGGGAGAGCAGTATTCCATTGAGCTGCAGATGAAATCCTTGTATGTGGTGAGGAGCTCAGGTGTGCCAAGGAAGGACTTCGCACGACGGAGGATGCCCAGTCGGCGACTGGCTTTGGCGACCATCTTGGCAGATAGTGAGACCCAAAAGCTTGAGTGACAGAACTTCTTGGAGAGGATTATTGAGAAAGTGGATGGGAGGGTTTTCCAGTCGGTCTTTTCGGAGAGACATTGTAAGAGTGTGAGATTTGTCAGGATTGAAAGACATGTTCCACTTGTTTGACCAGTCCGTGGTTTGTCGAATTATGACGTCATAATTAAGGCACCGATGACATCACCATTAACAAATCTTATTCCCCATGGTGAGTACTTGACAATGAGCCATGTTTCAAAATTTGTCCATTGAGTGGTTTGGGAGAGATAGAGGTGTAACGTTTTTCCAAGATGGCGTCCGTACCATGTGACGTATGACGTCATAATTATGAATAAAAAAATTCTACATGCGGAGGCGCTTCTACGGTAGAATTGCGTGTCAATCGGACCAATGGTTGCCGAGGAAATGAATTTTTCAAATGCAGACATGTATGGCACACGGCACACCACACACGGCACACATACGGCACACCGCACACGTACGCACATGAATGCTTAACCCCGATTTTCGCTTCGCGAGCGCAGGGTAAAAACGGATGTGTTGGACCGAATGCATTTCTCCAGGTTTAAAAAAAAACAAAAAAAAAAACATTTATACAACGTTGAGGTGGATCAGGAACATAAAACGGATCGCGATGTGACGAAAAAAAGGAACAGAAGAGAGAGAGAGAGAGAGAGAGAGAGAGAGAGAGAGAAAGACAGAGAGAGAGAAAGACAAAGACAAAGATGTCCCATGTCTCCGGCATTAGATGGTGGACGTTAAGGACCCTGCCGGTGTCCTTCGCGAAGATTAGGTGAGCTATTACCAGCTTCCAAATTCCTGCTCGAACGACTGCTGGGAAGGAAATGGCAAACCATCCAGTACAATTCTTGCTCAGGAAGCTTTTTTGGCAGCACCGAGGATCTGTGACAGAGTATGGTATATCAGTAGAAGAGAGAGTGTGGGACACACACCAATGGGAAACAGCATGGCTGACGGACAAAACAGACAGAGAATTGGACAAATAAGGGATGTAGGGAAGATGGCGGGTAGGGGAGGGCACACGGTATGACGAAGATGGATACAGCCGCACATTCTCAGGAAGGAAAAACTGGGAACTTGGAAAGAGATGGGCTTGCCCAGGCAGGGGAGGGATATAAAAGATTATGGTTTTGGATGGCGGATGATATCTGAGATGATGGTGAAGGTGAACAGCTGTGCTGAAGACTTGGAGGAAGGAATGAGATTGAAGAGAATGTGGAAGTTGGTTCCACAGGCAGGAAAAAGAGGAACGAATGAGTGGAGGTGAGCAGTGATTTTTCGTCACATTCCCCCATGTATTTGCAGCTGTTGAACCAAAAAGACAAGCACAAGATCATGGCGACAAGACATTTGCATCACCATGAACCGATGGACCAATGGAAGAGGAGCGATGAAAAGATCAGGTAGCCAAAACATCCATCCCTCGTCCACGAAGAACCAATTACTCTCATTACTGGGGGAGCCTCGGCGTAGTGAGACAACAAGAAACTGTCACAAGAGCTAAGGCCATGCCAAACGCCATGCATGTGTGGTCTCATTTTAGGATTCCCTATGGCATTTAGAAACAAAGTCCAGGATTACATTCTGGAATCTCATCCTATGTGTGCTTCATAACAATGCGCGGGTGGGATAATGAGAGGGTGCCAAAGGAGTCTTGAGAACGTTTGAGGTAATTAATATGTTTCGAGATGGCATATGGAACACTGAAATGAAAAAAAGGAAACCACTCATCCTGCTCTGGGAGAAACCGATTGTACAGTATGTGGCGCGCCAAAAGAAAGAAAGAAGGCATTTGAGTCATTCCGAAAAGGCATCTCACTTGCAAGATTGTGTTGAAGCAATCCAGTGGTTCCTGGTGCTTGCTTACGAGGCTCAGCGAAGCGCCATATCAATCTGGAAGCTTTATTGATTCTTTCTGAAAACAGACACCGTGCAAACAGCACGATCAACCAGGGGCCCGAAGTTATACCACCTAGCGTAAAACGGAGCCTACACATTATTCGGCTTCAACACCTGATGTTGACTTAACGGTTAAGGTGGCTGGTTTCACATCCAGGGGTCTAGAGTTCAAGTGCCTGTCGTCTTGCTGAATTAACGCCAGGCGGCTCGACTCAGCCTGTCATCCTTCCGAGGTTGGCAAAATGAGTACCAGCTAGCTGGTATGGGAGCATTGCATCCGCAGCATAGCCACACTCCCAGAAAATGATGCAGCCAAGCATCCCCAGGCTACATACGAATAAATAAATTAGCCTTGTGCCACTTACTATGTTTATGGCCGAACGACAACATTTTAGTGATTACATCATTACCTTTCTGGCTTAAATGGATAGCCTTTCACTGTACCTGACATCAGCGTCTCCGCTAGATATGTGGGTGACCCCCTGCAATACCTCGAGTGAGGGAGACGGACCTTCTATGGAGGGCACTTAGATGTGCCACTGTCAGTTATGTAGAGAGCTGGTTCACTCTCCATGATGAGGGTTAGAACTTCACAACTCATGTGAGTAAATTGCATGGTCTGATTTGTCAACCGATAGCATCTATATAGTTCAGCATGAAGGTTGAGCGATTGCGTCTGATCGGGGTAAACTTCATAACCACAGCACGTATAATGCTGAAAGATTCCTCATTTAAGAGCTCTTGGATCCGGACAGTGCATGTGTGGGTCAAAGTATCGATATTCATGCAATTTCGAGTTAGGTGAATTTTTTGGCTAGGTTGTGCACACGGCAATTGTATAAACTCAGTCGCTAGATTGCACACCTACCAAAAGTAAAAAAGAATATAACCACAAACAATTCAGTCAATTCCGACATTTTTGTAATTACCCAGGCAGATGCCCGGCCCTCCCCATATCCTTGAGATACCGATCCACCTGCTGCAACCACAAGAAAAGTGGTTGGCCTGTTGGCCTCCTCCACTCAAGAAGCTCCCTCGCTGAGAGAATCTAGTGATCAGGATCATTGTCAGGAAAACGAGCCACATGTTCATCCAGCTGCAGCTAACACTCATGGACTACACAGGTAACAAATCCCATCTGAGTCTCTCTCAGCAAATGCCCATTAGACATAAATTCGAACCAGCGATAGCCAAGGATTCTCCGAAGAGATCTGGTACCGAACGTGTCAAGTCTTTGTCTCAGATATTTGGTAAGAGTCCAAGTCTCACATTTGTAAGCACCAATACTTAAAGACTGGAAGTGCCAAGGACTTAAAGATTCAGACTTTTGTCCTCCTGCATAGCTACGGATAGTGCCACACTCCATGATCCAGTGAATCCATGACTCTCCAGGCTCGACCCAGACGTCTATCGACCTCTGGCTCACAACATACAGAGACATGAATATCACTGTCAAGGTAAGTGAATCTCTCGGTAACCTCAATTATCCACACCATAGACGGGAACAGCCAAGATAGCAGTATCCAAGATGTCATGGAAAGCCTGGATCTTAGTTTTGACCCAGGAAACCCGTAATCCCAGTGGCTACAACTCCTAATTAAGCACCTTGAGGACCCCTTAAAGATGTCCTGAGTCTCAGCAAAAATAACTGCATCATCTGTGAAATCAATGCCAGAGATATTGACATTTCCAAACGATGCACCGCAGCTTGATCTCTCTGACATCCTCCCCAGAATCCAGTCCATATAAGCGCTGAAACGTGTGGGTGCCAGTACACACACCTGGCGAACTCCACCGACAATTAGAAATAAGTCACAGTTGGAACCACCACACCTCACAGTACAAGAGTATAGTTCAGAAATTAGATCGATCAGCTTTGGTGGCACCCCACCAAGAACAAGGATCCTCCAGAGGGCATCGTGATTCACTGAATTCAATGCTTTGTGTAGATAAATATTGACTGCAAGCAGCCCCTGCTGAAACTCTCAACTGCGTTCGGTGAGGACCTGAAGAACATGGATATGGTTAATCGTTGACCTATTTGGTGTAAAGCCAGACTTTTCTCGGTGCTGATGCTCAAGCAGATGGTGGTGAACCCTATCAATAATTATCCAGGCAAAGATCCTGCTCAGCACTGAGCAGCATCACCCTTCGGTAATTGTTGCAATCCTAGTGATCACCCTTCCCTTTCCAGAGAGGAACAACAATGCCCCTCTTTCCAGTCAGTTGGGATGATGACTGCGCTCCAGTCAGAGCACATAACTGCATGCAACGACTCAAGTACAGCATTTCCATCAACACTGAGAAGTTCAGCATGAATGCCACAAATCCCAGGAGCTTTGCCCCCTTTCAACCGGTTCACCACAGCCTGTGTTTTCACAAACTAAGGCAGATAATAGTGGATTGGAGGGTCAGCAATAGGCATAGCAATACCACTGACATCCAACTCAAAAGCTGCTCGGAGGGCATGGTGAAGCGACTCAAAGTAACAGGCCCAGTTAACTGTCAAGAGACTTAATTCAGACTCCTCTGGGCCTTAACTTCAGACTCCTCTGTCAAGAGCTCACCACCCTCCGCTCTAACTGCAGTACACCAACGGACAGGCTTGGAGGAACGCAATGTACCGATTCCTCTTTAAGCAGGATGAGAATCACTTGACCACAGGTGATGCTCTGCCCTTTAACCAATTCTTCACTCATAGGCCTCCTTGTCCATCCTCAGCAAACGCAGTTTTATGCCAAAAACTTGTACACAAGGGATTGCATGTTCACGCATATAAAGTTAAGATAGTGCAACCTTTATAACCGAGAACTTCCCCGGTAGATAGATCGGACACGATGAGGCAGTCCCCTGGCCTCCACTGTCTCCCATTGCGATGCTTTAGACTCCTTGTGAGGGTATGCCAAGGATTGTTTTCCAAACTTCTGTTGCTGACATCGAAACACTTTGTGCAAGGATAAATCAATTGCATCAGCAGTGTGATGAGGGATATGTTGGCCAACACGTGGATTGTCGCTTGGATGTGCTATTTGCCACTGAAGGTGCACATGTCGAGGTGTACTGACGAACACAAGAAACTTTATAAATTAGTTGACAAAAGTCAAAACAACTGCGTCATTGTATCTCTTTCCATTCAGTTGTAATATTTTAAAACTGTTATAAGACTTTGTGGACAGCCTGTACAGTCATTCGTTCATATGCCAAAAACAATCTTCATGTAATCTATGGTAAGTTTACCCAATCAATTTTTGGAGTAAATCAACAAGTTGTTAAACTCATTTATACAACTCTTTTCTTGAAGCACCAGGTGGATCCAACATCTCAAGATATTCCTTATTGAACCTCCCTTTTTGAGCTCTATCAACCAGGAATGTGTTCCGATAGCAAGCCGCTCGCCTTGCCCATCACTTGGTAAGTGGAACAAGCATTACGCCTAGGTCCCCGTCAGTGAAGTGATGTGAGTTGACAAAATGGAAGACGCAAGGCGGCCATCTTGGATTTTGAGTGGCGACCCAATTTTCAATAGCGTTCTTCCTTATGCGTAGATACACCCACACACCAGATTAGAAGTTAGTAGTTCGTTTATTTTTCAAGATATTTCGCTCACAAGGTTCAGACATATATATGGTGGCGGCCATCTTGGATTTTGATGTGGCGACCCAATTTTCAATGGCGTTCTTCCTTACGCATAGATACACCCACACACCAGATTAAAAGTTGGTACTTCGCTTATTTTTCAAGATATTCCGCTCACAAGGTTCAGACATATATATGGTGGCGGCCATCTTGGATTTTGACGTGGCGACCCACTTTTCAATAGCATTCTTCCTCATGCGTAGATACACCCACACACCAGATTAGAAGTTGGTACTCGCTTATTTTTCAAGATATTCCGCTCACAAGGTTCAGACATACATGGTGGCGGCCATCTTGGATTTTGACGTGGGTTGCACCCACACACCAAATTAGAATTCGGTCCTTCACTTTCGCACGCACGCATGCACGCACGGACGCACGCACGGAGGGGAAAACCATAGTCGCCCTTTCGCTCCGTGGTGCGATGGGGGGACAAACAAGCGATTTAGAGAAAGTTGCTCAGTTATGTTAGCAAAAATGGCCGCCATTTGCATTCAAAATGATACTACAACCGATGAAATGTTCAGAGGCATACCCCTGTTAATCTGTTATGTACAGCACATTTCATACTTTTATTGCTGCTTCTACATTTTATCCTACTTCTTCAAGATCTACGAACATGCAAAACCCTCACTAAATTGCACAGTGGTACTACTGAACAAAAGGGTTTTTTTTGAAAGTGCGAAAAAGGAGATTTGTGTTATACAGTGTTAAAGTACTGTATATAATTCAATTGAAATTAAATAAAGATTTTAAAGGTTGTAGAGGAAAATTAATTCTGGAAGTTTACCAACATTGATGCAGCGTTTTTTACACCACCTTACGTTAAGAAAGTAGATGGGAGTGTTTGCCATATGGTCCTTTCGGAGAGAGTGAGTGGGATTTCTCAAGATTAAAAGACATATTCCAAGTGTTTGACTAATTTGTGATTTTGGCAAAGTCTGAGGAGAGAGAAGAGGCTGCAGCCTGTCTGTCTGACTGTCAGAAGGACGAGGCACGTCACAAAAGAGAGTGGAGTCATCAGCAGAGATAAAGAGGATTTTCCATAGAGTCAGTTAGATCATTGATGAAGATTCGAAATAGGACAAGGCCCAGAAGACTGCCTTGGGGCACACGGGCTTTAACAGGAAGAGGAGATGAAATATTGAAATACGAGGCGGGACAAAACACGGGATCTTCCAGGGAGACAGCCTTTCTCCAGTTCTGTTTTGCTTGGCTTTCGACCCACTGAGCAACCGGCTGGGCTTCAAATAAAAAATAAAAAAAAGCTTTCATTATATTTTTCCATTTAATTGTTAATTTATCTATGTAATGTTTATAAATAATTCAATAATCTAGTGATTGAATACATTGGACAATTATCCTATTTTCATGTTTTGATAGTGTAAGGGTTCAATGAAAAGTATCCAAAATTGATAATGATTTTACTTTACTAACCTAAGCAATATATATTTCTCGAATTATGTCTCTGATAGGGTCCAGTTTACCAACTAATCTGCGTTCAGGGTGAGCTGTTTTGTTATCAAATCTGAGACAAACAAGGAGAGAC
The DNA here is from genome assembly GCF_964187855.1 of Myxine glutinosa. Classification (NCBI taxonomy): domain Eukaryota; kingdom Metazoa; phylum Chordata; class Myxini; order Myxiniformes; family Myxinidae; genus Myxine; species Myxine glutinosa. Next base: position 17,054,117 of record NC_136266.1, read on the forward strand.
CTGAAACGTTGCAATGATATTGTTGCTCTGAAAACTTCCACACCTGTCCCACCTGTCTTCCAAATATCCTCCAGATTCATTCTGGTCCTGTGAAAAACACCTGCCAACCAAAGCAGCCCCAGAAAAACATTCATTTCAACAATGTCTGTCTCTTTTGTCCTGGTCTGCTTAGCACATTTCATTCTTTCATCACTGATGCGTATGTTTGTGTTTGTCACTAATATATCTAATATTTCTCACCTGATAAAGAGAGACCAAGATTCCAGGGGTGTTTGTGCACGTACAGGTGGGAAGGCTGGACCATTCAGCCCTTTTAGTCCAGAGAACACATTATGTGCACGGGTGTGCACTCTAAAACTGAGATCTTCCTTCTCGCACCAGGTCGCCTTGTCCTTGCCGAGCCATCCATCACGTCTGGTACGCTTCAGTGGGGTCTGATGTGGGGGTTGTTCTTCATCAGAATCCTCACTTTCCATATGTACACCTGTGTCTGAGTCTTAGATATGCTCATCGACTTCAAGATGATCAGATTCACCCTCACTATCATCCTCCACTTCACTAGCAGACGAACACTCATCAAGCATCGCCGAAGCCTCTCATAATCCCTTTCGTAAGCGTCAACCATCTACAATCTGAGGAAACACAAATGTTTGATCAATATATTGCTTGCATATCCTCTGAAAACTCTGATAACATGGTATCTATCTATAATTCCAGTAATCTGTGTGTGTGTGTGTGTATGTGTGTGTGTGTATGTGTGTGTGTATGTGTGTGTGTCGTTTGTCTGTGACCGCTGTTTCTCGACAACCACGGGTCCGATATACTTGAAACTTGCCAGGTATATTGCTGGGGACCCGAGGATGTGCCTTTTCAAGGTTTCATATTAATCGGAGAAGTAGTTACCGAGCTATGGCGATTTATTTACCAAACTCCGCAAGCCGTTCGCTTTGGACCAAACCATTTCATGTAAATAGAGGGGGGGGGATTGTCACCGTACTCGCAAGCCGTTCGCTTTGGCTTTGCGAATGGACCAAACCATTTCATGTAAATAGAGGGGGGGATATAATTTTAGATATATATATAGTACGGGCATGCCCGAGTAAGTAATAAAGGAGAGAAAAATCTGAAACACGAAAAATACTCTTGCATTATTGCACTGGGGTCTTTTTGGACCCCAAGCCTCCTTGGATGCTTGTTGCTCTCCAGCCAGCTGCATTAGACCTGAGATAATCTAGGTGCGCATTCTATAGACATTTTCAGGAAGCTACTGACAACCTCAATGGCGTCAGTTGTGGCCGTCTGTCGATGAGATGGTTTATTTAAAAAATTGGGGTCCACAATGACCCCAGTGCACTTACGCAAGGTTAGTGAGCAAAGACGTGGATACATCCTAACATCCAATAGAAGAACATCCAAAGAAACAGTAAAAGTGACACATCGACTGTCCACAGATTATTTATAAGTCCTCGTACCAAATGACAAAAATTGGCACACCAACTGAAATTAGCAAAACGGTATTTTGATGACAGTCAAATGAAAATCTACCTAGATAAGTGTGCCAATTACATATTCGTATAATGTAAACCAAAAAAACAGACAACATAAAAATCAACCTAAATTCACAATACAGGGGCTAGACAATGAAGCATCATACAAATACCTCAGCGTAGAAGAGGGCTACCAAATATGTCACAAATGTACCAAACAATTACCAAAGGATACCTGAAAAGAACGAGGATTATCCTGAAAACATATCTCTCCCTGAGAAACAAAATCAAAGCCCTTAACCAACTAGCAATACCAGCAGGGGTGGATTGACCTTTTGTGGGCCTGGCACCAAACAAATTTGCGAGCCGTCATTTGGGGACTATTGCAAAAGACAGGAGATCGACACAGAAGTAGTCTTTAACACAGCACACAGCAGTATATAAGTTTTATGTCGAGCTATCGAGGTACCCAAACTACGTACAGGTGGGAAGCCAAAAGCAAACAAACAATGAGGAACACAGCGAATCCTAAACCATGAACCAATAAATTACACATTCCTGTGTCACCTTCAGTTGAACTTCAGGCATTGGCAGCCGGTTCGTGAAGGATTCTTTTGTGAATTGCTCCGTGAATTCATGCTGTTCTCATTGAGTTAAGTATGTTTCAGTGTTTCCTCAGCTGGTATATGAATAAAGTTTGAGTGTTTGTGTTTGTTCGTTTATGCATTCGGACCCTCCAGGAACCAGTGCAACCAAACTTTGCATGACCTTCTCTTTCATCCAGAGGTCGATGGCTATGTTTGGATAAAAATATTGAAAAACTAAAAAAATATGTTCAAATCAGATAATTGGCCTTCAGACCTGATCGTGTCTTGTGGAAAAACACTGCCTCCTTCGAGTAATATGTTTTGTGAAGATCGTATGTTGAGGTTATATATAGTGATTTGTTGTCAACAACACATTAAGTTATCATAGTGTTTCACATACACCTGTTATTAAAAAGATTGCTTTACCAAGGTTTAGCAAGCTGAAGCAAGTTGCTGACTGGTATCCTCCGTCATATCAAATCCATCCTCTTCTCCAATGGCTTGATCTCTGATCATCAATTTGGTTTCAGACCAGGTCACTCTACTCTGGACATGCTGCTTCTGCTGTCTCAACAATGGATGGAGGTCTTCAATGCCAAACAGAAAATTAGAGCTGTCTCCCTTGACATATCATGTGCCTTCGAATACGGTCTGGCACCCTGCTCTGCTCACCAAACTCTCCTCCTATGGTATCCATGGCAACCTCCACACATGGTTTGCCGACTTCCTCTCCAGTCACACTCAAGGTGCGGCCCTGAATGGAATTCTCTCATCTCCCCTTTCTCTTCAGGCTGGAGTTCCTCAAAGCAGTGTTCTGGGCCCTGTGCTTTTTCTGGTCTTCATTAATGATCTCTCCGACTCTCTGGAAAATCCTCTCTATCTCTTTGCTGATGACTCCACTCTCTGCCGCTCTATATCTCAACCCTTAGATCGGCAGTCTGCAGCCTCCTCACCTTCCGCAGACCTGGACAAAATCACAGACTGGTCAAACAAGTGGGACATGTCATTCAATCCTGACAAATCTCACACTCTCACGATGTCTCTCCGAAAAGACAGTCTGAACAACCCTCCCATCTACTTTCTGAACAATCCTCTTGAAGAAGTTCTGTCACTCAAGCTTTTGGGTCTCACGATCTGCCATGATCTGTCCTGGGAAAACCACATTCCCAAGCTGGCCTCCAGAGCCAGTAGCTGACTGGGCATCCTCCGTCGTGCGAACTCCTGTCTGGGCACTTCTGAGCTCATCACCACATAGATAGCTTTCATCCGCAGCACAATGGAATACTGCTCTCTCCTCTGGGCTGGTGCTCCTGGCTCACACTGAGCTCGGCTCCACGCTGTTGAAACCAAAGCTTTCAGAATCATTGCAATCTCCCGGGATGAAGCTGATTCAAAGGGCCTTTCACTCACTCACCGCAGGCAGGTTGGTGGTCTTTCTGTCTTCTACAGACTCCTCTCTGGCCTAGCTCCCCCAGCTCTGTCTGTGCTTTGTCCCCCAAATATTCCTGCAGGACGTACAAGACCTTCCAGCAACCCTCTTCTGGTAAAACTGCCAAAACCAAGACTCCCTGCTCACCTTCACTCTTTAATTCCTCTTTTTTCCTGCCTCTGGAACAATCTCCCACACTCTTTTCAATCCCTCTCCTCCCTCCAAGTCTTTAAAACAGCTGTTCACCACCATCTCTTATGCCCCTCAACCCGAAGGATCACTTATCCCCCATCCAAAACCTTGATATTTTCCACTCCCATTGAAACACCCCAAATCCACCGCTTTCAATCTTCAACTTCTTTCCTGAAATTCATAATAGTGTTCATTTGCTTTATACCGTGTACCCCTCCCTCCTCTGCCAGCCCTCTCCCTTCCACAGACCTACCGACGTCCCTGTTCTCTACTGTTGCTGTGCTTGTCCTCTCCCACCTCCCCCCCAACCCCCCCCCCCTCTTGTCTCCCGCTCCCTTTATTCCCTCTGCATTATTTGAGTGAAATGAAGTGACCATCGATTTCATAAATATTGTAGCGGCTACCGCTGGGTTTTCACAATCACCTTGCACCTATCAAGGACGCGGAGCGATCACCATGCCGGGCTCGTCCAGGACGCCCGGGCAGGCTCGCCCTCAACTTGCCAGGCCGCAGCCAGGACGCTGGGCCACGCCCCCTCTCGCCTTTCCTGGGCAAACGCTCCGGGATAATATGTATATATATTGCTGCCCGATAAACGGGCTTTTCAGAGTGCCTGAGTGTTTGGTTTGATTAAAGCAACTCGGATGAATTCCAGCTTTTTGTCGCGTCCATTCTTCCGATCGACGTGGGAGCCCCAGCTCCTTCAATATCGTAGTTAGAGATATAACTTCATAAGTGCTATGTTGCCAATATTCTTGTTAATATTTTGATATGAAATAAGTTCACACTTTTGTTGTACATGTTGATTAAAAAAGGCTTCGCCTTTGCTTTAGAGCGGTGTATATTAGAGGAGCATCTGCAGCAATGTTCCTTGTTTATTGTTTTTTATATTTTTAAATAAAGACATTTTCTGTTATTTTTATGTTACAAAAGTGTGTGTTATGGTTAGACGTTTCAGAAAATGTTATGTTGGATATGTATAAAGGTTTGAAAATCTGTTTTTCCTTTAAATTCGATGTGAACAATTACCTCAGTGAATCGCAATTCGCGTTATTATTAATTGATGAACTTACAAACACTTCGGTGAATTTTAAACGTGACCAGCATGTGCACGGGATGCTTCCCAGAAGAATGAGTGGTCACATTAGCTTGTACGACCTAAAATGAGCGTGCTACTGCGAGATAGTGCAATGCTGGGATATTTGGACCACTTTTACATGTTGTACACCTAAGGAAAAAAAACACGTTTTTTGTGTCTCCAAATTTTATTTTAAGTCCCACATGCTTAAAAATACACACACTTGTAATATAATATACACTTGTCTCAATTTGGACGTCATAATATGACAAGTATGTGTATGTGGGGATGTGTGTGTGTGTGTGTATGTGTGGATGTGTGTGTGTATGTGGGGATGTGTGTGTGTGTGTGTGTGTGTGTGTGTGTGTGTGTGTGTGTGTGTGTGTGTGTGTGTGTGTGTGTGTGTGTGGTTGGGGGGTTGGGGGGGATGTGTGTGTGGATGTGTGGATGTGTGTGTGTATGTGTGGATGTGTGTGTGTATGTGGGGATGTGTGTGTGTGTGTGTGTGTGTGTGTGTGTGTGTGTGTGTGTGTGTGTATGGGGGGGGGGTTGTGGGGGTGTGTATGGGTGCGTTTGTGTGGGTGGGGGTAGGGGGGATATTGTGTGTGTGTGTGTGTGTGTGTGTATTGTTACGTGCTCCTCCCCGACCCCCTGGTCACAGTGTACCTCTGAGCCCCGAGAGGAGTCACGGCAGAAAAAAGTGTTATTCTGTGTGTCAAAGATCAATGGAGCAGCCACCCCAATTGTTACTCACAAACAAATATTGTATTAATATCACACAAGAATAACAGTACAACAACAATAGTATTCAAAAGTACAATCAATATATCCTATGATGGTACCATCAGTTTTGTAATATATAACTCACTGTGCTCCAAGTGAGTGAAATAAGAACATTCCCAATGTCTCTTATTCCCGGCTTTACGACGAAGTTGATTCGCTCCAGCGATCGCCAGAACGATATCCAATCGAGACCAGAATCCCATGCGGATGGCACGTACAGTCTCACAGCCGAAGCTGTACAAAGGCGCCCTCAAGGCGACTGGGAAATCCAAAGGCGCCCTACAGGCGACTGAGAGATCACACCCTCGGGTATGGACGAATTAACCTTCAAAAAGCCACGTCACACACACGCCCCAGATCGACATCTGAATGCGGTGAAATGGTCGAAAAGAGACGAAACCACGAGCGAAGCACAAGTCCTGCGCGAGTCAAAATAGCCGACGACCCGCTCTTGAGACGTACCGGCCCGGCGATAATTCTCTTCGGAATCCACCGCCAAAAACCTGACACGCAGGTTGATCGGTCACAGCGAGGACAACTCTGTCGCAGGAATCCCGAAAGTTCGCTAGCGACTCCCGTTCGACCACGTTCGATTCCGAACTCGGAGCAACTCGGCTTTCTTGTCCGACTCACTCGCTCCGCCCCCTTTCATTCTCCTCTTCCTCTTCGTCGTCCGGTTCCCGATCCGGTTTCCTGTTTCTTTTAACATTAACATTTTACCTTTTGAAAACAGTTCATGAACAATAAACCTTTTGAACACAATAATAGTACATGGAATCAGAAATATCTACAGTGGATGCAAACCACCACAACGGAAGTGACGAATCCGTAACAGTATCGGAGTTGTATTCCAGAGTGGTTGTATCAAAGCATGTCCAATGAAAGTGGGGTTGTATGAAAGCGGAAAGGCGGAGTAAACAGGTCATCACTGCCAGCAGTTTATAAAGTGGCAGTTCTAGTTTATTCTATGTTTTACGGGTCTGTGCCTGTTCTCGTGTGTGATGTGTTCTCTTACACGAGCCTTGACTGTATACAAAAAAAAACAATTCAACAATAATTAAATAAATAAAAACCATGATCTTTTCTACACCCGTTAAACTTCCCCTACCCACCACCATAAATTTTGTTTCTGTATCTATTTTCTGTATTCTGTTTGTTATCCATTCCCTGCATTCTCTCCGACCGTCATCCTTACCCACACATCCCCGGTTGTCCGCCTCCGTTTATTTTCTCCCTCGGCCTTGCTGTTGCCATTTCCCCCCTTCCCTTTCTGCTGCTCCATTCGTTATGTTCTGTCCTAATCCGTTCTGTGTTCCAGCTCTTTCACAAATCTTGACTCTGTGTTCAAAAAAGAAGAAAAAAAGGAGGAATCAATCATGATATAGATTATAAAACATTACCCTTATCACACCTCTTGGTTAGTAGTTCCTCACCAGGTGATCTCATCAGTCATTGGCACCATGTTTCACATCTAACATCGCAACTTCAACTAAAATCTCAAATATGGACTATTGCATTGTGAGCAACATGATATATCGGTTAATGGTCCAACTAGAATTTCTGTTCATCACAGGTGAGAGAGATAGAGAGAGGTTACCCACATGTCATGTGTGCTTGTCAACGATTGTCTACTAATCTCCATTTAATTCATGTCAAAGTACAATGATGTCTACGAATGTCTACGTCATCTAAATGATTTTATGTACATTTTTATGTACACAATAAGCCTTCGTACAAATGGTTTGATCCGTAATGTATTTTGTTGGAAGTGGTTTGTTACACTGGTGTTCCAACTCAATTTCTCATTGGATGTCACACATTTGGAGCTTCCTGGAGTTTGGACTCAAGAGTTCAGGAGGGACTTTTACTCAACTTTTCTCATTCCTTAAAGTTTGGTGATTTCTTGCGAACGAGTTCAATCGTAAATCCTACACTGTAAATACCGAAGGTCTGAATGGCTAAATCAATGTGCATGTGCCTTGTGTACATTCAATCAACCGCAGCAAGCGTCACACAGGATTGGTGGCCCGTTGCCTGTTTATCATGGAAAGCAAGCGAGGATTGGGATTCCGATGTGGGGAGTGGGCGGGCAGATGGATTCTGGCTGGAGGTTCCATGTTTGACCGTTATATGCACATATTTTAGAAATCGAGAGAGCCAAATCAAGCTGTTACCGGAGTTGGCCTAATTATAGTCGACACCGAGTTGATGGTGGTAGTCAGCATGGAAGTAATTTTAATTCTGCTTTTTCTATGGTTGAGCCAAATCGGGCCTGCACTAACAGTCTGTGATTAATCCTCTCGCTGCTTGTAAATAACGGCCTGCTGGGAAAGATTAGAGGCAATTTTATGCAGGGATTAGAGTTGTGTACTGTCGTGGTTGTTCGTTGTTCCAGATCAAGTCTGCCTGGACTACCTGGCACTCTGACAAATTGTCATGTGATTTGCCAACTTTACATGGTGTAAACGACCAGTGGACATTCCTAAATGTGCTAAAGAACAGAGTTTGACAAGCTACTGCTGTAGTTATTATAGTATTTATATTTTATATATTTATTTATTTATATGAAAATTGACCATTCAAGCTTGTACACCATTACCCAGTAACAAGGTTTTAACAAGTGGTGTAAATTAAAGCAATTTCAATGCACGGGACCATTGAACAATTCATCTCTTGTAGGCAAAGTAAAGGACAGTTTATCATGAAATTGCTAAATGTCAAACAAGCACCATGTAAGACACACGAAATGTTGTACATCTTAAAGACCTAAGTATGTCTCTCACCAGCAATTGGCAAGAGTACAAATGATCTATCACCGAAGCAAGAATTACTCCAAGGTGAGACAAAATTGGTTACTCCTTCCAATTGCAGGTGAGAGAGATAGGTACCTTTGCCTCCGAAGGTGGATGGAGGTCATGTTTTGACCCCTGTCTTTTTTGCTATGACGAAAATTGAGAATTTTCATCATATATCGGTCTGTCTCGTTTGTATGTTTGTTTGAAGGACAAAAGTGTGGCTGTCAATGCTTTTTGACTACATAGGTCAAAGGTCAAGGTTCTCTCGTTTGTCCAGGTGATATCGCAGCCATCCTTTGAGCTGAAATTTGGGCACAATAGTGATCACGTGCATTGGCAAAAAAAACTATTTATGTTTTTTTGATTAATCATTTAATTGTTGCATTACTTAATTATTATCGATTTATTAAGTACTTTTTCTCATCTGGGTAATATCCGGCACCTTTTCAGCTAGGAACCTGATATTGGACATGACAGCGACCAATTGATTTGGCTGTATAGGTATTTTTGATTTATTGATTGATCAATTAAACGATGAATTATTTAATTATTCGATTAATTACTTAATTTTCAAGAAGTTACAGATTTTGATGAAACAGTGGTGGTTTAGGTATTGTATTAGCTAATTGATTAAAATTAATTCTTTATTTTATGACTAATATTTATTTATTTTAATTACACAATTAATCAATCGATTATTTATTTTCTTTCTTGCCTGGCCAATACTTCAAGCACCTTTTGAGCTATAGGAAGTTGATGTTTGGACATGACAGCGACCAAGTGATTTGGCTGTAAAGGGTATTTTTGATTTATTGATTAATCAATTAATCGATCAATTATTTAATTATTTGATTAATAACTTAATTTTCAAGAAATTACAGATTTTGATGAAACAGTGGTGGTTTAGGTTTAGGCATTTAGGTGCAGAAACCCTCATCCACGCCTTCATCACCTCCCGTCTGGACTACTGCAACAGCCTTCTCTATGGTTCACCCTCAATAATTCTATATAATAATAGCGTAAGGACTCGACTTTGTTATCCCTTTTACGCCGCACCCAGTGACCCGATGCCCATGGCACTAATGGATTTACGATCTACGAACCGCGCTCTTTGTTTATCACATACAGGCATACTCGAAAAATCTGAATTAGCCGACGTTGGGGCCCAAAAGCATCCGATTAACTGCCGATACGACGCCATCTTACGACGCCATCGTATTGGCGTCTGCTGGGCGCAGGCGAAGCAAGCCGTCCGCTGATTGGACAGTCGAAGGCGACAGCAAGCCGTCCACTGAGTGGACAATCCCAGAGTGGTGCTATGCCGATTCCTATTACGAATCCATTCATTTTTCAAAAGTATATCGTAGCGTTGTCATTTAAGTAGATTGCAATAAATACGTTGTTCATATACACACTCTTCATTCTCATCTTTCTTCCTAACTCTTACTCGGACAAGCAAATCCCCTATGCCATCCATAATGGTACACTCTACCCATACACCACATCCTCCCTTCCGTGGATGTTCCACGGGTTTCGGCTAGTCTATATAATAATAGCGTAAGGACTCGACTTTGTTATCCCTTTTACGCCGCACCCAGTGACCCGATGCCCACGGCACTAATGGATTTATGATCTACGAACCGCGCTCTTTGTTTATCACGTACAGCCATACTCGAAAAATCTGAATTAGCCGACGTTGGGGCCCAAAAGCATCCGATTAACTGCCGATACGACGCCATCTTATGACGCCATCGTATTGGCGTCTGCTGGGCGAAGGCGAAGCAAGCCGTCTGCTGATTGAACAGGCGAAGGCGAAAGCAAGCCGTCCACTGAGTGGACAATCCAGAGCATGCATTTGTGCCGGTGTCGGCGATCGTTGTTCATATATGCAGTATGCACTCTTCATTCTCATCTTTCTTCCTAACTCTTACGCGGACAAGCAAATCCCCTATGCCATCCATAATGGTACACTATATCCATACACCACATCCTCCCTTACGTGGATGTTCCACGGGTTTCGGCTAGTCATCAATAAACTCCAATACATTCACAACTCCGCTGCCCGTCTACTTACCCATTCCCGGACCCGTGACCACATCACCCCCGTCCTTTATAAGCTTCACTGGCTCCTCATCCCCCAGAGAATCCAGTACAAAATCCTCCTCTTGACCTACAAAGCCCTCCATAACCTGGCCCCATCCTACCTGACTGACCTCCTCTCCAGACACACTCCCACCCGCAACCTCCGCTCTGCTGGCGCCAACCTCCTGTCCCCCCCCATCCAGACCAAATTCAGATCCTGGGGGGACAGGGCCTTCTCCATCGCTGCTCCCACCCTCTGGAACTCACTACCTCACACCATCAGAGACTTCTCCTCACTCACCACATTCAAAACATCACTCAAGACCCACCTGTTCAACACTGTATTTAACATTTAACCCACAGCATTTAACCCCTGACTATCTCTTCTCCTTCTCCTTCCTTTTGCTTTGATAATTATTTACCTATTGATTTTTGTCTTTTTGCACTTGTTTTTTGTACTCTGTCAAAGCGTCTTTGGGCTTCTTGAAAAGCGCTATATAAAATAAATGTATTATTATTTCTTATCATTATTATTATTGTATTAGCTAATTGATTAAAATTAATTCTTTATTTTATGAATAATATTTATTTATTTTAATTACACAATTAATCAATCGATTATTTATTTTCTTTCTTGCCTGGCCAATACTTCAAGCACCTTTTGAGCTATAGGAAGTTGATGCTTGGACATGACAGCGACCAAGTGATTTGGCTGTAAAGGGTATTTTTGATTTATTGATTAATCAATTAATCGATTAATTATTTGATTAATTACGTAATTTTCAAGAAGTTACAGATTTGGATGAAACAGTGGTGGTTTAGGTATTGTATTAGCTAATTGATTAAAATTAATTATTTATTTTATGACTAATATTTATTTATATTAATTACACAATTAATCAATCGATTATTTATTTTCTTTCTTGCCTGGCCAATACTTCAAGCATCTTTTGAGCTTTCGGAAGTTGATATTTGGACATGACAGCGACAAAGTGATTTGGCTGTAAAGGGTATTTTTGATTTATTGATTAATCAATTAATCGATTAATTTTTATTTATTTAAATTAACTACTTAATTTTCAAAAAGTTACAGATTCGGATGAAACGGTGGTGGTTTAGGTATGCTATTAGCCAATTGATTATTGATTTAATTATTTTACCATTATTATTTATTTAAATTATGAATTTCTTAATTTTTTTGTATGCAAAGTCGAGGCTCGTGTAAGAGCTAACAATTTATTTAGTTTCTTTCTCATCTGAGCAATATCTCAGGCGCCTTTTGAGCTAGGAAGCTGATGCACATTGTTTTCATTGATATCGATTTTCGTCATACCTGTCAGGCCTTCTTGTTTGTTTGTGAACAGGATATCTGAAAAGGTTGTGGACGGACGGTAGGGCAGGACATCAAGGTGTGTGCCATCCCTCAGGTGGACGTTAAACTTGGTGTCCCGTGTAGCCTGGGTTCGTTGCTGGACGTTAAATATCCCACGATGTCCTTCATGAAGAATAGGTGCGTTATCGCCGGCATGGCTAACCCTAACCCCAACACCAACCCTAACCCTAACCCTAACAGCACCCTGAACAGCTTACAAATTACTGCACATTTTGTCGAGTATTCTGTGTTGGAGTGGCGAAACGTCCAAAATTGTATCCATAGTCAAGATACACCTTTGTCAGAACCATTGGTCTGTATAGAACAAGGTACGTGATGTTGGTATTGGTCAGTTGGTGGGACTTCTGGGACAGTGCCGGTGAAGCAGGATTCTCTCACTCCCCTAAAATCTCACTCTAGAGTGATTCTGTCCTAGGATAAAATCACTCTAGAGTGAACTAATCCTAGGACTAGCACACTCTAGAGTGTAATTATCCGAGGACAGACTCACTCCCCCTGTCAGGATCAACACACTCCCTCCAGGATCAAAGCACTCCCCTTTAGGATAAAGTCAATCCCCCAGAAAGAATGGAAAGATATATTTAGTTACTTTGGAAATGTAACTCACAGGATGTTAGATATCGTTGCAATGATCAACAGAGCTTTTACTATGTATTTTAGTGTATACCGTGTGAGCATGTGCATCATATTGTCGGATCTTAATATTCAATTGTTGAATACATGTACTATATTTGAGCCCATCATTATGTCAATACAACAAAAGAAGACATGAGTCCCGTTTTCCCCGTACATTTAATCAATACTCCCGTTCATTTATATTAACATGAGAGTTATTACCTTCGCAAAAGCGGAAGGTTATGTTTTGATCGCTGTGTATTTATTTGTATGTCTGTGTGTGTGTATGTTAATCGCATAACTCAAAAAGTATTCAACCGAATTGCATGAAATTTGGTGGGATGATTGGTTATTATACGGGACACATTTGATTAGATTTTGGGAAACAGATTTGCTCAAATTCTGACTATTTTTAACTCGATCGTATTTCACTCAAAGTTATGAGCGACTGAAGAAGAAGATGTCCATACAGGACGTCATCACTATAACGCGATCTCCCGCGATCATTTCAACCTCAAAAAAAATTATAATTGCAGATTTGACAATAGATGAGGCATATTAACAAACGAATGAAACAGATTTGCTCAAATTCTGACTATTTTTAACTCGATCGTATTTCACTCAAAGTTATGCGCGACTGAAGAAGAAGATGTCCATCCAGGACGTCATCACTATAACGCAATCTCCCGCGATCATTTCAACCTCAAAAAAAATTATAATTGCAGATTTGACAATAGATGAGGCATATTAACAAACGAATGAAACAGATTTGCTCAAATTCTGACTATTTTTAACTCGATCGTATTTCACTCAAAGTTATGCGCGACTGAAGAAGAAGATGTCCATCCAGGACGTCATCACTATAACGCAATCTCCCGCGATCATTTCAACCTCAAAAATTTTATTTTGGCAACAAAAGTAGCTGCGGCGAAGGTATGCGCTCTACCGAGTGCCCGTTCTAGTTATACTTTGTCATGGTTTTAAAAATATCATGCAGTGTACTTCATTTTATATCTACATGTAAACCTTTGTACACTCTTCCGAGTGTATTCATTGTGATGTGGGTAATATTTACATATCTTCGGATCTACATATTCGGTTGTTGAATACTATATCGTTCCAGCTCATCAGAGGTAATTAACGAAAAACTTCGCATATTTTCCATGTAATTTTAATCAATTATCCGGTCCTGTAGATTCACATTTCAATCAAATTCGACGTTAAGTAAGTTGTCAAGGTTGAAAAATATTTATTCATACACATATATTAAATAAATGTATTGCATGAATATTTACATTTCATAACATTTTAAAACCAGAATTTAATATTTCTTAAAATTGCAGTAAAGTTATAGAACGTAACTTAAAATGACATTATATTGTCGCGCGACCGTCTTTGATTAAAATCAGACGGTCACGGAAGCCGATCGCGAAAGCCTTAGTCCCTGAGGCGAAAACTCAATGGCGGACTCCAGAAAACAAAAAACTACACCAAAGCGCGTGGATGGAGGGGGGCGCGAGAGCCCTGCAGCCGTACCTATTAAATCAATCACACGGGAAACTGCTTTCAAGTATGTACAGCAAAATAATACAAGGATTTATTATAATAAGAATCGGGACAGGGAAACGCGACGATAAACCTAATTCCTAATTTAGGATACCACACACACAGATTTCGGATACAGACGAAGGATTGTGAATTAATAAAAGAACATGTTTGTCGTGTAATTGGGGAATGTGGGGTGCGAGCTTATCTGTCTGCAGTCTTGTAGTCGCGTCCGCCGACGTCCCACGCGGCCCTCTCCGTCCGCCTCCGAGCACCACCAGGCCTCGCTCCAAGCGCCACAAGGCCTCGCTCCAAGCCTCTCGCCGCTCCCAAGGTCCATGCACCAAGCATCCAACGCACCAACAGCACCATGCGTCCAACGCAGGCCAGCGAGCTCCACACTAGGTCGATCTCCAACACGAGCATGAACTCAGAACCAAGAAAAATGGAAAAAAGGGGAGAGGGCGCAAGTGTGACTGCACACTATGAGCCAAGTCCAAGTTCGCTCTGCTCAGTGCTCGCCCACGAGCCAAGCGCGTCCTTTTTATAACCTTGCCGCGGTGACGTCAGCCTCGGCGCGCCACCCAATCAGTGCCCTCCACCGATTCGTTGGCTGGAGGTTCACGCCTACCGCGCCACCCCAACACTCGTTCCCTGTTCCGTGGTCATAGCGCGTGGTACTCGATGTGGTTCGGCCTGTCGGAGGTGTAATTGGCGGCGGCCATCATCGGCGGTGCCCCGGCTTGGTTTCCTTGCCTGTTCGTCTTTCACAGTCATGTCAGAGAAGTGAGTTATTTAGTGTTGCAATAAAGATCCTACCTAAGTGTCTACAGGTGTGCATTGCCATAAGGGACAAAGGTTTAGCTACCAGGTGTGACACACAGGGGCGCTACTCCTTAATCCCTACGCTACTTATCACTCGAACATCCTGGTATGCTCACAGGTATACTCTTAACCGACAAAACGCCTACACATGAAAATTATTACAGGTCACATTCCTTACCACGACAGACGAAGCACGTTACCTACGCAGATCTATCTGGCTCTACATATCACTACCCTACTGACATAACAATATGTTGAAATGAAAATATCCTTTTAGTATAAAACATCGTAAATGTATCGTAATGATTACTGCGAATGCTCTAATATCAAAATAGATAGTTATTTGAATGTTAAATTTATACTTTTCTTTATTTGATTTACCCAGTTTAATACAGGGATGCGAAAAACATTGTATTTTTATTTTTAGGGAGAGACGTTTACAAAGGACATCATTCTGCCCTGTTTATCAATTCATTGATCATTTTATGTTCATACTAGCAGTTGTACCCGGAATTGCCGGGCGGGGGAGGGGAGGGGAGGGGGGGGGGGAGAGGAAGGGGAAGAGGGGGAGGGGGAGGGGGAGAGGGGAGAAGAGGGGGGATGGGGAGGGGGAGGGTGAGGGATGGGAGGGGGAGGGGTGGAAGGGATGGGAGGGGGAGGGGGAGGGGGGAGGGATGGGAGGGTGAGGGGGGAGGGGATGGGGGAGGGGGAGGGGGGGAAGGGGAGGGGAAAAGGGAGGGGGAGTGGAGGGGGAGGGGGAAGGGGGAGGGAAGGGGGAGGGAAGGGGAGGGCCAGTCAACAATGACGTTGCAGTTCTTATGGTCGGAGAGCAACACAACAATCGCGACATCGTCCTGCATCTTCGCAAGAGCACGAAGCGGATTTTGGAGACTCACCGATCCTCTGACCCACGCCCTCCAGTACCGGCGTTGCCGGGCGGGGGAAGGGAGACCCGTACATTCCCAACCCGTACATTCGCCTTCTCGACTCAAGCTCATATTCGATTCGTATTCGAAATCGAAAGGGGAAAGGGGAAATCCTTCGTATTCGAATTCGTAAACACGAAATATGAATTAAAATTTAATTCATATCGCACAAAATCGACACAAAACACGATCGCATAAAGGTGAGAAAACGCAATCGCTTTTCGCCCTGAATTACGTGCAAACGTGTGACGTGTGATGGGATGGAACATCACGTGATCGCTCTGAGCGAATCAGCGAGCTGCTCTGGCACTGGCTGAGATTAGCGGGTATTTCGCTGAAATGCGCTGAGGTAAATATGAATAAAAAATATGGATCTCGTCAAATATGGTCTCGGCCATGTTCGTCCCAGGCTCAATGGCCATGTCTATGCCAAATATCAAGCACGTGAGCCTCTCCGTTTCGGAGTCTATCGCTAACATTACACACACACACACACACACACACACACACACACACACACACACACACACACACACACACACACACACACACACACACACACACACAAACTGTGTTTTATATATATATATAGATTCATTAACTTTGTCATGGTTGTATGTCATTACCATGCAATAAATATTGTTTAAATCACAAAATATATAGGGGGAGTGTTATAATCCTGGGGAGTCATTTGATCCTGCAAGGGGGAGTGTTAAAATCCTAGGGGGGGTGATTTCATCCTAGGATAAAACCACTCTAGAGTGATTTTATCCTGGGGAGTGATTCTATCCTCCTACACCGGGACTGCATTTTAATGGGACACCAGCCAGCTAGCTCCCAGTGCTGCACGACACCCTCACAGCTATAGCAAAATCAGTCAAGAGAAGGTATTTGCTCCAGGTATCCATGTGTTTTCTCTCCACTTCCCGATAAGCCGACTTCTGACTCCACGATCTGACCTTCGAAGGCCTCCTTTGCTTTCACCTACATGCTACATGACGCTGAAGTCCCACGCAATATGGCAGCACTGAACAGAAAACCTCCCACTGCTCTGGCTGCGATAACACTTAAGAGGTCGTCGCTTGACAAATGCTCAGAAAGGAAAACATGCTTGCATGTTGTGCGGAAATAACAAAATTTATGAAAATGATGAAAATGGCAAGCAGAGCAAAAATCATTTCGTGCAGAGAGCACTTATCACCTCGGGAGCCACTTTACATCACAACAACTTCTCACGTGCTAAACCGATTTCAGAGATGTTCAGTGGGGCAAATGGGGGGGAAATGAGCACCTTGCTGGTGTGTTTCATCTCAGGTCTTGCCATATTGGACTCACCAACCCGACTTTTAGCTGTGACGTCACCAACTCGACTTTTAGCTGTGACGTCACCAACTCGACTTTTAGCTGTGATGTGACCAACCCGACTTTTAGCTGTGATGTGCCCAACTCGACTTTTAGCTGTGACGTCACCAACTCGACTTTTAGCTGTGACGTCACCAACTCGACCTTTAGCTGTGACGTGACCAACTCGACCTTTATCTGTGTCGAGGCTGCGTACCATGACCAAAGAAGTCTGACGATATGAAAACACCAATCTTGCAAAGTGTTTGCCCCTTGTGATTTATTGACTGGCATTGCGAAGCACGGCCATATATGGAGGGAATTGCCTTTGTTTCATCTTGCATGGGAAGATCTGGTCTGATGGGGAGATGGGAATGCGAGTTATGAAAAGCTGTTTTTCTCTGGGCCCCTGTGACCAGCTCAGCAGCTCTAATATGTTGATGAAGGGCAGTGATTGGGTACCTGGAACCGTTTCAATGCCCATTCATTGGCTCAAATTCATTGACTACCTGCCACTTCACAGAAGGGTTTAATTAAAAGACAAAATGTTGCGCTTCACAAACATATTGCACGTCTATCTCAATGAGGATGTAAAATGAAGTGAAACGCGTGAAAAAAAGGATATTTTATAACACCTCATAGCTGGTGTTCTTCTTGGTGTTGTTGCAAGAGCAGTAATAATAAAAGGCCACCAACACGTACTTGCTGTTGTTGGTGTTGTTGTTGTTGTATAGGCCCAGACAGTTTTCTTGAACAAGCCCATGGCACGGAGACATCTGATCGATCTCTCGGAACCTTGCTGCCAGGAGCAGAACCTTGCTGCCAGGAGCGGAACCCTGCTGCCAGGAGCGGAACCCTGCTGCCAGGAGCGGAACCTTGCTGCCAAATTCCATCCGGATCAGCCCAGCGGTTTGGCTGGAAAAGTCGAAAATGGTCGACGGATGGACGGTGCACGATGACAATACCTTATCTGGAATTAAAATTCCACATAAGCTAAAATATAGGCCTACCATTTTGTGACAATGACCTTTTCAGGAACATCATTGCATGCATTATGTAGTCTTTGAGTGAAAGATCCCTGTATTGTCATCCTGACTCTCCTCTTAACCAATGACCCATGATCCTATCACTGCCTATTCTGCTGAGGGATTTCTGCACTTGTTCTGTCTATACCCTTGATTATCTGAAGCATCTCCATCAGATCTCCTTATAATCACCTCCTTTCTAATGAATAAAGTCCTGTCTCATTCAGCCGCTCCTCATAGCTGAGTCTCGGTAGGTCCAGAATCCAATGAGAAGGCCAATGTTAAACCCTCTCAATGGCAGCCATGTCTTTGCTCAGATGTAGTGACCAAAGCTGCACACAATATTCTAGACAAGTATAAAGCCCGTCATTGGGTTGGAACAGTTTATTCGATGGTGCAGCCTCGTGAGCACGCCAAAGTCTGAAGCCTCGGCCTAGTGGCAGGTGTACTTGTATCTTTTTTTATTTATTAGACATCATACAGATGTAAATGAACACTCGGTTTACTCGGCAAGCATTGCACACCATGTGCAGCGAATTTCACCTCCCTGCTCCGCATATTTATTATTATGAGTATAAAAAAAAACAAAAAAACGTGTCTCTACACCGCCATTGAGGTTCGGTTTGCAAGCCACCGTCTACATTTCCAACAGAAGAGACATAATTACTCTTTTATGGAAAATATTTTTATGCCTCCTCCGACGAAGTCGCCGGAGGCATTATGTTTTTGGGTTGTCCGTCCGGCTGTCCGTCTGTCTGTCCATCCGTGATAGGTTTTCGTTACCGCAATAACTTGAGAATGGCTGAAAGGATCTTAGTCAAACTTGGTGCAGTTATGCATGATGAGGTAAGGATGAACCGATTCAATTTTGGAGTCAAGAGGTCAAAGGTCAAATGTCAGATGTACCATCAGGTAAACATTCTGTTACCGAGCTAATTTGTGAACCAGTGATGGGATTTTCCCCAAACGTGGTATAAGTATGTATCCTGATGCATAGATGAACTGATTATATTTTGGCATCAAAGGTGAGGAGTGAGGTGATTTCGTGATTTTGGTGAGATCAGAGGTCACGTCAGGTTAAAATGCGATACATGAGAACAGCTGAATCGATTTAAATCAAACTTGGTGCTGGTATGTATAATGATGCAATAATGATGTAATAATGATGTAATAATGTGGGCGGAGGCATATCGGTTGACGTCGTGACGTCGGAGCGTGTCGTTCTAGTTAGAGTTTGTTTTTGTCCTCTAAAAATAGACCGTAGCGAACACACATTCGAGTGAAAAGATTGGCCTTTTAAACATACCCTTTTGAATGGGGGAGGGGGGGGGGCAGATCTGTACAAACACACCTTGAAGGGGGACATTTTGTTTTATATGGTGGATATAAGGCCTCAATAAATTGCTGTTCCATGTTTCAACTACCACCTTTGATTTATAATATATCTAACAGCCCTGGTTAGAAGAGAAAACCCTATTTGCTTATCTATAGCTGCTTGGGGCTTTGTGTTGTCTGCATACGCCCCATAATGATTTATTACCAGCCTCAGATCCTTCTCTGTCACATGCTCCCAGACTGCTCCTTACATTATGTAGGGCCTAGTGCCTATTTTTACCTCCGCCACCAGAGGTGGATGGAGGTTGTTTTCACCACTGTCTGTCTGTATGGCTGTGAGCACAATATCTCAAAAAGATGTAGACGGATTCGGACAAAATTTGGTGGAGAGAAAACCGCAGGCAGGTTTGGTGGTCATTCTGTCTTCTACCGACTCCTCTCCGGCCTCTCCGGCCCGACTCCTCTCCGGCGTTCCTGCCCTGTCTGTGCTCTGCCCCCCAAATATTCCTCCAGGTCGCACAAGATCTGCCAGCAACCCTCTTCTCGTGAAACTGGCAAAATCAAGACTCTCTGCTCACCTTCACTCCTTCATTCCGCTTTTCTCCCACCTCTGGAACAATCTCCCTCACTCTCTTCAATCCCTTCCCTCCCTCCAGGTCTTTAAAACAGCTGTTCAACACCTGATCTTTTCTTCCCCCGTTAAAACACCGCAAATCCGCCTCTTTCAATTCCCAACTTCTTTCCTGAAATTCCTAGTTGTCTTAATTTGCTTTATACAGTGTACTCCTCCCCCCTCCTCCCCCAGCCCTCCCCCTCCCACAGATCTACCGATGTCCGTGTTCTCCACTGTTGTTGTGCTTGTTTGCTTCCCTCTCTCTCCCCCTCTTGTCTCCCGCTCCCTTCATTCCATGTTTTAGTGTCTGTGCATGTTTTCATGTTCAATGTGTTAGCTCTTACACGAGCCTCAATTCTGTATAGAAAAAAAAAGAAAAAGAAGAGGTAAGGTGTGTGACAAGGAATAATTGATTACATTTTGGTGAAGATCTGGATCCGGATCCTCCAATTTTTAAAGTGATTCTTCACCAATGAGATTGTGCCAAAAACAATATTTTAGCCCGATATCTCAAAACATTATTGACGGATTCAGATGAAATTTGGTGGACAGGTTATGTGTGCGATTAGGAAGAATCCATTAGATTTTGATGAAGTTTCAAATCCAGATCCGACCTATCAGTGGGATAAAAAACCACCTTTAGAGGCCATTTTTCCCCGCAAAGCGGGGGTTGGCCTTTTTCGGGAACCGTGGTTGTTGTTGTTTTTCGGTCCCCTTTTTGAAGCAATGTTTTACGGCCGGATGCCCTTCCTGACGCCAACCCTTTTTGCTGCCTTTAACGACAAACAGGGAATTACCAGTGAACTGGTACTCAATTAGCCGACCTCGGAAGGATGAACAGGCTGAGTCAACCCCCCTGGCGTTAATTCAGCGATCGACCGGGATTCGAACCCAGGATCCTAGGATCCTAAGCCGGCACCCTAGCCGCTAGCCCAACACCAGGTTTCAGTGGGATACAAAACGGTAAATGTTCAGCCTCCGGAAGGTATGCACTCACTCGATCAATGGGGTTCTTGTCCTCCAGTGGTCTTCCTCCCCCCCCAAAAAGATATTTTTTCTAAAAATAACAAAACACTTTTTTATAACAACATATTTTAACATCCTGGTGATATTTCTGAGCCTGCTGCACATTTTCATCCCCAATCAACCACTCACACCCCATCCCCTATTGAAATTAAGTCGTTGGCTTGATGGATTTATTAGTCCCCTACCGGTGTACACCGGAGGGGACTATAGGTTTGCACTCCGTCCGTCCGTCCGTCCGTCAGTCCGTCACGCAAAGAACAGTTTTCCGCACTTTTTTTTCTAAACGCTTAATGCTAATGATTTCAAACTTGGCACATGGTTTCCTCATGATAAGTTACAGATCAAGTTCGAACTTCACGACGTTTCGATCATTTTTGACAAAGTTATGGCACTTTGAACTTTGGGAATTCTGATAATTCTGATGATCCCTAACTCAGTGCCATTTTAAGTTTTAATTTCCTTTAAAAAAGATTTTCTCTGCAATAATTGGACCGATTGAGATCAAATTTTCACCATAGGGGGGACTCGGGCTGTAGAATATTTTAATGGTAATTATGATGTCACAGGTCACGTGGTTCGGTCGCCATATTGTTTTTCGCCCCTTTTTCTCTGCAACGGCTGAACAGATCGAGGCCAAACTTTGCAGGCAGAATCGCATACGCATGGCGAACAAAAAAGTCAGCGAGCATGACGTCATGCGTCACATGGTTTCAGTTTGTTTTTTTTTGTTTGTTTTTTTGTATACAGAGTCGAGGCTCGTGAAAGAGCTAACATTTATCAAACAAACAAATCAAACAAACAAGCAAACAAAGTATATAAAAAGGGGAGCGGTCGACAAGATGGGGAGAGAAGGGGAGGAAGCACACAAACACAACATTTGAGGGCAGGGACATCGGGAGATGTGTGGGAGGGAGAGGGCCTGGGGGGAGGCAGGATAGGTATAAAACATAAGGACACCAAGGACCTCCAGGAAAGAAGTCAAAAGTCACCTCAAAAAAGTGGATTTGGGGTGAAATTAGCGGGGGTAGAAAAGATCAAGATTTTGGATTGGGGAAGATAAGAGATGGTGGTGAACAGCCGTTTTAAACACCTGGAGGGAGGAGTGCGATTGAAGAGAGTGAGGGAGTTTGTTCCAGAGGCGGGAGAAAAGAGGAATGAAGGAGTGAAGGTGAGCAGAGAGTCTTGATTTTGGCAGTTTAACCATAAGAGGGTTGCAGGCAGTTATGACGTTTTTAAGCATGAACCTTTAAAACCGAGGTCCTCCCTCATTTTTGATCCAATCGAGGGGAAACTTCACAGATCTGTTCAGCATGTCAGTCTACTAAAATGTCCTTTTGGAATTTGCGATAGGGCACGTGGTTTGGCAGATATCGTTAATTAAACGAAAATATTTTTAAAATGGATATCTCTTGTTTATTCCGGAGTTCTCCTCAAGCCGCACCGCGCGCCCTCAGCCTCGTCTCGCGAACGTCAAAAGCGCGACACAGCGCGCGCTTTCGGGAGGGGCGGAGCCAAGCCGAGAAACATATATATATATATACACATCGATCATTGATCGTGAACCGGAAAATATACTAAATTACTGATATTTAGCGACTCGAAAGGTTCTTTATCAACAACTTATTTTCTCGTGCTTCTGCTGACCTGTCTGCTAGGTGTATAAATCGAAGTCCCGAGTGCGAATCACAGGTGAACCCGTCCTGAGGTAATTAGCGATTGGGAACGATTCAGAACCTGTGGGTGAATAACCCTTTGGTAATTTCCCCAACAGTTTTCCGGACGACAGACTGCCGGTAGGGGACATGTATTGCAGCGCAATACTCAGAATGCTTATTTAATCTGGAATTAGTGCAGCACAGGCATGGTGGGCCGAATGGCCTGTTCCTGCTTCAAGTTTCCTCGTAATCCCTGTCCGTCTAATGGGTGGGTCTCATTCATTTTACTCTTCTTCCCTCTTGGCATGAATTACAATGCAATCAATGTCACCTCAAACACAGCGATTAGTCACAAGAAATACAAAACAATGACCTTCCCTTTAAAGCCAACCATAATAAGGGTAAAACGATTATTTTGTCCTTGTCTAAGATGGATTTGTACAGATGTTGAAAATGCAAACACCATTATGAACAGAGAATTTGAAGTGTAATCGGATCTCAGTCCTTCCAATTGTTGAGGATGATTACCTCCGCCACCTAAGGTGGGTGGAGGTTCTGATTTCACCTTTGTCTGTTTGTTAATTGCGAAAATTTTCAAGTATATTGTTTGGTCTTGTGCATTATGCTGTCTGTTTGTCTGTATGTTTGTCAGTCTGTCGCCTACATGTCACAAGTTTAAACCGATCTTCACAAAACCACAAAATGGTAGAGTTCGTCAAAAGCAAGAATCCTATTGATTTTGAGGTCAAAAGGTAAGCACAGGTCAAAGGTCAAATTTCTGAAATCTTTTGTCAAATTTCTGAAATCATCATTTTTCATCTAATTGACTTGAAATTTGAAGATTTGCACATCAAGTCATTCGATTCAACCACCAATTATTTTTTAGGTCAAAATGAGCCAAAAAGGTCAACATAGGCCAAAGGTCACCAACTTTGTCATATTTCTAAAATCCTCAATTTTCATCCGATTAACTTGAAATTTCAACAGGATTTGCATATCAGGTCACTGAATTCAACCACTAATTATTCTTTCGGTCAACATAGGCCAAAAACTCAACATCGGCCAAAGGTTAGAGGGATTTTGCAAGTATCGTGCTATGCATGGCATATTTCTTATTTGTTACTTGCAAAATCTAGGATTTTTCAAGTATATTGGTCGGTTGCGTTTGTTATTCTGTCTGTTTGTCACTCACCTACAGGTCACAATTCCAAACCGATCGTCATGAAACTTCCCCAAGTTGTAGAGGTCGTCACAATTGAGAAGCCTGTTGATTTTGAGGTCAAAGATCATGTGGAGGTCAAATTTCTAAAATCGCCATTTTACATCCGATTTTTTCAAAATTGAACAGCATTTGTATATTGAGTCACCAAATTGGGAAACCAACTGTTTGCGGTCAAAAGGTCAAAGGTCAACTCAAGGTCAAAATTCCAAAATCATCAATTTTCATCTGAAAAAATCATCAATTTTCATCCGATTGACTTGAAAGTTTAACAGCATTTGCATAGTGCCTCACTGAATTGGGAAACCAACTATTTTAAGGTCAAAATGTCAACTCAAGGTCAAACTTCTAAACTCAATTTTCATCTGAAAATTTGTCACTTTTCATCCTATTGACCCAAGCTTTGATTCAGATCATCAACTTTAATCTTGATGAAATGGACAATTTGATGGACCAATGGTAACCTTTTTTTTGGGGGGGGGGGGAGGGAAAGAGTGGATTTTGCAAGTATCGTGCTCAGCATGACATCTTCTTGTTTGTTTGTCCATTTCTTTGCGAAGAGGATATCTCAAAAAGTTGTGGACAGATTTGGACGAAACTTGGTGGACATGTTGGGTGTCTGACAAGGAAGAATTGATTCAATTTTTTTGAAGTGATTCTTCACCATTGAGTGAAAGGGTTAAAACCAATATATAGGTTGCCATTGCGAAACTGTACATATTTCATAAATTGCTATACTGTACGTATTTCAAAAAGTTGAGGATGACTTATGACAAAACTTGGTGGATGAGTTGGGTATGTGAGAAGAACAAGCCGATTAGATTTTGGTTCAGGTCCGAATCCAGATCCGGCCTATTCGTGGATACAAACATAAACTATTCAGCCTGGTGGACGCATGCGCACTACTGAGTGTAGTTGTAGTTGTAAATTGAATTATCGAGATATCCACTAAGCTTGGAATTCTTTGAAACCTTTATAAACCTCATTTAAATAAGCTTTCTGCTCGAAAATTTGAACCCTCTTTTGAAATTCAAATCCAGCTACTGAAGAACTTGTGCGTTGGCCTGCAAAATACACATGCATTAAGTAGTTCCATTACAGCCGGTGCATGTAAAAAATTGCATTGGCTCTCCCACTCCCTAGAAAAAAGCCTGTCGGATTGGGATGCATTTTTAAGCAATGGAACCACGATGCTAAAAGGTTACTTGACTCAAATTATTGATGGTCCTTTGTATGTGAAACAGCCCGTCATATCATGTTCGCACACCTACACACGAGATAAATTCACTTGAATTAAAAAAAAATCCATAAGTTTCTGCTGGATATTGTAATGTCAGCCGGTAATTCTCAACCTTTCTTGCTAAAACACACCGATCCTGTTAGTTAAGTATTTTTGAATACGAAGTCGAGGCTCATATAAGAGCGAACGCATAGAACATAAGAGTATAATAAAGGGAGTGGAAGACAAGAGGGGGAGAGCGAGGGAGGCACAACAACAGTAGGGAACAGGGACATCAGGAGATCTAATCTGTTTTGAGGAAAACACAGAGTTGAGGCATTCAGCTTTTTCACGTGCAGTGTCAGCTGTGTGGCCGTTTGAGGTAATGGAGGGGATGGAGGGGGAACAAACACCAGAAACGGATTTGACCAGACGCCACCAGGATTTGGAGGAGAGAGACAGGTTTGAGAGTAGAGAGATATTGTTTCCTGGCCCTCCTGAGGGTAGACACACACTTGTTCCGAGCTTGGTGGAAGGAACTGAGATTGCCTTCAGTTGGATTTGCCTTCCAGGAGGCAAAGGCAAGTTGTTTCAGGGCAACTGCCTCGCCACAAGATTCAGTGTACCATGGACGGGAGGAAAGGTACGACAACTGAAGACAAGATGGGATAAATCTGTGCATGAGAGAGCAGTTTGCTTTGGAAGAATTCCCAGGAAGAATTGATGTCAGGGGCAGTGGAGATGGGAGACCAGTCCAGATGATTCATGGCTGCTTGCAGACCGTGCCAGTCGGCCTGAGTGAAATGCCAGACTCGTCGGCGCTGAGGAGGCTCTCTGAGAATGGCCAGAGATGTCCACTTTAACAAGTGTATGAACTTTTACATGTCTTACTTTTATATGGACATTATTATAAGTGGACTTTTATGTCTTATTATGACAAAGAATAACTACTCATTAAATACAAGCCAATATGTCTCAGTATGAATAATACTGTTGCGGTTTTGCCCTAAAGGCAAACCCCCTATAGTTAATAGCACGACAACATGTAGCCTGCAGTAGTTAGTTATTTCTTATTGAATGTAAAGATTAGCCCTTTCCCATTGTGTAGTAATCAAAACCAAATATGCGTTGACAGTTAGGCAGGATCTTCAAACCTTCGTTGGTTAAGGGAAGCCATTACTAATGTGCAGGAAGGCGTGGCCAAAAGCGGTGCCCTGAATGAAAGGGGGAAGGAGGACTGAAACATTCCGAGGAGAAGGAAGGATTGAAGGCCAGCACGTGACCAACCTCAGCCAATAGGAGGCTGTGGGACATTCGGGGAGTTTTTGGGGGCAGGTAAATACCCCCGCCCATCGACCACAAGGGCCTCTTGGATTTCGCAGTGCCGAGGACACACCTGAGCTCTTGCCTTTTCGCCACGCCCAAGACGAGACCTCACTTGCTTTTTCGTTTCTCCCATGACATGTGTTTGGCCGTTGTGTTTTCGTTGACACCCATCGCTTCTTCGCCGATCTCTTGCGCCATCCGGCTGACCTGCAAGCGTTGGCTTTCTACACGACTCACCTGAGCTGAAGTTTGTCTGCCTGCGTGGCAGCTTGTCCAACCTGTGCTAAGTTTGTCCGTGCTGACTTCAAGGTGGCGGTTCGTCCTTCGGACATCACCACATCGAACTGCATGTCCGGATCGAGGATCGGACTGCAGACACCACGTGGCCATTGAGGCAATCCCAGCAAGCACATACATCGGTACGCCCTTAACCAGCGTGTCTTCCCCTGTGTGAGAGTGAGTGTGAAGGCGCCAAGTCGGGTTTATAGTAGGTAAGACTTGATAAGCTGTATCTTTTGTCTATTCTCTGTGCCTTCAAAATAAAAGGCTGTACATCTGATTACTTTCCAACCTGTTCGGTACGTCCTTTCTCCATTGGCCTAGCATCATCAGAGACCGAATTTGGCTCGAATCGGGCTCATAAATCACGTAAGGTAACGCCGCTTTCCACACCGTGCAAATCCGCTCGGCACACAATTGAATAAGGTGTGTGAAAGCGAGGGTTCCATCCCCGGTTTCTCCAGTCACGTGTCTTGAAGGTATTTGGGAATATTGACCAGTAAACTCTTCAGCATGTGGCTGGGTGATTGGCGATCGGAATTGCTTAGCAATCCGTCAACCACGAACTTAGTCGTGGTCGGCGGCCTCAGTGGAACCGGAGTTCGTGGGAGAACGGGGCATAACCCCCCTTAGTACATCGATGAACCCGGGATCCGCAACAATACTATAAACCTTGAAATCCATAAATCTTGACTTAAACTGACTAATTGAGAATAAAATCATTATTCAATCAAATTTTCCATTTGCTGAATTGTGCGAGAAATAAAACTTATATTTTTCTCTCTCGTTATTCTGAATTACACAGTCGGAGAATTACATGCCAGACATTCCTGAGAAGAAACAACAGGTAGTTTATGAGTGACATGATAGAGGATAAAAATCTGGCAGAATAGTTCAGGACAACTGTTGGAGGAAGACAAGGAGCGCACAGCATCACGAGGTTGTACAACTTGGTACAAGAAGCAAAAATAACGTTAGAACAGGAATGAAACCGGGGGGATTATGCTACCTGGGAGAACAGTGAATGACCGAATATTTACCTCTACCACTGAAGGTGGGCGGAGGTTGCGTGAAGGTGGACGGAGGTTGCGTGAAGGTGGACTGAGGGTGCGTGAAGGTGGACTGAGGGTGCGTGAAGGTAGACTGAGGATGCGTGAAGGTGGACGGAGGTTGCGTGAAGGTGGACGGAGGTTGCGTGAAGGTGGACGGAGGTTGCGCGAAGGTGGACGGAGGTTGCGCGAAGGTGGACGGAGGTTGCGTGAAGGTGGACTGAGGTTGCGTGAAGGTGGACTGAGGTTGCGTGAAGGTGGACTGAGGTTGCGTGAAGGTGGACTGAGGTTGCGTGAAGGTGGACTGAGGGTGCGTGAAGGTGGACTGAGGGTGCGTGAAGGTGGACTGAGGATGCGTGAAGGTGGACGGAGGTTGCGTGAAGGTGGACGGAGGTTGCGTGAAGGTGGACTGAGGTTGCGTGAAGGTGGGCGGAGGTTGCGTGAAGGTGGACTGAGGTTGCGTGAAGGTGGACTGAGGTTGCGTGAAGGTGGACTGAGGTTGCGTGAAGGTGGACGGAGATTGCGTGAAGGTGGACGGAGGTTGCGTGAAGGTGGACGGAGGTTGCGTGAAGGTGGACTGAGGATGCGTGAAGGTGGACTGAGGTTGCGTGAACGTGGACTGAGATTGCATGAAGGTGGACGGAGATGCGTGAAGGTGGACGGAGGTTGCATGAAGGTGGACGGAGGTTGCGTGAAGGTGGACTGAGGATGCGTGAAGTTGGGCTGAGGATGCGTGAAGGTGGACTGAGGTTGCGTGAAGGTGGGCGGAGGTTGCGTTTTCACCCGTCTGTCTGTCTGTCTATCTGTGAGCAGGATATCTCAAAACGTTGTGAACGGATTCGGATGAAATTTGGTGGGCAGGTGTGGTATATGACAAGGACGAATTGATTCAACTTTGGTGAAGATTTGGATCTCGATCCGAGACTTTTTAAGTGATGCTTCACCATGGAGTGGTAGGGCCAAAAACTATATATAGCACGATGTCTCAAAACGTTGTGGAGCCGTGGAGGGAATATAACGAAAATTGGTGGATGCGTTGGGTACGTGACACGAACAAGCCGATTACATTTTGGTTCAGGTCAGAATCCAGATCTGACCTATCAGTGGATACAAAACGTAAACTGTTCACCCTGGCGGAAGTATGCCGAGTGTCGTTCTACTTTACAATGATTTTAACCTCACAGCAGCAATCAAAGCCCTAGAGGATCGATGTAGTAGCACCGGCCCATCACTGATAGATGTCCGAGCACCGGCCTATCACTGATCGATGTCGTGGCACCGGCCCATCACTGATCGATGTCGTCGCACCGGCCCATCTCTGATCGATGTCGTGGCACCGGCCCATCACTGATCGATGTCGTGGCACCGGCCCATCACTTATCGATGTCGTGGCACCGGCCCATCTCTGATCGATGTCGTGGCACCGGCCCATCACTTATCGATGTCGTGGCACCGGCCCATCACTGATCGATGTCGTGGCACCGGCCCATCACTGATCGATGTCGTCGCACCGGCCCATCACTTATCAATGTCGTGGCACTGGCCAATCCCTGATCGATGTCGTGGCACCAGCCAATCACTGTCAAAATTATGACTTTTTATCAACAAACCTAAGGCTGGTGAATTATTTGTGATCGTCCATGTCAACATGTGTGCAATCAAAGAGTTTGCCTGTTCTTCGTCATCTGTGGTGACTGCAGGTGACCAACATTTTATCCAACTGACCAGGTATTTTACCTCGTAATAAGAGATGTTCGTTTTGGGTTTTTTCCCTCTCTTTTCCACCTGATTCAGGATAACTGTCCTTGTCCACACCCATGCACTTTCATCTGGCTTCATCATCCAATAATCCCGATGGTACAAGGTTTTGCATGTTTTGTACTCAAAACTAGCGTTACCTAACTTTGGTAAAGAATGTAAAAGCAGAAGATCCCACACAAATTAAACTGTTAATGTCCCAAAACAGGGTTGCCATTTCAGCTTTCTGGATGATGGATGACCTTTGGATGTTTTGCTGGTGGAGACCAACAATGTCTCTAGTCCATGTTGGCTCACTTTGATTAATGGCAAGAGGCATGTGTTAGGCAATGGGAGGAAGGAGAAGGGTCAAAAATTCTACCGTATTTGCGAACAAAAATAAATAAATTGTCTCTTACAAACATAAAATGAGATCTTGCACTACCGAGCCAATCATCCAAACTTTCCTGCATTTCTTTTTCGTCCTACTAATTTTGGCCACAGCTTCATATTATCAGCTGATGTGGATAATGTAGTTAGTACTCCCAAAGTTTGGCAGGATAGTTTAGATGTTTATGCACCCGCGTTCGAGTTGTCTAGCCTGAGTTTGAATTTTCACCCGGCTATGAACCGTCACCACGATGTTTCTCATGGGGCGTCATCAAAAGTTTAACAAGGTGGGAATACTTGGGGCCCTTAAAAAGTAGTGTTGTAAATAAATTTGTCTGTCCCCCTTCATAAGGGTAGGTTTTAAAGGAAACCTTTTCACTACGGTCTATTTGTGAGGATAAATCAAACTTAAAAAACAATTTCCATAAAAGAGTAATTATGTCTCTTCTATTGGAATTGTAGACGGTGGCTTACAAACCGAACCTCAAGGGCGGTGTACAGAAAAGTTTTTTTTTTAATAACAATAAATACATGGACCAGGGAGGTGTAATTCACTGCACGCTATGTGCAACACACGTAGAGTAAAATGAGTGATCTGCCGATTGCTCTGCCTTGCTGCTGCCGACTGGACTCCGGACTGGACTCTGAACTTGCTCTGCCGAGCTGCAGACTGCCGATCTGAGGGATGAGGTATGGAGCGGCAGAGAGTGGGGTCATCAGCAAAGAGATAGAGAGGATTTTCCAGAGAGTCGGAGAGATCATTGATGAAGACCAGAAAAAGTACAGGGCCCAGAACACTGCCTTGAAGAACTCCAGCCTGAACAGGAAGGGGAGATGAGAGAAACCCATTCAGGGCCACACGTTGACTGTGACCAGTGAGAAAGTCCACAAGCCATGCGTGGAGATTTCCATGGATACCATAAGAGGAGAGTTTGGTGAGCAGAGTGGGGTGCCAGACCGTATCGAAGGCACTTGATATGTCAAGGGAGACAGCTCTGATTTCCTGTTTGGCATTGAGGACCTCCATCCATTGTTGAGACAGCAGAAGCAGAAACTTTGACAGAAACTTCTCCACCTTGACAGGAGAGAAGGACACAGAGTCCAGGAGCAGCTGGGTATGCCTGGGTAAGGTGGGTACAGAGAGAGATTGGTTTGGGACAGAAGATTTTGAGGCAAACAAAAGTTGAGGTGAGAACGGGCTTTGTAAACTAGTATGAGTATCTGGTCCCAGAGTTTTATATGCGGTACTCTTCTCTTTAACTTCCTCCGTGATCATTATCATCTCTTAGAGGAGTTCATCCTTCACTCCAGGAAAGGTAACCCTGTCACACGACTGTGAGGAACACTTTTCACCCTTCTGTAAATTTTGAAGCAAAATAACTTTTTTGCATCTTTGGTATCTCTTTCACATCTCATGAGCAACGCTCCTACTAATGGCTACAGGTAGCTAGTTTGATCCTCATAATCTTCTTGATCTCTTTCTCGGATGACTCCCAAGATTCCTGCTGCCCTTTTATTCCTCATTTACTGTGTGGAGTTGCCAGCAATGATGTGGAGGTACTGCAACTTTGATGTGTCAAATGCTTGGGGGTTTTTTTGGACTGGGTTTCTTTTTAACTCCTCGAATTTCCTGCTGTTAATAAATGAATCCCAGAATAATGGAGTTATAAGTAACATCCAAGGCAATGACTTGGCTTTGGCATGGAACCTTAGCTAAGGTGGGATAAAAGGGATTAAGGCACCATAGCAATAGTATCGGGACTTTATGTACGTTTTTCGTGGTCTCCAAATCCATCTAAGATATTTGTTTTGCAATTGCAATCGTTCAGATTTAATTTGAAAATGTCACCACATCTTAAATGTAACGAGGAGGTTGTGGAAAGCAAGGGACATGGAATACTACATCTCTAGATTCTTTCCTTAATACGATCGATGCGTTATTCCCACTCATCTGCCATGACTTTGGAAGGAGGAAACAGGGGAAAAGCAGAGGGAAGGGGTTAAAAGAGATTTATTTCCACGTCGGAAAGCTCTCCGCTCGACTCCAGTTATTATGAGCAGTGCAGGGATGCAGAAAAAAACAGGAAAACACATTTCTGGAAGTATCAGAAGAATCAGTGAGCACAGGCATTTTAAAGGTGAGCTGTACAGTCTCATCCAAGCACAACGATGAGATTTAGAAGAGCGTGAAGCTGTGGATTACGATGATGGATTCAGGACTTTTTTCAAACTTGCTATTGCATTTGTTACATGGCAAAGCTGTTCAGGTACTATGCAGATGGCCTTTTATCAGCCCCATGTGGTCTGTTAAAATAGGCAAGGGCAATCCAATGCAACGCTTAAGTGTACACGGGATAGCAGCTGACGCACCTTGGTTTATCGATGTGTCCTAACGTCCGGAGTCCAAGCTGGAGAGGAGGAATACAGCACGGTGATGGATTAAGGTGGTGTGTCGCCTGGGCTAGTGCGTTGCCGAACCCGAGGCTCGAAGGCACTGCCACTGGTCACCTTGTTGTATAGGGCACGTCTCTTGGCATTGCATATAGTTGTTTTATACAACACCACCTGGCACCTGCAGACACCTCGGCCGACCTTTCAAAGACTACACTGCCCCCTCAACATGCAGCAACGCTTCACTCACCGTAACTTTACCCAGTGCTGCCAAGAGCACGCACGGCCTTATCATAATGAAACAGAGCATGACCCCATTTTTACATTGGCACACATCAAGTACATGGCATGACCTTGTGCTATCGTATACACTGGCCACCCTTCTCCCACACAGCACAAAACCACGTTCCATTTTTCTTTGTATACAGTCAAGGCTCGTGGAGGAGCGAGAACATACAAGAGATCTGGATTTAACAGAACAAAAGGAACAGTAGAAAGAGAGGGGGTAAACACACCAACAGGATTGAGGAACAAAATACAGGGGGAGTTGGAGAAATAAAGGATGTGGGGAAGAATAAGCGCTCGGGTAGGACACTGCATGGAGTGGACAATACGGATGCAGCCACAAACTCTCAGGAAGGAAAAATGAGAAACTTGGAAAGAGAGCTTGGGGACGATTAACGGTGGTAGAAAATATCATGGTTTTGGATGTCTTGTGGACTTGGAGAGAAGAAACGAGTTTGATGAGAATGTAGAAGTTGGTTCAACAGGTGCGAATGAAGAGGAATCAACGTGTATAGGTGAGCAGTGATTCTAGATTTTGGGAGTTTCTGCAGAAGGGGGTAGTTAGCAGAGGGCACGCACCCTGGAGAAATCTGGTGGGGGAGGGTGGGGGGGAGGGGGGACAGAGAACACAAAGAGCAGAAAGGTGCAAGACCTGAAAGGAGGCAGAAGAATGCAGAGAGACCACTGACCTGTGTCCGATAGCAGTGTGATAGTCCCATAGACTCAACTTCATCACAGGATATTCCAATGATCTTGAAGGCCTTGGTTACCATGGAGTCAGTCTGATCAACATGTGAAGCAGGGGAGCCAGCCCAGAAGGGGGAGCAATACTCCATCAAGCTGCCGATGAAGGCCTTTGGGAGGAAGGTTTGGTGTTGTGCATATAATGGATGCCAGTGTAGACAGTACAAGGCGGGAAGCTAGGATGTTGTGGGATTGGGGGGGGGGGGGAGCTGGGAGGGGAAGGGGGAGCTGAGAGGTGGTAGGACAGGGTGGAATCTGAGAGGAAGTGGGATGAGGGAAAGCTGAGAGAGGCTGGTGAGGAGGAAGATGTGAGGATGCAGGGTGAGTGGCAAGATGTGAGGAGGCAGGGTGAGTGGGAAGATGGGAGGAGGCAGGGTGAGTGGGAAGAAGGGAGGAGGCAGGGTGAGTGGGAAGATGGGAGGAGGCAGGGTGAGTGGGAAGATGGGAGGAGGCAGGGTGAGTGGGAAGATGGGAGGAGGCAGGGTGAGTGGGAAGATGGGAGGAGGCAGGGTGAGTGGGAAGATGGGAGGGAGCAGGGTGAGGAGGAAGCTTTGAGATGTGAGATGAGGGGATGCAGAAAGAGGGGCATGATGTGGAGGAATGCTTTCATTCAATCAAGAATCAGTTTATAGATATTGAGAAAAGGAAGGGATAAAGAATGAAGGAAGTACAGGCAGAATAAGTTTCTGTTTTTGTTTTTTTTTGGAGTGAAAAAAGAAGTTTGTTTTTTTGATGCGAGGAGGAGGGAACAGGATAACATTAAAGCAGCTGAAAGGGCAATACACTCCAGAAAGAAGAAAGGAAGTGGAACGAGGCATGTAGCATCAGAGTACAGACAGAATTTGCATGTCGATGAACTGAGGCATGGATAAGTAGGCCGGACAATCGCAGAGATACAAATTCAACGATACAACATAACAAGGTATGGCTTAACACGGAAAGTTGGATAAAAACACAAACAGCAACACGGACAAAAATATAACAACAGAAAGACATGACAGATCTTGTCCGTAAAACTTAGCTTTTAAGAAGGGAAAGGAAGAACTGCGCGATCCAATGTCCAACATGCACAGATCCTGAACTTGAAGATGAGGAAATACAGATTTAGTAAAGGTTTGACAGTGTATTCAAACTTAGTACATGTATAACTTGTAATAAGGGAATATTTGTAATAAGAAAATGATGAATATGAAGGAGCTGGGGCTCTCACGTCGATCGGAAGAATGGACGCGACAAAAAGCTGGAATTCATCCGAGTTGCTTTAATCAAACCAAACACTCAGGCACTCTGAAAAGCCCGTTTATCGGGCAGCAATATATATACATATTATCCCGGAGCGTTTGCCCAGGAAAAGCGAGAGGGGGCGTGGCCCAACGTCCTGGCTGCGGCCTGGCAAGTTGAGCGCGGGCCTGCCCGGGCGTCCTGGACGAGCCCGGCATGGTGATCGCTCCGCGTCCTTGATAGGTGCAAGGCGATTGTGAAAACCCAGCGGTAGCCGCTATACACGTCCCCCCAGAATCGACTTGCACCGGCAGGGTCAATTTGAGGGGGGTCCTGATGACCCGGCTGAAGCGACCCCTGGCGGGTCGTGGGAGGGGGTCCGGTGTGGTGGTGGGCGGTCGAGTGGGGGGCACCGTGGACGGGGGGCGGCCTCGCCGCGGCGGAAGGGCCACCCGTGGTGGGTGGTCGACGTCCACGTGCGCCGGCTTGAGGCGGTCCACCGCAATCCGGTCCGACCTGCCGCCGATGTCGATGACGAACGACTTGTCGTCCCGTCGCAGCACCCGGAAGGGCCCGTCGTACGGTGGCCGGAGTGGCCCCCGATGTGCGTCGTGACGCACAAAAACATACTCCGCTGTGCGAAGTGCTGGGGGGACGTAGGACTGGGGGTCACCGTGGTGGGATGTTGGCACGGGGGCAAACCGTCGGGCGGCCTCCTGGAGGTCCGAGCGCTGGTGAGCTGCGGACCAGGGACTGGTAGCGTCGGGCACGAATTCGCCCGGGACGCGTAGCGCCTGGCCATAGACAAGCTCGGCGGTGGATGCCTGGAGGTCCTCCTTGGGGGCCGTGCGGAGGCCCAAAAGGACCCACGGCAGCCGGTCGGCCCAACCGCCGTCTTGAAGGCCGGCCATGAGCGCGGCCTTCATGGAGCGGTGGAATCGCTCGCACAACCCGTTTGCTTGGGGGTGGTAGGCCGTAGTACGGTGGAGCTTGACCCCCAGGTTGCGGGCGACCGCGCCCCACAGCTCGGAGGTGAACTGTGGTCCGCGGTCTGACGAGATGTCCGCCGGTGCGCCGAAGCGGGCGACCCAGGTGGCGATGAAAGCCTGCGCCACGTCGGCGGTGGTGGTGGAGACGGGGGGAAAGGCCTCCGGCCACCTGGTGTTCCTGTCCACCATGGTGAGCAGGTGTGTGAACCCCCGTGACGGGGGGAGGGGGCCCACCAGATCCACGTTGACGTGGTCGAAACGTCGTTCGGGCACGGTGAAAGGTGCCAGCGGGGCCTGGGTGTGTCGGTGGACCTTGGCCCGTTGGCAGGCCGTGCAGGTGCTGGTCCAATCGCGGACGTCCCGAAGAAGGCCGTGCCAGACGAATCGCGCCGACATCAGCTTCTGGGAAGCTTTCCGGCCCGGGTGGGAAAGGCCGTGGAGGGAGGCGTAGATGCGGCGTTGCCAGGTGACGGGCACGATGGGGCGAGGCTGGCCTTGGGAGACGTCGCAGAGCAGGACAGTGTCCGCGAAGGGGATGTCGGCCAGGCGGAGGCCCGTGTCCGCCGCCCGGAGGGCTTGCACCGTGGTGTCGGTGGTTTGGTCCGCCGCCATAAGCGCAAAGTCCACGCCCAGGTGGACCGCGTTCGCGCTGGCCCGGGAAAGACAGTCGGCCACGGCGTTGTTTTTGCCGGCGACGTGCCAGATGTCCGTGGTAAACTCCGACACGGCGGAGAGGTGGCGCTGTTGGCGGGCCGACCACGGCTCCGTGACCTTGGCCATGGCGTAAACCAACGGCTTGTGGTCGACGAACGCCGTGAAAGGTCGGCCCTCCAGGAGGTGGCGGAAATGGCGGACGGCCAGGTGTAGACCGAGGAGCTCCCGGTCAAACGTGCTGTATTTGAGCTCGTTCGGCCGGAGCTGCCGGCTGAAAAAAGCGAGTGGCTGCCAAACCCCGTTCACCCATTGCTCATGTACGGCGCCCACCGCGTAGTCGGAGGCATCCGTGTTGAGGGCGATGGGAGCGTTGAGCACCGGGTGAGCGAGCAGTGTTGCGTCGGCGAGGGCCCGCTTTGAGCTTTGGAAGGCCGCATCCATTGCTGCGGACCAGGCGATGTCGTGCTTGGCCGGCTTGCCCCGGAGGGCTTTGTAGAGGGGCCGCATGAGTTGAGCAGCGCGGGGCACGAAGCGGTGATAAAAATTCACCATTCCCAGGAATTCCTGCAGGGCCTTTATGGTGCGGGGACGCGGGAACGTGGTGATGGCCTGGACCTTGGGTGGCAGTGGCACGGCCCCGTTCTTGGTGATGTGGTGGCCCAAAAAATCAACGGCCGTCGTGCCGAAGTGGCATTTGGCCGGGTTGACGATGAGGCCGTGCTCGCTGAGGCGCCCGAACAGTGTTCGGAGGTGGAGGAGGTGCTCAGCCCGGGACGTGCTGGCGACGAGGATGTCGTCCAGGTAAACGAAAAGGAACGGCAGGTCATGCAGCACGCCGTCCATCAAGCGCTGGAACGCCTGAGCCGCGTTCTTGAGACCAAACGGCATCCGCAAGAATTCGAATAAGCCGAACGGCGTGATGACTGCCGTTTTAGGGACGTCGGCCGCCCTGACAGGTACCTGGTGATATCCCCGTATGAGATCAATTTTCGAAAAAATGACCCGTCCCGCCAGACGGGCGGAGAAGTCTTGGATATGCGGGATCGGGTACCTGTCGGGGGTGGTAGTGTCATTGAGACGGCGGTAGTCGCCACACGGGCGCCATCCACCCCCCGGCTTTGGCACGATGTGCAGTGGCGAGGCCCACGCGCTATCGGAGCGCCGCACGATGCCGAGGTGCTCCAACGCGTCAAATTCGGCCTTCGCCACGGCGAGCTTGGCTGGGTCGAGGCGGCGGGCCCTGGCGTAGACCAGCGGGCCCGTGGTTGGTATGTGGTGCTCGATCCCATGCCGTACTGCGACGGCCGAAAACGTCGGCCGCGTGAGGGCCGGGAACTCCGTGAGCAGGCGAGCAAACTCGTTCGCCGCCGGGACGGCGCATGCCAGCTCGGTCGGCGCGGAGCTGCTCAATGTGCATACCAGGGAGCTGAAGGTTTCGGCGTTGATTAAACGACGCCATTGGACGTCCACCAGCAGTCCGTGTGCGCAGAGGAAGTCGGCGCCTAGCAGAGCCATGGGCACGTTTGCGGTTACAAACGTCCAAGCAAAGCGTTGGCCGCCGAAGCAGAGGGTGACGTTGCGCGGGCCGAAGGTGCGGATGGTCGATCCGTTGGCCGCAACCAAGGAGGGGCCGCAAACCGCGGATTGCCTGTCCTGGTCAGAGGCGGGTATGACGCTCAGTTGGGCGCCGGTGTCGCACAGGAAGCGCCGTCCGGACGCTTTATCCGTGATGAACAGTAAGTTGCCCGTGTGGCCGGCGCTCATGGCTGGTAATGAACGCCGGCCCGGCCATTTCCCGGCCTGCCGAAGGTGCACGGGGGTCGGCATGTCCGGGCCTTCTGTCCGAACCTGGCATGATAGTAACACCACGCTTGGTCAGGTGGAGGCCCCGGTCGTCGTGCTGGAGGTGGTCGGCTCGGTGTAGCGGCCGCCAATTGCGTCGGCAGTTCGGTCGTCGACCGTGCCGGGTGCTCGGGCGCCATGGGTGTTGCGTCGGACGGCGGTGGGTCCCATGTCGCCGCTGCGATGCGCTGTCCTGCGGCGGAGATCTTGTCGGCTTCTCTGGCAAGGGCCCGGGGATCTGTGATCGTCGTGCTTGCCAGGGCGAGGCGTACCGGGTTAGGCAGCTGACGGAGGAACAGCTCCCGGAACAGGAATGCCGGAGAGTGCTCGCCGAGCAGTGAAAGCATGTAGTCCATTCGCTCGGAAGGGCGCGTGTCGTCGAGCTCGGGCAGGTCGAGCAGGTGCCGTACGCGTTCCGCCGATGGGAGGGCGAAAGCGTCGAGGAGAAGCTTCTTAATCGCGCCGTATTTGTCAGCGGCTGGCGGGCTCTCGAGGAGGCTCAGGGCGCGGGCCGCGGTGGCCGAACCGAGCGCTGCTACCACATGGTGGAAGCGGGTGTCGTCGGCCGTGATGCCTCGCAGGGCGAACAGGGAATCCGCCTGTGCGAACCAAACCGCCGCGTGGGCCTCCCAGAAGGTAGGCAGTTTAAGGGCGACTGCCGTGTCCATGTCGGTAGGTCACCAATGAAGGAGCTGGGGCTCCCACGTCGATCGGAAGAATGGACGCGACAAAAAGCTGGAATTCATCCGAGTTGCTTTAATCAAACCAAACACTCAGGCACTCTGAAAAGCCCGTTTATCGGGCAGCAATATATATACATATTATCCCGGAGCGTTTGCCCAGGAAAAGCGAGAGGGGGCGTGGCCCAGCGTCCTGGCTGCGGCCTGGCAAGTTGAGGGCGAGCCTGCCCGGGCATGCCCGGGCGTCCCGACCGAGGCCTGGCAAGTTGAGCGCGGGCCTGCCCGGGCGTCCTGGACGAGCCCGGCATGGTGATCGCTCCGCGTCCTTGATAGGTGCAAGGCGATTGTGAAAACCCAGCGGTAGCCGCTACACATACAATATTTAGAATCATGGAAGAGCTAAAACAAGAGAGAAGAAGAGGTATGTCATGATTAATGTGAAATGCAATATTTGTGTAATGTTGTATGTATAGATAATAACTGCAAAAACGTGTCTGAGATTACATCGTATAAATTGCTGTATTTAGGGCGAAAGGGAGTAATAACCTTATTGCTCTTACATACAAAATGATTCACGTCTGAGTGCACCGACCGTCATATCAGAAGAAATATCTCTAAAGGTGGAATTGAGCATTAAAGCAAGAGCATGTGTTGCACTATAACAGTATTCCGGTGTGATGGTGCAGGGTGATGAGGTAGATGGATCAGAGCAGAGTCGCCATTCCAATTCCAAATTATTTTACTGGAATAATATAATCAAAGATGCACAACATGAGATGCCGGCCTGGCGCATTCAAACACAATATTCGCGGCAACCGGATGTGCTGTGAGCACAGTGGTGTTGTTCACGGCAGATGGTCCGAGGCTGCATCTCCACTCATTATTATTATTATTCGGAC
Organism: Myxine glutinosa; assembly: GCF_964187855.1. Lineage (NCBI taxonomy): Eukaryota > Metazoa > Chordata > Myxini > Myxiniformes > Myxinidae > Myxine > Myxine glutinosa. The sequence continues at coordinate 17,093,773 of NC_136266.1, forward strand.
TGGTTTCTGAGTTTTATTATTAATCTCATCATTATTCTGAATTGTATAATAATCGCAGATATAATACAGGAGATGCAGGCTTGGTGCCTTCCGATACGCCGTTCGCGGCAACCTGAGGCGCTGTAAGAGCGATTGTGGGTTAACACCCGGTGGTCAGCGATTGCATCTCCACTCTTTATCATTCAGGCCGCCTTCTGCGTTTTAATATTAATCTCATCATTATTTTGAGTTTTTTTATGGGGTGGTAGTAATGAAAATGGAGGTAGTAGTTTTTCTTGTAGCACATGCAGAGAGATTCAAGGAAAACATGAAACCGATCAAAACTGTACGCTAACGGGTAACAGGTGTTGAATAATGTACCTCGTACCAGTTTTAAGTACAATGTACTATTTGAAAAACCATGCACGATTCATTAAATTCATGCTTCACAGGAAATCGTCAGTCCGTGCTGTCGGGGGAATGTCGCTTTGAACCAAGACCCATGTACATTTCAGTGGTGTCTGCAGGGCTGACAATAATAGGAGTGACTTGAGTTCAATTAAAAGCAGTTGTGTGAAACCGTTGGAGTGATTTAAAATAACAATTATTTTGAAATTGCATGCAAATGTTTAAACTTTGGTAAATGGTTAGGATTCTCATCAAATAATGCCACAATTTAGAAATGTTGTTGGACAATATATGCACAAATTTTTTGTTCCAACTCTGACAGATGTGGGTACAACCACCTAATACAATATTGTTGTGGTTTTGCAATAAAGGCAAACCCCCTATAGTTAATTGCATGACATGTAGCCTGCAGTAGTTAGTTATTTCTTATTAAATGTAAAGATTAGCTCCCCTGCCAATGTTTAGTAATCCACACCAATATGCGTTGAGTTAGGCAGGATTTCAAACCTCCGTGTGGTTGACGGAAGACGTTTTCATGTGCAGGGAGGCGTGGCTAAACGAACAGGCCATGTGACCAACAAGCGACCAATGACAGGTAACCAGCAGGCGACCAATCAGGTCGAGCCCACGTCCAGCAAGAGACCAATGAGGGGTCGTGGACATGTCACCAGCAGGCAACCAATGGTGGGTTGTAAAACCTCCCCGAATGAAAGAGGGAAGGAGGAATAAAACCTTCCTAAAGGAGGTGGGAGGGAATGACCGCATGTGACCAACCTCGGCCAATGGGAGGCTGTTGAACATTCTGGAAAGCCTTTAGGGTCCGATATAAACCAGGGTTCATCACATTTCGGACTCTTTCTCTGATCCGGCCGCCCTCTCTAACCTGCAAGCTACGTCTCTCTCGTCGTTCGTCTTGAATCTGGCTGTCCTACGTGCTGGTCCGTCCATTCTGCGCTCCTACTTCGTTCCCCATGCCGGTTCTTCAACAAAGTGGACGTTTGTCCTCCTGGCTGATTTCCCTTCAACCTGCACGTCCGGATCGATCCGTGCACTGCGCACAGGAGCTGGTGGACCCAAGTCAGTGTCGGCAGGTCCATCGGTACAAGTTTAACCGGTGTGATTCATTCCGTGTGTGTGTGTGTGTGTGTGTGTGTGTGTGTGTGTGTGTGTGTGTGTGCAAGGTGCCTGTCAGGATTTAGGCGAGGTAAGAATTGATAAGCCTGCCCCCTCGTCTCTTTTTTGTGCCTTGTAAATAAAAGGCATGCACATTTTGTTGTTTTCAACCTGTTCGTATCGTCTTTTCTTTATTGGCCTAGCATCGTCCGAAACCGAATTTGACTACTCAATCAGGCCCATCAATCACGCAGAATAAAATGGCAATTCGCCCCACGCAAAACTGCTCGGCGCACTCTATCGGAATTGGGTGTGAATTGTGAGGAGGTTTAATACCCGGTCTTTCTGGCCACGTGTCTTTGAAGGTATTTGGGTTTAGTGACCAGTAACCCTCGGCACGTGGTTGGGAGATTGGCGATTGAGGTTGCTTCGCAACTCGTCAGGCGTGAGCTTCGTCGCCACCGACAGCCCAGTGGACCCGGAGTCTGAGGGGAAACGGGGTCATAAACCCCCCCTTAGTACGTCGACAGACCCGGGATCCGCAACTATATATATATATATATATATATATATATATATATATATATATATATATATGTCGAGAATAGAACCATGTTCCACACCTTGAGTTCAAGAGATAACAAGATTTAATGATGAACCAATATCACAGCGCTGTGGAGGGTGTAAGAGTCATACCATTCACAGACGAACAGCATGGCCACATACACTCCTGAGTTCCTTACAGAAAGAACTTCCTTATATACTTGCAGAGTGTGATAAAAATCTCCGCTAATTTTGGCAAGTTTCAGCAGTATAATACACAATGGGGGAAACGTTGACCAGTACCCCCACCCTTGTCCTATCTTCTTTGGCATGAGCAAAGGGCAAGATGCGGGAGGGAGAAAGAGCACCGTGACATTCTCAAAACTTATCTTCCATGTTGGCTTTTGGTCAAGGACAGACAGACGCGTTTTTACTAGGGGGTCTAACGGAGCAAGCGGTTTCACTATCTTTCTACATTTTTTGGCACAGTTGGACAATAAAACATAGTTCAAAATAAGAGGGAACATAGTAAGCTTAATCCTTTTCACAAAGCATCCATTATTAAATGCAAACCACAATTACATAAGGCACAATCAATGGCATAATCTCGACATTCCCCCATTTGGTCTCTACGAGACTACGTATCACAGAGACCAGGCCACATCGGCTTTATTTGCAAAGCAAAAGAGTATAGTGTTATATGTGGCCACATCGGGCTTTATTGAGTGTTGTATGTGTGTCCTCCAAGGGCATGCCATGCACATAAAGTACCTTGCATGCATGTTTGAAAGGTGTCATGTTGTGCGTGTTTGGAACATGAAGGCTCAGAACATGAAAGTCCATTAACGTTTTGGATCCACAACGAAGGCATCTGGTCCAGATGAGGTTCTGCTCCGCCAGGGGGCCAGCAACCTCCCCTGCGGAACTTGCTCCCCCCACCCTTTGCAGATGCGGTCCTTGCAGATCTTCGAAGTTAATCAACGATCATGCCCATGAGATCTCTCACGTGCTGCTGTTCTGGGGAATACATAATGTTGTCAGTATCTTGTGTCTCATGTTCCTGGTCAGGGTACAGAGTGTTAAAATCCGAATCACTTGAAGCAAAGAGATTCGAAACATTTGAAGCAAAGAGAGGGACTTCCTTTATGTCAAAGTCTCCTATGGACGCCTGGTCGGCTTGCGGGTCTAGGATATCCATGTTGGGTCCCTCGACTGCCAGACCCAGCGTCGCAATCAGATCCATAGTTGGGTCGGAAGGGGGTGTACAGCTGTGAGCTTGTAATACATGAGGCGTTAGCCAGTACACGCAAGGGGTTTACCACACAAGTATCACAGTCATCACAAACATCAATACAGGCATCAGCCAGTTCCCACAAGGGATTTTCAACACAAGTATCACAGTCATCACAAAAATCAATACAATCTTCTGAAGCGCCGGTCACATCTGCCTTGTTGTAGGACCCATTCAGGTCGACGGCCTCTGTGGTCAAGATCATGGTCTTCCGACGGCGGTTTCTTCATCGTCCATCCTGAAAAATACTTTCTTACACACACCATGATCAAATTCCTAGCCCCCCGTCCCACCAATTGGCATTTAGTTACCTTATCTCTCAGATGGTTGGCTTATTCATAGCCGCATTTCCTGTGTCGTGTCTGGAAATTCAAATGCCATATTTACTTTCACCAATTTCCGAAAATACCTTCCTTTTAATCATCTTCCCTACATCTAATAATACATGATTTACCAACCATTTCCCCCCCATTTGGTCAATGGAAATAATCGGTATTCTCCCCTTCAAAATTTCACTGTTATCCTATCAATACCTGGACATTTTTTCCCTTCTTTCCTAGATACACGAATTTCACACCAGTATATACCCACTGGAAAAATTATCTGAAAAATAACGAAATCGTCTCCAAGTTCTCTAGCTAATCTCCATCCGCAATCACCAACTTTACCCTCCTATGCATTTTGCCTTAGGTTTTAGAACCTAGAGTCTACCAAAAACAACAACTAGCCTCCCAAAGCCATTTCCCTGCAAGAGCGGAGGTTAGCCTTGCGGTCCACATGACAATCTTCTTCATTTTGCTCTATCACCTCCCTTTGAGCAATAATTCAATTGATGTGATTCCCACGTACCTGGTGGAGTTCTGTTCACCTGGTCTGCAGAGCCGTGATCCAATCTTCACCAGCCCCCAATCACCTCCTCGATTGGGGTCATTCTGCATGTAGCAATCTAACACAACGTTTTTAAACTTTACATTCATTGGTCCCCCCAGTGCAAGCCAACCCCTTGTATCACCTTCTTATCACAAAAACAACAGTCCATAACTAACCACTTTCCTTTATTTCCTGTCTTTTCCATTAACTTTTTACAACCTTTTCCTCTACTTCCTCAACAATTCCTGCAGTCACCTGTCATTGACAAATAATCCATCTGAGTCGACTTTCCAATCCAATCATCTTTGCACTTTCCACGACCTTCTTCACACTTCCTCCCAAACCTTTCCTTCAGACACAACCCACATGAGTTATGAATACAATTTCCCCTTTCAGGCGCATGTCTAGCCACTCACAAAGTGTCCACAAGACAATGTCACCATATTTCACACCTCGGACCAGCCAGGGGTCCATCGAGAGATGCATCCTAATGTTAATCAGCTCTCGAGAGCTCAATTTTGAACAGGGGTAAAACCAGCAATACTCAATTCTGCCAAGCAAGAGGCCAGAGCAGTATCACTCCCTCTTCCCTCTGCCCACCATAACTGGCAGACAGACAATGGCGAGCCACAAGCCCCAACCCTACAAGGCTCCAGCTCCCATCCAAAGGACACAAACTCCCTCAGACTGGCATAATCTCTTTGCCAGCTTATGTACGAACCAAGATTGCAAACAAATAGTTTTCCAAACAAAACTCAGTTGTCACCCTATTGCACCATATTGGCAGAATTCACTTCAGCTCTCTACCACCCTTGTGTCGAGTGGTGCCCAAAATGACATTGCACGAACCCTTTCAATACCTGTTTAAACCTACTGCCATTTAACGACGCTTCCCAGACGACGGTTCCCCATACACTATTCTGGCACAAAATTGTTGCATCCCACAGATGCCACGATTATTTGAACAAACTCATTTTCCTAATCCACCTTTTCAATTTTCATTTCAATTTAAAGTTAATCCAATGTCCTCTAATACCTCTCTTAGCATCCCATGCACCTGTTGCAGACACCTGTTTTAGCCTCTGGCCCAATAGCTGCCCAATAAACAAATAATAAAAAGAAAATAACCTGATCTATTTATTGAAATAGACCTAATTCTCATGTTGGTCAATTTTTTCACCCACTGTGACTCTCGCGTCAATCCTGCCATTCCCAACCACATTTCCAGCGAGGATGACGTCACTATTTCACACCTTTCCTTCCTTGAACAGCGGGAGTCCTCCAAGAGATGCATTCCGATGTAAATCACTTCAAAGTGCCTAATTGGCCCTCTCTGGAATCGCACCTGTAACGTTACCGGCACCGCCCTTTCTTGGTTCAAATCTTACCTCTAACAGACACAAATCCACTGCTCAACTCTATCCTGACGGACTGCATCACTGAAATAAATCCTGGCTTCAAATCAACTTTCTCAAACTTAACTATGATAAATCTGAAATAATCGCATCATCTTCCTTCGAACTCAGAGCACACCAACACAGTATACATCAAACATTGGATTCATATTTCCACAGACCTCCACCACTCTGTTAAATTCTAAACATGCCCAATGGGCAATTCCCTCTGCTCAGGGCTGCAAAATGCTGGATTCTAACCTTCCCAAACACAGCTCTTGTCCGCCAGGCTGCAAATTCAAAGCATTTTCAGTCCCCCTTTTTCCCATACACTAGCCAGTGTAAGCCAGCCAAACATAAACAAAGAGGTTCCAGCGAGCTGTGACCTCCATAACTCTAAACAACTCCACTGGCACTTTTTAAAACAAACTTTCCCAGTCACTTACTAAAATAAAGTGCAGCTCTTGTCCGTAGATATACGTTAACCAAGATTACATGAGACTTGACAACAATAGTACTGCCCCGTGGAGCAAGGCATCAGAGACAACTCCCCTCCACCTTGACTTACCCCAGGTAGAATTTGGCTACCTACAGAGAAAGTACCTGCACAACACATTTACAAACCAATTCGTCCCCTCGTATTAGGGGACATCACAAATGTTCCACCACAATTCACAGCAGGTGACCACCCACCTGCCTTCTGTCGAAGTCCAGTTCAATTTTCTGAGTTTCCATTCACAGACAGACAGACAGACGAACCCCCAACGTACTAACAGGATGGTCTCACAGAGGCCATTCCATTCAAATCTGTAGGCTGCCACGATTCTTCCCGCCAGGACACACCATCATAGTCACCATAGTCACACGACATGTCAGCAGACACAGTGAATGACATTCGACACCATAACAGACACCGCAGACACTGCTTCTCCTTGATCCATATCTGCAGACGCAGTCAGACACACCCAGTCGGACAGACAGACTGGCTCCTCATTACAACTGCAAACATCCGAAATGACAACAGCTAACACCAAATATTTATTGTCCCCCTTTCAGGGAAGTCAAATCAACCACCATTAAAGCACAAAACAGAAAACGACCATATACTCAGAGTATATACCATATACTCAGAGTGAGACCCGAAAATCAAGCAGACAGACCGACAATCGAACCTGTCTTTCGACACTGCCGAACGACAAGTCTGCAGACACTGAGGGAGTGACTTTCGACCCCCAGTAAACACCGCGGACACCGCTTTGGTCCGCACCTGCAACTCCACCACGCGCCTCCAACTTCTTTTTCGGCGCATCGATCAACACAAATGTACCGACGCATCTTATATTCTACACATTGCTATCCAACCTTTCGCCACAGTCCCATCACAAACAATGTATCTCTCGCAGCATGCATGGCAGGAATCACACTCGCATTGCACCAACATGGAATTCGAGCACATTCCATAACTGCGAAAATATTGTGCTGGACAAGACATTATTATAATCATCGACTTGCGCTTTCACACGCATGGCAAAGTCCACGGATGTACAAAGTCGAAGTGCCCTCTCCCTTAATTGATCCACACTGCATCTCGGCACACATCCTCAGATAATTAAATACATGTTTTAATCCAAGCGTGCATCCTCGCACCCGCTCCACCAGTCATGTACACTCAGCACCCATAAATGGCACACGCCAGCATCACATGTCATTCTTGCCTTCATTCAACGCATTCTGCCATCCCAAGTCGGCCAAATACAAGCCCCGGCCATGCCGTTGAATAAACACCTAGTCGGTTGACAGCCTATCATTTTTGACTTTTACTCCCATTCTCCCTTGCTACATCTGGAGAGCCGTTAATGTGGGGATGTAATTGAACACTTGTTTTAAAGCCCTGTCTACACATGCTCTCCATAACATACTCATTATTCCCTGCCAATTTTCCCCAGCAGACTGAGTCCCACATGGCATCTCAAAATCTAAACTGATACCTGCGCTTTTCTGATTCCAGTTTAATTTATCCTTCTCCAAAAATCACATAAACATTTCCTATTTCCACATATAAGAAATAACCAATATCTCCCTTGAGATACAAAACAAAACGCTTCCAACTCTAGCATCCCAAAGTCTTCCTTGGAAGCATGCTCGACAATGCAGCACTGCTTCCACTCAGCACACAACATACATGTGCTCACTCCAACACATCACTTCAAGCTACCTCATCACTCGCATTGTTCACACACACGAATGCGTCCCCTGCTTGTGCACAGCATGGTCCGCATTCCTGTCTCGATTCTGTCCCACCTCGCTGTTCCCCGCGAGGCAGCTACTCCGTTGCCCCGGCAACCTGCCTGCATGTCTCGGCTCGCGTGTTCACAGCTGGATTCCACACACCTCGTACATTATAATCCTCTCTGTTTTATTTCTCCAGATCTAACCTCATCTTTTGTCCAGAAAGAGCTAATACTTGACCTGCCTATAGCATATTGTCAGAACTCCTTCCTTTGGGTAAAAACTGCACCGGATGTGCATGCCTTAAATCCTGAGACGGGACAAAGAAGGCCTTGAGGGGGGGGGGGGGGTTTATCAGATACACACATCCAGTGCGTAGCTTAACTTAAAATACTCATCGTCCTACCTTCCTTGGGCTAGTCCCTCCAGCGGGTCGAAGATCGGGCCGCCCCCCGATCTGTAATACCCTTCTCTTAACACAGTACTCACGCCGGAGTATTCTTAACACCAATATCTATTACCCATTCTTATCCTTATTCTTCCATATCCTTATAAAGGTGCAACCAGCCGCATCTTACCTGGCTCATTTTAATCCTTTATTCGCCTGACTCGGCCACCCGAATGCGTCGAATACACGCACTCTGTCTCCAGAACTCAAATCATTCTAGTTTACTTCAGATTGAGTATTACTCCGACATACCTTAATCTCCCTTAAGATATTTAATTAACGTGCACGGAACATTTTCCCGTCCATGCGCCCAGGCGATCGCTCCCAGCGCACGGCAGCACGACCCCCATTTGCAAGAAGCAGCTCGTGATGCGTACAAGGCGCAAGGAAGCGCCCCGAGGCCATCCACCGAAAAATCCTGCCTTTTAGTTTACCGCGCCGATATTTCCCTAATCCGGTCCTCCCGCGGCGCTAACTCGCGGTCAATGCTTGTATAGCGCTTCTAACTTGTCTAACTTATCACCCATGCCAGGGCTTTCCTAAAGGGGTTCTCCCTTCTTAACTTAGCTTAACACTTATCCTGGCCATCCTCCTTGGGTCCCCTCCGTTAGTCCGCAGCCAATACTTTCTCTGGTTACTATCAACCCCATCAACTCCATCTTGTCTCTAGACTGCCCTGCCTGGGAAGTTCTTGGCTTTATCAAGAAGTCCCCCCTTTTTGCTAACTGACCCCCATTTCTTGGTTCATCAATAGACAACTTGTTACCCGAGCCAAATAGGCCTGTACTTACACACCAGATTCCAATTTGTTCGTGATCCAAGCACGGAACGACGAAATGGAAGACAGACAGCCTGAGTGAGTGAACGGAGCTCAATTTGGAAAGACCCCTCAGTATGAAAACTCACGTTAATCGAATCAGTGCTGGCCAGCCTCTCCGCTGAGTCCCCACAGGGTCTGCCTCCCAAATATCGCTCAGAGTCGGATCCCACTTCTGACACCAAAACTGTCGAGAATAGAACCATGTTCCACACCTTGAGTTCAAGAGATAACAAGATTTAATGATGAACCAATATCACAGCGCTGTGGAGGGTGTAAGAGTCATACCATTCACAGACGAACAGCATGGCCACATACACTCCTGAGTTCCTTACAGAAAGAACTTCCTTATATACTTGCAGAGTGTGATAAAAATCTCCGCTAATTTTGGCAAGTTTCAGCAGTATAATACACAATGGGGGAAACGTTGACCAGTACCCCCACCCTTGTCCTATCTTCTTTGGCATGAGCAAAGGGCAAGATGCAGGAGGGAGAAAGAGCACCGTGACATTCTCAAAACTTATCTTCCATGTTGGCTTTTGGTCAAGGACAGACAGACGCGTTTTTACTAGGGGGTCTAACGGAGCAAGCGGTTTCACTATCTTTCTACATTTTTTGGCACAGTTGGACAATAAAACATAGTTCAAAACAAGAGGGAACATAGTAAGCTTAATCCTTTTCACAAAGCATCCATTATTAAATGCAAACCACAATTACATAAGGCACAATCAATGGCATAATCTCGACATATATATATATATATATTGTTGCGGATATGAGGACTGTATTTTTTTTTGATTGTGTTGTATTGTGGTAAATTGGTGATGAATATTGCTTGAGTCTGCGCCTCCTGCCTCCGGAGCTGTGTAAAGGTCAAAAGGGCGTCCCATAATTAGTCCACAAGCATACACGTCAGCCAATAATAGAATACCCCTGTTCGATAGTTATATCTTATTCTGTGTTTTAGGGTAAGGCTGTGTCTCCCATTAATTGAAATACTCCATTGCACCAGTGAAAGAGATAGATTCCCTTCATTCCCACTCCCAAAACTTCATTCCCACTCCCAAAACTTCATTCCCACTCCCAAAACTTTCATTCCCATTCCCAAAAACCTCCATTCCCCCTTTTCGTCGATTAGAAATTACCTCCCCTCCAATAACCGCCATTGACCACGAGGCAGGGTCGGAGAAGAAAGGCGTGTCTCCACCTCGTCATAAAGGGGAGGAGTGAGCCAGCCCCACTCGACCAAACATGAGCCAGGGGTTTGGCTAGGGAGGGCGGAGGAAGAGCTATCGGGAAGGTTCGCAAAGGTTGAGGGGCGGGGCCTATATAACCCGCAGCGCGACGCTCCCCAAGCAGACGAGCTTTGAAGAAGAAAGAGATGAGTACTGAGCATTGAGATGAGAAGCGGCTGCGCTTTTAAAGAGAGGCGCTGAGAGGAGGGAATGAGCAGGCGTGACCGCAGCTAAAATCCGCAGCGCGACGCTCCCAAAAGAGAAGCTGAGACAAGCTTTGGCGGAGATGCGCTTTGAGTAGAGTCGAGGAGGGAGGAGATCAGAAGACAGGAAGGCCTTGAGTTGGACTAAGCAAGAGAGGAAGTTGTTGGACTGGGTGGGACTAAGAAAGAGAGAAAGAGTCCTGAAGCTTGTGAGGGAAGGAGAGAGAACCCGTCACACCAACCCCCCACCAGCCGCGTTGGCTCCACCAAGCATTCACCTCCACCAAGCGTTCACCTCCACTAAGGCTCCACCAAGCTCCGCGTTGGCTCCACCAAGCGTTCAGCTCCACCAACGCTCCACCAAGCTCCGCGTTGGCTCCACCAAGCGTTCACCTCCACTAAGGCTCCACCAAGCTCCGCGTTGGCTCCACCAAGCGTTCAGCTCCACCAACGCTCCACCAAGCTCCGCGTTGGCTCCACCAAGCGTTCACCTCCAGCGATCCACCTCCTGTGATTCCTGTCAGCATTCCCCGCGTGAGTCTGTCTTTTGTTTGTTCTGTCCCTGGGTTAATTAAGACTGTAGGTAAGCTAGCATTTTCACTGTGTCACCTGCGTCTTATGTGTTGTAAATAAACGTGACTGCTTTCTTTTTGCTTGTGTGTATAATAAATCCAATTACTCTTCTGTACGTCTTCTCGTCTTATTCCTTTTTCCTCTTTGTATTCGGTCGCTTTAGAGGTTTCCCGATTGAATAGCGGTGGTGCGATCCAGCCAAAGTTTGGGGTAAATCGGGTGTTAGAGTCGGGGAATAACTGTTCGGTCGCGGTCATACACCACCGCTCGGTCAAAATAACATCTTGTCCACGATCTGCAACAATATATATATATATATATACGTATATATATATATATATATATATATATATATATATATATATATATATATATATATATATATATATATATATATTGTTGCGGATATGAGGATTGCATTTTTTTGATTGTGTTGTATTATATTGGAAATTGTTGTGTAACATTGGTTGGATATGGCCCCTCCTGCCTCCAGAGTTGTGTAAAGGTAAAAAGGGCGTCTCAGTAGTTAATTCCATGAAACACCACATTGAAGGACACGATAAAACCCTTGTTCAGTAGCTTATATCTTATTAAGTGTTTTAGGGTAAGGCCTTGTCTTCCATTAAAATAATACTCCATTGCACCGAATCAATTAAGAATAGCTCCCCTTCAATAATTCCATTTCCCAGCCAAACTCTCCATCTGTGGGTAAAGCAGTTCACAAGCGTGGGGTGCACGCCCTCTCATTTCGCTGCGATAGTCAATATGTGCTCCATGCTCTGTTTGAACAGGAGGGGCGGGGTCGCCAGGGAGAGGCAAGCCCAGGGCGCGCCACGAAGGGCGGGGCTGTTCAGCCCCATGCCCAAATAAGGAAACAAGCTCGTGGCTCGCCACGAGGGGCGTGCCGTCGGCGCCATGCCCAAATAAGGAGACAAGCCCGTGGGATTACCATACAAGGTCACGAAACAGAGCACGGGGGAGGAGGGCGGTACCAAAACCGAGGAGGGCGTGTCAGACCCACGCTGAAGTTTTGGACAGAAGGGTGCGACGGTCGCTGGGACAAGCTACACGAGGGATACGGCAGATGAGTCCAGGTGCGTAAGAGGGTCGGCAGTCCACCGGGAGAGAGTTCAGAGTTGCACCGGAGTTGCGTGAGAGATACGAAAAGCCTTTGACAAAGAGCCGCTTCAACCAGCCCCGTTTCAACCCGCCGAGTGACCCTGCCGGCGTGCGCTGTAAAGCCGAATACAAGGAGCTGACGGCGTGCGCTGTAAAGCCAAATACAAGGAGCTGCCGGCTCCTCGCTTCCCGCCCGGAGTGGACCTGCTCGCTGTGCCCTGTGATCCCACCTGCTCATCCCTCCAAACGATTCCTACCCTTCCATCCATTTGCGTACGTGAGTTTGTTCTGTTCGTGCTGTCCTGGGTAGTAAACTAAGTCAGTATAAGCGAGTAATTTGCACTGTGTTACCTGCTTTTTCATGTCCGCTGTAAATACCCGTGACTGCTCGTTTTGCTTATGTGTGTGTAAATAATAATAAACCCCGTTACTCTTCTGTACGTCTTCTTCTTCTTCTTTTTCCTCTTTGCATTCGTCGTCTTAGTCTTTTCCACATTGAGTATCTGTGGCGCGATACGGCCAACGTTTGGGTGAATCGGGTTTAGTCGGGGAACAACTGTTCGGTCGCGGAGCCTCCGCTCGGCAAACATACCATCCTTAACCGCGTACCGTAACAATTGGTGTCAGGAATGTCGGATTCGGACCTGGGACTAAATTTATTTAGCCCAAATTTTGGAACACCAATTGTACTTTTGGCGTAACAATTGGTGTCGGCGAGTGGGATACGAGGCCCGAACCAAATTTTTAAAACAGCTAGAAAAAAAAAATTTGGTCAAAATTTGGAACCACCGAAATTTGTGTTGTTTTAAAGCAAAACCCGAATTTTGAAATCGCGCCATGGCTGGTCAAGGCGATCGGATGCAGGTGGGAGAGCTAGAGGAGGGGTTAGGAGTAACCCAGGACCTCGGGGTAATGTATATGGAGGAGGTGGTTGAGGGGGTATCAGGCGCACAAAATGGAGCCATCGCGCACGTGGTTGTAGCGGCACCAAATTTTGCCGCGCCCGTGACCGGAGCGGCACCAAATTGCGCTGCGCACGTGGTCGCGGCAGCCGAGCCAGAAATGCCAGAGTACATGCGAGTCTTTATGATTCAAATGATGGCAAAAATGGATGCCCAAAATGATAAGTCCACCCGAGAGCAAAGAGAAATGGGTGAGCTGTTGGGAAACCAAATTGTGGGATTGAATGCTCAGAGTGAGCGATTGGGGGGCGAAATGGGGGGAAAAATGGGAGAAATGGGGGAACGGCTAGCAGCTAAATTTGAGGGGCTAGACAATAATTTTAAGGGATTAGACAAGAAATTTGAGGGGTTAGACAATGGGATAGAGGGGGGAAACATGGGTTAACGGGGGTGGAAAATAGAATGGCTGCCCAGGAGAATCAGTTAGAGGGGGGGAAAAATGGGTTGAGGGGGTTAGAAGATAGGATGGAAGACAAATTGCGGGAGATAGGGGAGCAATCCGCCCGAGAAATTAAACAAATGGGAGAGCAGATAGAGGAGGTAAAAATCGGGGTAGAAACCAAACTGGATGCTCAGAGGGATGAATTGGGACAGATGAGGGCGGCATCTACAAAAGAGAGGGAGGAGATACGACGAGGTGTAAGTGAGGAGGTCTCGGGGGTACGCGAGGAGGTAAAGCGAGGTGAAAAGCGTATAGAGAAAGAGGTGAGAAATGGGACGGCAAAGTTACAAGGGGGAATAGAAGATCTGACGGAGGAAGTGGAACAGCTGACGGAGGGACAAAAAGAACTAACGGGGCAGGTTCAAAGGAACACTGCGGTACTAGGAGGGTTAAAAGTGACACAAAACGACATAAAAAATGACTTAATAGCGACACAGAGGCAATGTCAGATGGTACGTGAGGGACTGACAACGAGGTTGGAAGAGGTGACAGAAGTAATGGAGACGAAGGACCGAGAGGTGAGGACGCACATAGAAACGGTCAAAATAGCCTTAGAGGACGAACTTGAGGAGACGCACCGGGAGATAAAAGAGGTGAAACAAAAATTAGAGGAAGTGGAAGAAGAGGTGAGTGAAATTAAGAAGAGACGGACAGAAACTAAGAGAGAAATACAGGAGGAGGTGATGGAATATGTACAAGGTCGGTGCTCAAATCGTGATGATGTGCTCGCTAACCAAATAAAGAGTTTGCAGGTGGCGAAGGAGGTGCGGAGACGAGGTGCCAAGGTGAGTGGCGATATACGAGGAAATGTACATGATGTGAGGGGGACCTTCAGTCGGCTTGGGGGTTGATTTGGATCCGGGTGTTCGTGAGAGGCCGTTGGTGAAGTGTGCGACAGGTACGGTGTGCGAGAATGTCCGACTCTGGGGTGTGTGAGGAAAAAGTGCGCGCCGAGGAGTGAGTGTGCTATCGAGAGTGAGTTGGTCGAAGCGCGTGTGCGAGGGGGCACATGGAAGCGCGGAGTGGGGAGTGTTACGGAGGAAGTAACGAGAGAGTGTGCGCAAGAGGATGCGCGAGAAAGGTGTGTAACGGATGGGTGCATGGGGAAAGAGTGCGCTGTCAAGAGTAAGGGAGAATGCACGCCTGTGGTGAGTGTTACAGAGGGTGTAACGGGAGAGTGTGCGCAAGAGTGTGCGTGAGAAAGGTGTGTAACGGACGGGTGCATGGGGAAAGAGTGCGCTGTCAAGAGTAAGGGAGAATTCACGCCTGTGGTGAGTGTTACAGAGGGTGTAACGGGAGAGTGTGCACAAGAGTGTGCGCGAAAAAGGTGTGTAACGGACGGGTGCATGGGGAAAGAGTGCGCTGTCAAAAGTAAGGAAGAATGCACACCTGTGGTGAGTGTTACAGAGGGTGTAACGGGAGAGTGTGCGCAAGAGTGTGCGCGAGAAAGGTGTGTAACGGACAGGTGCATGAGGAAAGAGTATGCTGTCGAGAGTAAGGGTGAGTGCGCTGTCAAGAGTGGTGGTGAAAGTAGTGAGAGTGACACGGAGCGTGAGTTGGTTGTGACAGGTGAGAGAGGATGTACACCTGGAATGGAAGGATGCACACCAGGAATGGTAGAGCGTGTGTGGGAATGCACACTTGAGTTGGTAGTGAGGCACGTGGTTGGGTGTGCGAGTGAGAGCACACCTGTGATTGTCACAAAGGAGGTGACCGAGAAGGGGGCGCGAAGAGGTCTGTTGGTGAGGTGTGCGAACGACAAGTGTGTGCCAAGGTGTTCGGTGGTCAGGTGTGTGACCAAGTCTGTGAGCGAAAGAACGAGTGCAATAACGAAGCACGCGGGGTGTACGGGCGGCGCTGGAACGCCGGGTTCGGTGAGGGTGAAAGGGGTAGCGTATGCGTGTAAGCATGCAGGTGAGGCATCGACGGTAACCGGGTTAGCGGTTCGAACGACATTTAGCCGAATCGGGCCCTCGGTGCGCGTCGGGCAGCTTCGCGTGCCGCGAGGACCAGCGGGGATCCGAACCACGGCGGATTCAAAAGGACCGCCGTACGTGATCCACGCTGTGCCTCGCTTTGAACGGCCGCGTCCGTGCTCCACTAGGCGGAGCGGGCAGCCCGATAGGAAGGGTCGTCATGGCGACCCCTTTTTGTTGAGACGTTCCGGCAGGTCGAGATCGGGCCATGGGATTGCTCCATGCCGAGGTGGTGCGTGGGATCTCGGCCCGGGTAAGCCCCCGTCCCTGCACCGAATGCGGGACGTATCCAGCCGGTGGCACCAAACAACCCGCATTCATTGCTCGGCTTTACGAAGACGGGCTGTAGAAGTGAATTGGCGCACCGAGAGGCATTAGTAAGTAGACTGTAATGATGAGGATAGTGGTCTGGCCCCGAAATTAGAAAAACAAAATTTGATGATTGGCAAAGGATTGGCAGAGTGATGATTGGTAATGGTACAGTGATTGGCAGATGATTGGCAAATTTTTGATTGGCTGAAATTTGGTGAGCATAATTGGTAGTGGAACGTCCCCGATGTGGTGGGATGGCAACTCTGTCATCCCTCACAGAGGGGGGCAAAGGAGCACTAGGTTATGGGGTGTATGGCAGTGAAAACTAGCCCGGGTGGGTTAGGATATATCGTGTGTAGGGCCCTAGAGATTGACATTAGGTAACGTTAAGGTTTAGTTAGTGACTGATACCTGTAGTGGGGACGCAGGTAGTTTAGAGTGGATGATAATGACGTGGGAGCGCAATAGTTTAAAGGGGCGACTGGGAAGCGCAAGTTTCAGAGGGGAGTAGTTAGATGAGATGATGCCGTGTGAGTGTTGGAGGTGTATTTAGAAGTGTATTGTGAAAAGTGTATGGTGACCAGGTGTGATTGCACAGGTGTGCAACTGAACAGGTGTATGGAGCAGTGTATGAGGGAGTGATGGTGATGTGTGTTGTGTTGACCAACTGGTCCAGGAAGAGGAGGAGGGTGCAGGTGGCACCAGGTAAGAGTGCACAGGTGTGCAACAACAGGTGTATGGAGAATGGTTGTGTGGAATACATGGAACGTGGAATACATGGAGTGTGGAATATAAGGAGTATTGGAATGGATGGTCGTGGAGTGAGTATGGTGGAAACTATGGAGTGGAGTGGATGGTGCGAAGGTGTGAATGGGGGAAGAGTGGACCCCCATCACGAATACCCGGGGCGGGTAGTGTAAGTGTTAGGTAGAGGGTATAGGTAAATTGTGGTTGGATATTGGCATCTGTGGTGCGGGTGGAAGAATGGTGATTGGATGGGTGCATTAGTGTTGTGGAAATGGCTGGGCGTGTAGCCTGTTAGTGTGTGTAGTTGGTTTGGGCACTCCACCACTGTGAGGATGTCGGCCAGGTGAGGCCGCAGGTGGGCTCTGGGAGCCGGTAGGGTAGTTGTGGATGGGGCCCGAGGATCCGGAGGACGGACCCGGGCAGCCCAGTGCCAGAGGGCACCAAGGGGTGACAGAACCAGGAGGGGCCTTCCCCAATTAGATAGGTTAGGGTGAGGAGCTAGGTAAGCTCGGAGGCAACTACAGTGGTGGAGGTGTGCAGGTGGGTAGACCTGCTGGGAGAGCTACACGTCTCAGCCCAGAAATTGTGCAAGGGCACCGGGAGATGAATCGGGGGAGTGAGACCCCAAAATGGAGAAGCACCACAGTTTGGTCAATGGGAATTGGTTTTTAGAACCCATCATGTAAGTTGGCCAATGGATTGGCAGGGAAAGACCCCGGGTAGTGTAAAGTGTGTTAAAGTCATTTAGAGGATAGTTAGAATTGAAGTCTCCTCGCACCATCTGCATCCACTCACCTGAGATGACGTACCTCCACACCATGCCAGGTTGTTTTGATTTTTTTTTTTTATGCAAATGTTTGGATTGTGAGACGCATCATGACGTGGGTGTGACATTGTGCTTTGTGTTCCATCTCTCCCTCCTTATGAGGATTGATGATGAATTGGGTGATGGCAAATTTTGGCTAGAGGGATTGTGGTGACGAATTTGGTATAGAAGAAATATGGGGAAGATGTGACAGTAGTGACGAATTTGTAAATGTGTAGATTTTGTAAATATGGGGTGAGGGCAAGGGTAGTGTAGGTGACAGGGGGGGTGACGTACGCTAGGGACGAGCTTTCTCACTTCGCTCTCCGTACGCATTTCGCCTTGCATTGCCTTATTGATGTGTACCCTTGTGACCTTACCCCTCGCTCATCTGTCTTTATCCCCTTTTGTCTCCCACATGACCTGTGTGCCATTGGGCGCCTATGGGGAGCGTGCGTGAGTCCTCCATTGTGCGCCCGGAACTCCCAGAACCAGCTGTCTGCATCGATGCACCACATTATGGACCACATGTCTGTGGCCGAGCACCACTTATGGACCCCATGGGTTGGGGCATGGCCCCTCTGCTGGAACCGGCCATGAGGGCCCGAAATCTTGCTGGCGGACCTGGGCCACAGGGCACCGATGCCCCACAGGTGAACCACACTAGTCGGCCCCTGTGGGCCATAAATAAATAAAAATGGATACGTTGGGTGCAAGTTTTAATACAAATAGGCCGCCAGCAAAGAAAAGACAACATCTGGAAGAACAAATAATAATAGCCAGCAGAGGGAGCCGAAGAGCAAGAGACCACCTGCAGGGTTAGGGGTTGTTGATTTATTTTTATCATTGAACATTGATGAACTGTGGTGACTGCACCGATTGGTGCTTGAGGGTGCTTCATGGTGCGTCGATGCAGAGCAGACTGTCTCCCCCCCCCCCCCCCCCCCAGAAAGAACAATCACAGGTCCTGGGTTAGTTTTGTAAATAAAAGTAGTGTCAATTGTAAATAATGCTCCCCACCATCAGTGTATAGTTTGAAGACCATTCCGCAATTCGGTTAGCTGTGGGCATGAGTCTGTTAGGCAGGGTGCAATGGAGCAGCGGGACATATTTATTTATATTTTAAAACTGTCGCACTCAGGGTCAGGTTAAAAGTAGAGGGAACTACACCTACGTGTCACACTAAATTAAAGTTATAGGCCCGGGACGTGCCTAAGAGGAGGAGGGTGCAGTGTTGCGGATATGAGGATTGCATTTTTTTGATTGTGTTGTATTATATTGGAAATTGTTGTGTAACATTGGTTGGATATGGCCCCTCCTGCCTCCAGAGTTGTGTAAAGGTAAAAAGGGCGTCTCGGTAGTTAATTCCATGAAACACCACATTGAAGGACACGATAAAACCCTTGTTCAGTAGCTTATATCTTATTATGTGTTTTAGGGTAAGGCCTTGTCTTCCATTAATATAATACTCCATTGCACCGAATCAATTAAGAATAGCTCCCCTTCAATAATTCCATTTCCCAGCCAAACTCTCCATCTGTGGGTAAAGCAGTTCACAAGCGTGGGGTGCACACCCTCTCATTTCGCTGCGATAGTGAATATGTGCTCCATGCTCTGTTTGAACAGGAGGGGCGGGGTCGCCAGGGAGAGGCAAGCCCAGGGCGCGCCACGAAGGGCGGGGCTGTTCAGCCCCATGCCCAAATAAGGAAACAAGCTCGTGGCTCGCCACGAGGGGCGTGCCGTCGGCGCCATGCCCAAATAAGGAGACAAGCCCATGGGATTTCCATACAAGGTCACGAAACAGAGCACGGGGGAGGAGGGCGGTACCGAAACCGAGGAGGGCGTGTCAGACCCGCGCTGAAGTTTTGGACAGAAGGGTGTGACGATCGCTGGGACAAGCTACACGAGGGATACGGCAGATGAGTCCAGGTGCGTAAGAGGGTCGGCAGTCCACCGGGAGAGAGTTCAGAGTTGCACCGGAGTTGCGTGAGAGATACGAAAAGCCTTTGACAAAGAGCCGCTTCAACCAGCCCCGTTTCAACCCGCCGAGTGACCCTGCCGGCGTGCGCTGTAAAGCCGAATACAAGGAGCTGCCGGCGTGCGCTGTAAAGCCAAATACAAGGAGCTGCCGGCTCCTCGCTTCCCGCCCGGAGTGGACCTGCTTGCTGTGCCCTGTGATCCCACCTGCTCATCCCTCCAAACGATTCCTACCCTTCCATCCATTTGCGTACGTGAGTTTGTTCTGTTCGTGCTGTCCTGGGTAGTAAACTAAGTCAGTATAAGCTAGTAATTTGCACTGTGTTACCTGCTTTTTCATGTCCGCTGTAAATACCCGTGACTGCTCTTTTTGCTTATGTGTGTGTAAATAATAATAAACCCCGTTACTCTTCTGTACGTCTTCTTCTTCTTCTTCCTCTTTGCATTCGTCGTCTTAGTCTTTTCCACATTGAGTATCTGTGGCGCGATACGGCCAACGTTTGGGTGAATCGGGTTTAGTCGGGGAACAACTGTTCGGTCGCGGAGCCTCCGCTCGGCAAACATACCATCCTTAACCGCGTACCATAACAATATACACAGGGTGACCCAAAAAAACCTCCCACATTTCAAAGGTAAATGAAAAAAAAATGGTTAAAGATAATCAAGATATTATTTGCACACATGAAACTTCATTCAATAGTTTTTATTCATCATGTTTTAAAGATGACATCCTCCAAATGGTGGCCGTCATTGTCTATACACGCATGGAGGCGATTTCTGAAGGCTGCCATGGCTCGATGGGTCATCTCGGGTGGAACAGCGGCTATCTCCTGCTGAATAGCAACCTTAAGGGTTTCAAGAGTTTGGGGTCGATGAGTATACACTCGTGATTTAAGGTAGCCTCACAGAAAAAAATCACAAGGGGCGAGGTCAGTGGAACGGGCCGGCCACCCAACATCGCCACGCAACAAGATCACCCGATCCGGAAATACTTCCCTCAGCACTTGCAATGATCTTCGAGTTGTGTGTGTCGTAGCTCCATCTTGCTGAAACCACACATCGAGTTCTTCAAGCTCAAGGTGTTCGAGTTGTGGCCTTAGAAAGTTTTCGAGCATATCAATGTAACGGTCAGAAGTTACGGTAACAGTTACACCACCCTCTTCAAAGAAATAAGGACCCACGATGCCAACATCGGCAACAGCGCACCACACAGTCACTCGATCGGAGTGCAACGGTCTTTCGTGTAGCATGCAAGGGTTGTCTTCAGAGCAATAGCGAAAATTTAGTTTGTTTACAGAGCCCCTCAAATGAAAATGAGCTTCGTCACTGCACAAGAGAACAGCATCTTCCGGAACACGTTGCAGAATGTTCTCGCATAGGTCCCTGCGGCTAATCCAGTCTCTCGCATTGAGTTCTTGCACAACCGTCATTTTGTATGGATGGAAGTGGAGGTCTTTGTGTAAGATTCTCCTTGCAGTTTCCCGGGATATCCCTTCAGCTAAAGCATGCTTCCGCGCAGAACGTCTCGGAGACTGCACAACAGATCGCCTCAATGCTTCAATATCCTCAGGCGTACGAGCGCTCCTAGGTCGACCAGGTGATTTTCTTTTTAAAGGTGAGCCTCTTGCCCTGAAATTCTCAACCCACTGCAAGATGGTTTCCGATCTGGAACGTTTTGGTTCCGTGGAATACTGAAACGTCTTCGAAAGGCCCTCTGCACGGCGATCACGGAACGGTTGTTTGTGAAGAACGCTTCGACAGCGAACGCACGGTGTGCTCCCGACCACGCGATGTTGGCGACTGAAAACGGTTGGGGTTGGGCTACCAACAGACCATAGCCCCGCCCCTCCCGCCTCACTATTGCCAGTGCTACAGCCTTTCGAAATGTGGGAGGCTAGGTAAGAATTGATAAGCCTGCCCCCTCGTCTCTTTTTCTGTGCCTTGTAAATAAAAGGCATGTACATTTTGTTGTTTTCAACCTGTTCGTATCGTCTTTTCTTTTTTGGCCTATTGGATGTGTATATATAAATATATATATATATTGTTACGGGACCGCGGCGAGGATGTTGTTTGCCGAGCGGATGGCCGCCGCGCCCGAACAGTTACCCCGACTAACCGGATTCCTGAACGTTGGCCGAATCGCGCCACAAATATTCAATGGGGAAAAGACTAAAGCGAAGGATGTGAAGAAGAAGAACACCAAAGCAAAAAGGTTGGAAATGCTACTAAATTTATTCCTACTATTTACACAATCAAAGAAACCAAGGAGAAGGAAGGATAATAAAATAAAAACAGAAGAAGAAGCGGACACAGTGAACCTTAGCTTATCTATGGCAGTCTTACTTAGAACCCTGGACAGAACAAACGAAAGACGGACTCACACGAATTGGGAATTTGCAGGCAGGAAGGATCGGAAGGAGGAATGGCTTGGCGGGGGAGGAAGGTTCAGCGGGGATCAGTCGGGCCGGAAGCGGATAGCCGCCGTCAATACCCGAGCTGGGATCGCCAAAACAGCCGCAGTTCCAATACTGCACGGCGAAGCCCCTCTGGTGCACCGTGCGCTCGCCAAAGCTGCTCCTTAGAACTCTCTTGCACTTGGCACTGCAAACTCAGCACTTGCCCTACTTGTCACTTCGCACTTCGCCACTCTGACTCGTTTGTACTTGATCGTCGCACGTATCTCTGCATGTATCTCTTTGGACGTATATCTTAGGATGTATCTCTCTCAGGACGTTCCTCTCTTGCTTCGCCCTCGTGCGCACTTCTCCTCCACGGCTTCCGCGCGCGCTCTTTATAACGCCGCGGGCAAATCAAGCCGCCGGCCTCTAGAACACGCCCATCGGTGAGCTCGCCTCGGCCCTGATTGGTCGGCACGGCCCTCTGGCTCCGCCCTTGATGACAATGGGCGGGCACGCCCAGGATTCGGCAGCTCCTCCCCCTTCTTCTCCGAGCCGACCTCGTGGCGAATGGAGTAGCGGAGGGAACAGTTGGCAATTGTTGGAAGGGGAAGGTGAAGGGAATCTACTCTTATTTCACTTGGTGCAATGGAGTATTTAAATTAATGGAAGACACAGCCTTACACTAATACACATAATAAGGATATAACTACTGATCAGGGAGATATGGTGTCCTGCGTGTATGCTTTATGGAATTAACTACGGGAACGCCCTTTGACCTTTATACAACAACAAATGCAGGAAGGAGGGTGACATTTTACAACAATTCATTACACAACAATAAAAAAAACAACATTCTCATATCCACAACAATATATATATATATATACAGACTTGCGTGGTTGCGTACCAGAAAGGTTGCACAGGTTGCGTGTACGCAACCGCTCGGCGTATCAACACGCGTGGTTCGTGCGAGGCTTGTCTCCTCGCTTCAGGGCAGCGCGAGTATTTCGGTAATAGCGAATATTGGTCCTGATACCCTATTTCGCACTGTCCGGAAGGGACGTTATAGGTCTCAGGTCGCGCCTGGTCAGTCAAAGACAAGGGGACTAATCCCCCTTTGGTAAGGGGAGAAGGCCGGCGACAGATCCGCAACAATTGGTGTCAGGAGTTTGGGATGGGACCCAAAGTACGCTTAATGCACTCGAAAATTACGTGCGACCTTTCCTGCCACGAACCCTCCACGAACCCTCTTGTACACCTCTTGCTACACACAAGGAATTACCAGTGAACTGGTACTCCATTCTTGCTACACACAATGTACACACAAGGAATTACCAGTGAACTGGTACTCCATTTACCAACCTTGGAAGGGTGGACAGGCTGAGTCAACCCCCCTGGCATTAATTCAGCAATCGACCAGGATTCGAACCCAGGATCATAGGATCCCAAGCCAGCACCCTAACCGCTAAGCCAACACCAGGCTGATTGAACCATTTTAAATTCCTTCTCTAATCGATTGGTTCATCAAACAGAACAACATTATGTTATTTTTAAAACGAACAGTGAGGTGCCGTGTGAGGTAATATTCATTCCGATGAAGCAGCATCCACATGGAAGGAAGGAAGGAAAAAAGAAATAAGGAAGCTCATTCGATAAGTTATTGACAGATATAAAATGATGCGTTTCCTGTTTGTCTGATCGTGTGAAAATAAACTTTAACACAAAATATGAAAATGCAGGAATGGGGAGGGATTAGGGAGGGAATCCCAGGGTTCCAAAGGGATTCCTTCCCGAAAATTATTAATTAATTAATATAAATCTATTGCCTGTTGACTCAGTGTTATAAATGGTGTTTTCACTTATCAGTGCACAAGTGTAGGTACTCACCTGGTGATTTCACAAGCTTCGTGTGAGAAGAACCAAAACAAGGAAAGTTTGGCATCTTTGGATAACTTGTACTCCAGGGTAGCGTTGTGAGCACCGCTCGATGTGGGGCTCTGTGGCTCACAAATCGATGATGGAATGAATGAGCGACGACATGCAAGTGATGGGCAACACAATGCACACGATGAGCGCCTGAGCGGGGAAAATCAAACGTGAGATGGGCGAAGCGATGCGCAAGGAAATGGCGCCTCTTCGGGAAGAGGTGAGGAGGTTTAGGATCGGTGTCCAGAAAAAGTTGAAACGGAGCGAGGCCAGATTGGCGGGAGAGGAAAGAAGGTGGAAGGACTTATGGAAGGACAGAATGAATTAAACAAACACGTTCAGGAAAATACCGACGCAATAAAATAATTTAAAAATACTCAGAAAAATAAAAAAAAGAACTCAGATAAATGTTGGACAACCCTATTTTTGGCATTGTTGTTGTTGTTGTTGTTTCGTATGCAGCCTGTGGGTGCTGGTTGCATCATTTTCTGGAAACCCGGCTGTGCCGCTGATGCAGTGCCCCCATTACCAGCAGGTTGGAACTCATTTTGCCGACTCGGATGTAGGACAGGCCGAGTTAACCCATGTGGTGTTGATTAACGGCACAACAGGGACTTAAACTCAAGACCCTGAGATCTTCAGCCAAGCGCCTTAACCGTTAAGCCAACAACCTACTTTTAGCATTAATAACATGTTACAAAACGTTACATCTTTAGCTAAACTACCGAACAGGTTAAGCAGCACTTTTTAAAAGTACCCTGATGTCATGAGATAGGAAAGTTTGTCACAAAACTGTCACCAAACATTATCAAAATGACAATGTTTAAAGGAAGGAAAGTGAGATAATCACAAAGTGGAGAATCTTCATTATCAGCTTCACCCACGAACGAGGCCTGACGAACACCACCCACACCCACCCACACGCTCATTCTCCCACTGCACAAGAGGATGCGTGCGTCATAATGTACAATGCAATGGCCTTGTGACAATACAATGATAATACACTGAAAAACAATTACATCACACAAACATTAACGTCACTGAAAGGCTTGAAAATCCTCTTTTTATTCCACTTCCACAGAGTTACTCAGGTCAACATCATCATCACCAGCTCTCAGGTAATCATCATCATCATCATCATCACCAGCTCTCAGGTAATCATCATCATCATCACCAGCTTTCAGGCCATCATCATCAGCTATAAGGTCATCATTATCATCATCACCAGCTCTCAGGTAATCATCATCATCAGCTCTCAGGTCAACATCATCATCATCGACACCATCATCATCACCAGCTCTCAGGTAATCATCATCACCAGCTCTCAGGTAATCATCATCATCATCATCATCATCATCACCAGCTCTCAGGCCATCATCATCAGCTCTAAGGTCATCATTATCATCATCATCACCAGCTCTCAGGTAATCATCATCATCATCATCATCAGCATCACCCGCTCTCAGGTAATCATCATCATCAGCTCTCAGGTCAACATCATCATCATCACCACATCATCACCAGCTCTCAGGTGATCATCATCAGCATCATCATCACCAGCTCTCAGGTCATTATGATCATCATCACCAGCTCTCAGGTCATCAACATCATCATCATCATCATCACCAGCTATCAGGTCATCATCATCATCATCATCACCAGCTCTCAGGTCATCAACATCATCATCATCATCATCATCATCATCACCAGCTCTCAGGTAATCATCATCATCAGCTCTCAGGTAATCATCATCAACATCATCAGTTTTCATTACATTGTAGGATGAAGGATTCCCCCAACACACGTTTTTCTGGAGGCATAATCGCCATGTTTGTACCAAGTGTGGCCTAGTTGACCGAGTTTCATCAGGAATTTGTAATTTGTTCAAGGATCCTCCACCAACTCATTTACTCTTGACGAATGACACATCATGAAATATTTAACGTCCTCCCACTGCACGTGCCAGCCTGGGATCACATGATCATCCGAGTACCGATGCCTCTCTCCGCGTGTGAAACACCAGGACGACGGTTTACACCTGTGTCGGGATTCGAACTCAGGCCAGGCAGCTCCAAGGTGAGTGTGAATATCCCGAATCTTCTCACCTGCTCCTGTGAGTCCGTGTTCAACCCTGATATTACACCATGAATGATAATGATGTTTGTTACATTTGACACTTTATGGTTTTACACTATGATACATATACCTATTACATATACCTATTTTACACTATGATATATAATATAGGTTGTGGTTGACTGGTGTAGTGTTCACATTTGAGTAGTTGAGTATAGTTGTCTGTAAATGACCAACTTCAAATCCCATACCTCATGCTCATTTTCTCCAACACCTAATGAAATCCTTGTTATTAACACGAGGGCATGCCCGTACGTGGGTGCCCGTTCCTTGCCAAAAAAAAAAAAAAACGCTACCCGTACGCTCTACCCCGCCCGTACGCCCGTACGCCCGTAAACAAAAAAAACAACGCTCTTCGCTTCCGCCCTTCGCTCTGACTGAATTGGGAGAAATAATGCGCATAAGAAATCGAGAAATTATTATTTTCTCCGGAAGAAATCGAATTACGAACCGTAATGGCGCACGCGCTCGGCTCGGCTCGCTCTCACATCGGCCACGCCTACGCAACAACGCGTTCTGTGATTGGCTGCCGGAAGTGCAGTCTTCACTGTCCGGAAGGTCGCAAATCGCAGTTACGATGAATCGCAAATTAGTTTTAATTAGTTTTAAAACATAGTTTAACGGCAACATAGTTTGCCAACGTGAAATAAATGAATACGCTCTCAAATGTGCCGTCCGAGGCAGAGTCTGTTCGCCACGTTCGGCACACGTGATAGCTCGCTGCTCTCTGATTGGTTGAATCGTTTTTTGGACATAGCTCGGTAACTACTTCTCCGATTAATATGAAACCTTGAAAAGGCACATCCTCGGGTCCCCAGCAATATACCTGGCAAGTTTCAAGTATATCGGACCCGTGGTTGTCGAGAAACAGCGGTCACAGACATACAGACATACAAACATACAAACATACAAACATACACACAGAGATTACTGGAATTATAGATAGATGACAGGTGTACGCTGATACCTTCCAATGAAAATTGATTTGTATTTCTTTTCTTTTTTTTAAAGTTTGCAAACAAAAGCCCCAGAGGATTCGGAGAAATGTTTACTTTTATGTAAACATAATAATATGTTGTTGTAAATGTTTGTGGGAATGGTTGATCTTTGTAAGAATCTAAATTGACAAGACAAATGGTGGCAGGTAAGCTGTTCCACCTGAGACCAAATGAACTACTCTAAGTGAACAACTGTTGGATACTGCAGGCTATTCCACTGGACTCATTCCATGTCGGTTTGTTAATGTTGAAAACAAATTTACTTTACAATCCCAAGAAGCAAATGAAGGCTCAACAACATTCCCTTGTTTCATCAAATGAACACCAAATTGGTTTGTGTGATTTACACACCTGTCTTGTGCAAAACTTGTGTTTTTCAAACTACACTCAAGTTACAGTACGTAAGTAAATACTACAGGGACTATATATTTATTACGTACGCAAATATACAGGATTTTATTCCTCCACCGCAACCTCCTATGTGGACGTAATTGACAAATGGCCCGAATCAAACAACTGTGTTTCATACACCTGAACATTAACCCACCGACCTATCATTGGGATGGAACATCCATTATCTGGACAACGACTTATCATTAGTCTGGAACATCACCTGCAGACCGACCTATCATTAGGCTGGAACATCACCTGCAGACCGACCTATCATTAGGCTGGAACATCACCTGCACACCGACCTATCATTGGGATGGAACATCACTTGTAGACCGACCTATCATTGGGATGGAACATCACTTGTAGACCGACCTATCATTGGGATGGAACATCACCTGCAGACCGACCTATCATTGGGATGGAACATCACTTGTAGACCGACCTATCATTGGGATGGAACATCACTTGTAGACCGACCTATCATTGGGATGGAACATCACCTGCAGACCGACCTATCATTGCGATGGAACATTACCTGTAGACCGACCTATCATTGGGATGGAACATCACTTGCAGACCGACCTATCATTGGGATGGAACATCACTTGTAGACCGACCTGTCATTGGGATGGAACATCACCTGTAGACCGCCTATCATTGGGATGGAACATCACTTGTAGACCAACCTATCATTGGGATGGAACATCACTTGTAGACCGACCTATCATTGGGATGGAACATCACCTGTAGACCGACCTATCATTGGGATGGAACATCACTTGTAGATCGACCTATCATTGGGATGGAACATCACCTGCAGACCGACCTATCATTAGGCTGGAACATCACTTGTAGACCGACCTATCATTTGGATGGAACATCACTTATAGACCGACCTATCATTGGGATGGAACATCACTTGTAGACCGACCTATCATTGGATGGAACATCACTTGTAGACCGACCTATCATTGGGATGGAACATCACTTGTAGACCGACCTATCATTGGGATGGAACATCACTTGTAGACCCACCTATCATTGGGATGGAACATCACTTGTACATCGACCTATCATTGGGATGGAACATCACCTGCAGACCGACCTATCATTGCGAAGGAACATCACTTGTAGACCGACCTATCATTGGGATGGAACATCACTTGTAGACAGACCTATCATTGCGATGGAACATCACTTGTAGATCGACCTATCATTGGGATGGAACATCACTTGTAGATCGACCTATCATTGGGATGGAACATCACCTGCAGACCGACCTATCATTGTGATGGAACATTACCTGTAGACCGACCTATCATTGTGATGGAACATCACCTGTCACTCCATCAGACGCTCAGGCTTGTCCACACTCAATGATATGTCTCAGTATCCGTACCTTGGTGTTTATTTATTTAACAATGTTTGTACTTGTGTAGACAGACGGACATCCTTGTGTGGACAGACAATCCTTGTGTGGACTGACATTCTTGTGTGGACGGACATCATAGTGTGGTCTGACATCCTGGTGCTGTTGGACATCCTTGTGTGGTCTGACATCCTTGTGCTGTTGGACATCCTTGTGCTGTTGGACATCCTTGTGCTGTTGGACATCCTTGTGCGGAAGAACATCCTTGTGCGGAAGAACATCCTTGTGCGGACGAGCATCCTTGTCTGGACGGACATCCTTGTGATGTTGGACATCCTTGTGCGGAAGGACATCCTTGTGCGGAAGGACATCCTTGTGCTGTTGGACATCCTTGTGCGGAAGGACATCCTTGTGCTGTTTGACATCCTTGTGCGAAAGGACATCCTTGTGCGGACGGACATCCTTGTGTGGATGGACATCCTTGTGCGGAAGGACATCCTTGTGTGGATGGACATCCTTGTGCGGAAGGACATCTTTGTGTGGACGGACATCCTTCTGCGGAAGGACATCCTTGTGTGAATGGACATCCTTGTGCGGACGGACATCCTTGTGCGGAAGGACATCCTTGTGCGGAAGGACATCCTTGTGTGGATGGACATCCTTGTGCGGAAGGACATCCTTGTGTGGATGGACATCCTTGTGCGGAAGGACATCCTTGTGTGGACGGACATCCTTGTGCGGAAGGACATCCTTGTGTGGACGGACATCCTTGTGCGGAAGGACATCCTTGTGTGGATGGATATCCTTGTGCGGAAGGACATCCTTGTGTGAATGGACATCCTTGTGCGGACGGGCAACCTTGTGTGGATGGACATCCTTGTGCGGACAGACATCCTTGTATGGATGGACATCCTTGTGCAGACGTACATCCTTGTGCGGAAGGACATCCTTGTGCGGAAGGACATCATTGTGTGGATGGACATCCTTGTGCGGAAGGACATCCTTGTGTGGACGGACATCCTTCTGCGGAAGGACATCCTTGTGTGAATGGACATCCTTGTGCGGAAGGACATCCTTGTGTGGATGGACATCCTTGTGCGGAAGGACATCCTTGTGTGGACGGACATCCTTGTGCGGACAGACATCCTTGTGTGGACGGACATCCTTGTGCGGAAGGACATCCTTGTGTGGATGGACATCCTTGTGCGGAAGGACATCCTTGTGTGAATGGACATCCTTGTGCGGACGGGCAACCTTGTGTGGATGGATATCCTTGTGCGGACGTACATCCTTGTGCGGAAGGACATCCTTGTGTGGACGGACATCCTTGTGTGGATGGACATCCTTGTGCGGACAGACATCCTTGTGTGGATGGACATCCTTGTGTGGACGGACATCCTTGTGTGGAAGGACATCCTTGTGTGGACGGACATCCTTGTGTGGATGGACATCCTTGTGCGGACAGACATCCTTGTGCAGACGTACATCCTTGTGTGGATGGACAACCTTGTGTGGACGGACGTCCTTGTGACAATAAACCTACTATATAAGAGATGCTGGTCTTTGTGTCTGTCTGTCTGTGTCCGCGTTTTATTCAGAGATGGCTGAACAGATCTCCGTCAAACTTTCAGAGGTTCATCAGTGAGTGTCTGGCAGTGTTTTAGGCCAAAAAAAAAAAAAAAGTGAAATTAAAATGTTTTTTTGTGGGGGATTTTTAAAAAATCGCTCGATCGTGCCGAAGCCTTTTTAAATTAATGACAGTTATATACAAGTACACATTCCCAAAAATAAATATAAAACAATCACCAGACATTTGAACACAAATAAATCAAACAATTCCGGAAGTGTATGAAGTCGGCATCGCACTTAACTCAGAAACGTGATGAACGCCACATTCACCAGAATATATTCAACGAAAAGGTGATGAACCCCCTTCCTCTCCTGCCTCCCCTCTCCTCCCTCCTCCCCCTCACCTCCTCCTTAACCCTTTGAGTCCGGGATTTTTTTTTGGATGAAAATACCCCCGGTACAGGATTAATTTGGCATTTTGGTACGGGAATGCAACCACGTACTGACGATCTATTTATAGGTATCGTCGATGACGTGTAGTAACATCATGCATACACAAAACTTTTTCGCGGGTTGCGGCACTGGACGTCATCCATACTCAAAGGGTTAAAAGAGATTCCAATGATTCTGAAAGCTTTGGTTTCAACAGCGTGAAGCCGAGCTAGGTGTGAGGCAGGAGCACCGGCCCAGAGGGGAGAGCAGGATTCCATTGAGCTGCGGATGAAAGCCTTGTATGTGGTGAGGAGCTCAGGTGTGCCAAGGAAGGACTTCGCACGACGGAGGATGCCCAGTCGGCGACTGGCTTTGGCAGCCATCTTGGAAATGTGGTTTTCCCAGGAAAAATCATGGCAGATAGTGAGACCCAAAAGCTTGAGTGACAGAACTTCTTGGAGAGGATAGTTAAGCAGGGAAGAAGGAGGTTGTTGCAATAGCACAGCAAAACACTTTATCTTTAAAGGCAAAGTGACAATAATCTTGGAAAAGTGTCTGTTAGGCATGTTCAGCCGTTCAGGAAAGGCTAAATGCTTACTTGATTTATCAATGCAGTCAACATCCTTTCATGCATGTGCTTCTTCTTCTATAAATTGCCATACATTTTGAAAATACTGCACAAAAGTACAGGAGGTCATTTCATGAACTCACCACAGGAACAGTGGTGGTGCCACCTGTCCACCAGCCGAAATGCGCAGGCCGCTGAGCTAATGTGAAAGGAAATCATGTAGCTCATGTTAATTGACATCAATCATCTACAAAACAGAAGTGTAGTGTTGTTTTAATAAGAAAAGCCAATAAATATGCTTTAAAATGAACTACCGTACAAAATTGCTTTCTTTGGAATGATTGAGCAAAGGGCCTCGACACCAAGAAGTCAAACAATTTGGATACATACTGCAGTTTATAACCACAATCGGCCACTTTAACTCCAACATCATTACAAATCATCATTTATCGAGAAGCTTTCAAAATGCTAATCCCAGGAAGAATTTCATATCGATTTGTTTTGGAAAATATTCGCTTTCGGCCTTCTCTTTCCGACATTCTCTTGGGATGATGTTGGAAACATCGCTGGTCACAGATGGTACACGACTTAGTCGAAGATCAGTTGTCTTAAGGCCTTGCAAAAAGTCAGTGCAGACGCGTATGAATCTCGTGGTCTCCATCAGTGAGAATTTCAAGCTATAACCATCTTGATCAGTGGACTGAACCAGATGGCAATGCACCGGAATCTTGAAAAAATTGATGGCCTGTACCGTTATTGGATCTACAAGATAAAATAATTAGGAATAATATTTTTCCTCGTCTATTGATTGGACTGACGATCACTCGGGCTTGTGGTTTTTGTGAACCATTCTCCACATTTGTCATGACGACTACGTGATGCCTCAAATAAATGGTTTTCTTTCATAACCAATCGATATTCATTCCGTTGGTGTACTATCATCTCGCACGGGGTTCAATCTGCGATTCTTTCTTTCTTTCTCTCTATCTCTGCCTCCTCTCCCTTTCTCACCTTCTCCCCGTTCCCCTCCCTTGCCCCTTCCCTCTTCCCCTCTCTCTTTTTCTCTCTTGCTCACGCTCTCCCTCCTCCTCCTCTCCCTCTCATCTTCCCTCTCCCTCTCTCCCTTCCTCTCTCCCTCCATTTTTAGCTGTGACGAGCAGCTCTATGAGAGGACCGTGTTGTTGTTCTTGTTGTTGGGGTGCCTTTTTGAATAGCGCATGCGCATACACTCGGACGTGCGTTGGTATGAGATAAGAACATCGCGGACTAAAATCACGATTTGTTTGAAGAAACCAGAATAAATTTAGCAACAAAGACAACATGAAAGTTTTCAGATCAATCTCGTTTCACAGAACTTGACACAAATTAGGTGTAATTTATTGAACAGCGCATGCGCATACACTCGGACTTCCCCTACCGACCAAGCCCGTTTCAAATTATCCCTTTTTTTTTTTCTTCTTTTTTTTGTATACTGAATCGAGGCTCGTGAAAGAGCTAACATTTACTTCACAAACAAATCAACCAGACAAACAAAATATATAAAAAGAGGGAGCGGAAGACAAGATGGGGAGAGAAGGGGAAGCACACAAACACAACATTTAAGAGCAGGGAGATGTGTGGAAGGGAGAGGGCTTGGGGGGAGGAGGCGTGGGAAGGGGGGGGGGAGGGAGAAGTATAAAACACAAGGACACCAAGGACTTCCAGCACAGAAGTTGGTATTTCAAAAAAGTGGAACTGGGGTGAAATTAGTGGGGGTAGAAAAGATCAAGGTTTTGGATGGGGGAAGATAAGAGATGGTGGTGAACAGCTGTTTTAAAGACCTGGAGGGTGGAGTGGAATTGAAGAGAGTGAGGGAGTTTGTTCCAGAGGTGGGAGAAAAGAGGAATGAAGGAGTGAAGGTGAGCAGAGAGTCTTGATTTTGGCAGTTTGACCATAAGAGGGTTGCAGGCAGATCTTGTGCGACCTGTAGGAATATTTGCAGGACAGAGCCCAGAGAGAGCTGGGGGGGCAAGGCCAGAGAGGAGTCGGTAGAAGACGGAAAGACCACCAACCTGCCTGCGGTGAGTGAGTGAGAGGCCCTTGGAGTTAGCTTCATCGCGGGAGATTCCAATGATTCGGAATGCTTTGGTTTCAACAGCGTGAAGACGAGCTAGGTGTGAGGCAGGAGCACCAGCCCAGGGGGGAGAGCAGTATTCCATTGAGCTGCGGATGCAAGCCTTGTATGTGGTGAGGAGCTCAGGTGTGCCAAGGAAGGACCGCACGACGGAGGATGCCCAGTCGGCGACTGGCTTTGGAGGCCAGATTTGAAACGTGGTTTTCCCAGGAAAGATCATGGCAGATAGTGAGACCCAAAAGCTTGAGTGACAGAACTTCTTGGAGAGGATTATTCAGAAAGTGGATGGGAGGGTTGTCCAGTCGGTCTTTTCGGAGAGACATCGTAAGAGTGTGAGATTTGTCAGGATTGAAAGACATGTTCCACTTGTTTGCCCAGTCTGTGATTTTGTCCAGGTCTGCAGAGAGTGAGGAGGCTGCAGACTGCCGATCTGAGGGATGAAGAATGGAGCGACAGAGAGTATAGTCATCAGCAAAGAGATACAGAGGATTTTCAAGAGAGTCAGAGAGATCATTGATGAAGACCAGAAAAAGCACAGGGCCCAGAACACTGCCTTGTGGAACTCCAGCCTGAACAGGAAGAGGAGATGAGAGAAACCCATTCAGGGCCACACGTTGACTACGACTAGAGAGGAAGTCCGCCAGCCATGCGTGGAGATTTCCATGGATACCAAAAGAGGAGAGTTTGGTGAGCAGAGCGGGGTGCCAGACCGTATCGAAGGCACGTGATATGTCAAGGGAGACTGCTCTAATTTCCTGTTTGGCATTGAGGACCTCCATCCATTGTTGAGAAAGCAGAAGCAGCATGTCCAGAGTAGAGTGTCCAGGTCTGAAACCAAATTGATGATCAGAGATCAAGCCATTGGAGAAGAGGAAAGATTTCATATCTGAAGCAATGATGGATTCCATGACTTTGCTGATAATTGGGAGAAGGCTGATTGGTCTGTAGTTGCTGGGATCTGTTTTTGCACCTTTTTTGTGCAAAGCGGTGATGTTGGCAGATTTCCAAGCAGATGGAAGATGACCTTGAGCAAAAGAGAGGGTGAAGAGAACAGAGAGAGGGAGTGAAAGAGCGGAAGAACAGGATTTTAGGACCCGTGGGCTGATGCCGTCAGGTCCAGTTGCAGAATCCGAGTCGAGGGTTGACAGAAACTTTTCCACCTTGTCAGGAGGAAAGGACACAGAGTCCAGGAGCAGCTGGGTACGACGGGTACAGAGAGGGATGGGTTTGGGACACAAGATTTAGAGGCAAACACAGAGTTGAGGCATTCAGCTTTTTCACGTGCGGAGTCAGCCGTGTGGCCATTTGAGGTGAGGGAGGGGATGGAGGGGGAACAAACACCAGAAACAGATTTGACCAGACGCCACCAGGATTTGGAAGAGGGAGACAGATAAGAGAGTTCGGTCCTGAGAATGGAGAGATATTGTTTCCTGGCTCTCCTGAAGGTGGACACACACTTGTTTCGGGCTTTGTGAAAGGAAATGAGATTTCCTTCCGTTGGATTTGCTTTCCAGGAGACGAAAGCAAGTTGTTTCTGGGCAATAGCCTCACCACAAGATTCCGTGTACCATGGACGGGAGGAAGGGTATGACAACAGAAGACGAGATGGGATAAATCTGTGCATGAGAGAGAGCAGTTTGCTTTGGAAGAATTCCCAGGAAGAATTTATGTCAGAGGCAGTAGAGATGGGAGACCAGTCCAGATGATTGATGGCTGCTTGAAGACCGTGCCAGTTGGCCTGAGTGAAATGCCAGACTCGTCGATGCTGAGGAGGCTCTCTGAGAATGGTCAGAGAGATGTCCACTTTAACAAGCACATGATCAGAAGAGCCGATTGGAGCAGAAGAAGAGCAGCAGACATTTTCAGGGAAGTTAGTCATAACCAAGTCCAGAAGAGAAGATGCTCCGTTGACTGAAATCTGGGTCGGGAAATTGACAGATTGTGTCAGTCCCAGTGAGTCACAGAAGTCCTTTGCTGAAGAGCCATGGCTGGTGAGAGAGGTACCCACACCCAGCCAACTGGCATGGTGACAGTTGAAATCACCACATATGAGGAAGAGAGAGTTGGGATGGGTAGATAGAAGTTGGTCCATATTTTCAGACAGCGAGATGTAGATGGAGTCATCACTGTTTGGTGGACGGTACAACACACATATGAACAAAAGGTGGGAGCGAAGGCGAAGCCGTAGCCAAAGGTATTCCTGGGGGTGAGGTGGAGAGAGGGCAGTGCAGGGTGAGTGAGGAAGAGAGTTTTTTTATAAAGATAGCAACCCCACCTCCAGGACGAGGCTCAGGTCTATCATACCGGAGGAGGGAGTAACCTGGGAGAGATACCAAGGAATCAGAGACATCATGAAGGAGGAAAGTTTCTTTAAGCAGATCACGTCTGGTTTGTCAGAAGCAACCTGTATGGAGAGATCAGACAAGTTTGAGCGAAGGCCCCAGATGTTTGAGGTCCATACTGTTAAGGAAGAGGAAGGGGGAGCATCGGATACAGAACAGGGGGGGGGGGAGGGGAGCGGTAGGGTAAGATGTGGAAGAGGAGGAAGAGGTAGGGAGAGCTGTTGAAGGTGTGTCGGAGATTACAGAATAGCTTGGAGAAAGGGAAGAATGGGGTGGACAAAAGGTTTGATGGAGATTGGGAGAGGCGCAGTGAGGTGTTATTTGACGAGGGGGAAGAGCGAGGCAGAAGGTTGAGGGAGATGAAGGTGAAAGTTGGAAGGGGGAAGAAGCAGGGAGGATGCTTTGAGGAGGAGGGGTGAGAGGGGAGTCTAGGAGGGGAGGAGCGAGGGAGAGTCTCGGAGGGGAGGGTTGTGGGGGGAGATTTGAAAGGAATGGGTGATTGGGAAGATTTGGAGGGGAGGGGCAAGGGGGAAGATTTGAAAGAGATGGGTGATGGGTATGATTTGGAGGGGAGGGGCAAAGGGGTAGATTTAGAGGGGAGGGGTGATGGGAAATGGGATTTTGGGGTGATGGGATTTTGAAAAGTGTACGATTAATGGGAAACGAACATTTATTGCAAAATGAGTTTCTTGAGACATTCGAGTCAAAAATACGTTTGAGGACGCTGGAGGGAGGATGGAGTGCTGGAGAGTTTAGGGAATGAATGAAAGATGCACTATAAGAGATGGAATTTTTTTTTGGAATGAATAGATTTGGTGAGCAAGTCGAAAGCATCCTTTTATAGAAGAAGAAGAAAAAGGTGTTATAGAATATGACAGAGTACAGGTCTTCAGGGGACCGATGAGACATTTTTTAACAACGTGATCACGTGATCACAAACAACGTGGTCGAAGAACGAACGAACAAATAAGAACGAATAAACGAATAAGAACAGAATCTGCCACCCAGAATTAGCATTAATAAATAACATTCATGAATTAACATTAACAGAAATAACATTAACGTCCATACATTATTTGTAATCAGTTGATGAAGCATGTTGCGTCGCAAAACAAAGGACAAGACCAGAACTGAAAGACAAAAAGACGCTAGTGCATGCGTATAATTTAATGACTGGTCGAATTTGGTGGCGCATATTGCAACGGATATCCTCATGATTCTACACGTCGCAGCTGGTGACCACACTGTGGTCATTTTTCTCTTGTTCGAGGGAAAAAGGACAATTGGTTGCCTCACTGTCAGCACATTGCCTTTTCACCCTCTATCACCTTGCTCTTTCATGAGCCTACATTTTGCATAAATAATTTCACAAACTCATAAGAGACAACCTCAGAATTAATTTTTTTAATTCCAACAAATGATTATCAAAGTCTTTAAAAGATGAGAAAATGATTTCCTTTCATTCAACGTCTTCTTAATCATCAAGGAAAAATTTTAATCTGCCGTATTTTGAACAAATGTTGTAAGTGTATACTCGGACACTAAAGTATTATAATGAATTGCCTTGTGTTTTACTACATTATATTTATAGTTTACTAGTAGGGCATGCTTACACATAATGTAGGCAATAACGAACCATGCTTTGTACGGTTACATAATAAATAGAAGCTTTATGATTATATAGGCAAGCATCACCGACCTGCTGTTAGATAACTTCTTTTTTGCAGACGAGATTCTGGGTTTTTAACGAAAATTTTTAATAAGGTTTTTATTTCACAATTTACAGTTATAGAAATTACAATTTTCAAATGCTAAATATCGATTGAGGTTTTCATGTCACAGTTTACAGTTATAGAAATTGCATTATTCAAATGCTAGATATCGATTGAGGTTTTTATGTCACAGTTTACAGTTTTAGAAATTGCACTATTCAAATGCTAGATATCGATTGAGGTTTGTATTTCACAGTTTACAGCAATAGAAATTGCATTATTCAAATGCTAGATATCGATTGAGGTTTGTATTTTACAGTTTACAGTTACAGAAATTGCATTATTCAAATGCTAGATATCGATTGAGGTTTTTATGTCACAGTTTACAGTTATAGAAATTGCACTATTCAAATGCGAGATATCGATTGAGGTTTTTATGTCACAGTTTACAGTTATAGAAATTGCATTATTCAAATGCTAGATATTGATTGAGGTTTGTATTTCACAGTTTACAGTTATAGAAATTGCACTATTCAAATGCTAAATATTGATTGAGGTTTTATGTCACAGTTTACAGTTATAGAAATTGCATTATTCAAATGCTAGATATCGATTGAGGTTTTTATTTCACAGTTTACAGATATATATATTACAATTTTCAAATGCTAGATATCGATTGAGGTTTGTATTTCACAGTTTACAGTTATATATATTACAATTTTCAAATGCTAGATATCGATTGAGGTTTGTATTTCACAGTTTACAGTTATAGAAATTGCATTATTCAAATGCTAGATATCGATTGAGGTTTGTATTTCACAGTTTACAGTTATAGAAATTGCATTATTCAAATGCAAGATATCGATTGAGGTTTTTATGTCACAGTTTACAGTTATGAAAGTTACAAATTTTAAATGCAAGATATCAATTGAGGTTTTCATTTCACAATTTACAGTTATACAACTTACAATTTTCAAATGCCAGGTAACGATTGAGGTTTTTTTGTTTTTTTGCGGACGCTTTTACAGTTTTTTTTAACATAATTTTCATTTATGGACGGTTTTTCTTTTTTCACTTATGGACATTATTGTCATGTTGATTTCATAGTTTACAGTTATAGAAATTACAATTTGTGAAGGAGTGTGCTTCAGAACTTGCTGTCATGCTTGCTTGTTTTTTGGGTTTTTTGTTTTTTTACCCAAACTTTTCCTCTTTCCTGGAAACATGCCTTAGTACAGCCTATTTTAAATAAGGGTGATCTTTCAAACAATTCCAACTACCGGCCTCAAACAGTTCCCACTACCGTCCCATTGCTCTGACTTCTACTATTTTCAAAGTCTTTGAATGTCTTCTCAATTCCCATTTCATCAAGCATCTTGAGTCTCACAGTCTTCTATCTGACCATCAATATGGCTTTCGCAAGGTAAGATCTACCAGTGATCTTCTTTGAGAGACTTTGGGGAATCTTTTGTTGTAGGCCTTGATGTCTCAAAAGCCTTTGACAGAGTTTGGCATCGGGGTCTGATATCCAAGCTTCCCTCTTTCGGCTTTCCCTCCTTCCCTCTGCTCTCTCATATTGACCTTTCTCTCCAACTGCTCTATCTCCGTAATTGTTGATGGTTCAACATCTCCCTCCTTCCTTATCAACAGTGGTGTCCCTCAGGGTTCTGTTCTGTCTCCAATACTCTTCCTTCTTTTTATCAATGCCCTTCTTTCTTCTACAAAGAACCAAATGCACTCGTATGCTGATGACTCGAAGTTACATTCCTCCAGGTTTTTCCCATCTGTTTTCCCCATTTTCCCACCCTTCCCTCACTTGATCTACATCTCGTTTCATCACAGCCACCTCTTTAAATTTGGATTTGGACAAGATTTTCCAGTGGGGCAAATGTAATCAGGTTAAATTTAATGCTTCTAAAACTTAATTTCTTCCTATCTCTCTCTAAAACTCCTCTCAACTCTCCAATCTCCATTGAAAGCTCCACAATTACACCATGTGATTCAATAAACCTACTAGGTATTACCCTAACATCAAATTTGTCCTGGAATCCACACATTACACAAATAGCTAAGTCTGCCTCGAAGAAACTGGGAGTCCTGTTCAGATGTCAAAGATTCTCCTCTCAACAGTTGCTTCAACTATATAAAGGATTGATTCGTCCTTGTATGGAGTACTCTTATCAACTCTTACACTATTCTCTCTTTCTTCACTTTTCTATCAATGCAGCTCTTTTATTTAAGGCCTGGCCTCAATGAGGACTATATAGTCCGTGACTGGAGCCATCAACATAAAAAGAAATTTCAAATGCTAGATATCGAATGAGATTTTTTATGGGCTCTTTTATAAACTTGTTTACGTTTTTGATGTAAATTTTCATTTACGGATGCTTTCTGATGGTTCTGTGATTTTCCCCGGTGTATTGGCTTCAATGTCTGTTGGCACGCAAAATTTCAGCTTTACCCAGAAGGTACCAAACATTAATATCAGTCTGTCAGTGATTAGAATGAGCTTTATATATTAGATTGATTTGCATTTACGAGATGGAAGACTTTTTTTTTCTTTTTTCTTTTTTTTTTGTATACATAATCGAGGCTCGTGAAAGAGCTAACATTTATCACACAAACAAATCAAACAGACAAACAAACAAAGTGTATAAAAAGGGGAGCGGTAGACAAGATGGGGAGAGAAGGGGAAGCACATAAACACAACATTTGTGAGGGACATCGGGAATGTGTGAGAGGGAGAGGGCATGGGGGGAGGCGGCGTGGGAAGGGGGGGGGGGTGGGAGAAGCATAAACACAGGGACACCAAGGACTTCCAGGAAAGAAGTTGGTATTTCAAAAAAGAGGATTTGGAGTGAAATTAGCGGGGGTAGAACAGATCAAGGTTTTGGATGGGGGAAGATAAGAGATGGTGGTGAACAGCTGTTTTAAAGACCTGGAGGGAGGAGTGAAATTGAAGGGAGTGGGGGAGTTTGTTCCAGAGGCGGGAGAAAAGAGGAATGAAAGAGTGAAGGTGAGCAGAGAGTCTTGATTTTGGCAGTTTAACCATAAGAGGGTTGCAGGCAAATCTTGTGCGACCTTTAGGAATATTTGGGGGACAGAGCCCAGGACTTTCACTTATGCTATATCTTTCACTTATGCCCAGGACTTATGCTATATCAAACTGTCTAACGTAATATGCATTGCAAGTTTGTTTGACAGGACCGCTGGACTCCAATGAAGTTGGGGAGACATCTCAAGGATGATCAAAGGAAATTGAATGCACCTGATCTCAATTTGGAGTGTTATAGCAAAGGAGTTGAATTCTTATTTACTCAAGACAGTTCAGCATTTCATTTTTAATTGTTTTGGAAAAAATTCGAACACAAAAATTCCCGTTTCACATTGCAGGGCATTATATGTAGATCAGTGGCCAAAAAAAATGTTAAATGAATGCATTTTTAATTCAGGCTGTACCAACAAAATGTGAAAAAGTCAAGGGGTGTGAATACTTCCTGAAGGTACTGCACATATCATTTTTGGCCCCATCACTCAACAGTGAAGAATCACTTTAAAATTCTAGTATCCGGATCCAGATCCTCAACAAATTGAATGAATTCATCTTCGTCATACACCAAACCTCTCCACCAAGTTTCATCCGAATCCGTCCATAACTTTTTAAGATACCCTGCTCACAGACAAACAGGGGCGAAAACATAACCCCTGTCCAGCATTGGTGTCGGACATAATTAGAAGGACATGAGTAGACAATACAACAACAACAACAACAACAACAACAACAACAACATGCATTTTAAGGCCATTTTCCCTGCAAGAGCGGGGGTTAGCCTTGCGGTCCCCATGACAATCTTCTCCATTTTGCTCTATTTTCTGCATCTCTCCTTGTTAACCCCCTTGCCCGCATGTCTTCTTCCACCGTCTTTAGCCAAGTCTTTCTCGGTCTTCCCCGTCCTCTACTTCCTTCTACATTCATTTCCATCACTCTTCTCAACCAGTCACTTTCATCCTTCCTCAACACATGACCAAACCATCTCAACCTGGTCCTCTTCACAGCATCAATCACAGGCTCTATTCCCATCATCTTTCGCAATTCATCATTTGTCTTCCTCTCTCTCAGCGACACTCCGCACATCCACCGAACCATTCGCATTTCCACCCTTTCCAGCCTTCGTTGCTGCTCTACGTTCATGACCCATGTCTCGCTCCCATAAATCATAACACTTCTCACACATGCAGCATACACCTTTCCCTTCAGCTTCAACGGCACTCCCCTCCTCATCAGCACGCCACTCAGTTCCCGAAACTTCTTCCATGCACATCTCACTCTAGCAACCGTTGCCGAGTCTGATCCACCTTTTCCATTCAGCATGTCTCCGAGGTAACAAAATGTTTTCACACCTTCCAGCTTCACGCCGTCTCCAAGATCCAACTCAACATTTCCTCCATCTGCAGCTCCCTCTGTGCACACCTTACATTTGAATGTAGCTGCCACACTGGTTAATGACCCTCTCAGACCACTACATTTTTAATGAACCCACTCAGCGCACATTGTACATTGAATGGAGTTCACTCCGACACCCTTCCTGTACACAGCACATGGCCACTTCCCAGTTCTTTCCACCTCACCACATGCTTTACCACTTGCCATCACCTTCGTCTTTCCTATATTCACCTTCAGACCTTTTGTCTCCATACTTTCCTTCCACTTGTTCATCTTTTCCTTCAGTCCATCCATACTTTCCGCAATCAACACCAGATCATCTGCATACAACAACTCCCACGGTAAACCCTCCTTTACGGTCTGAGCCAGCACCTCCATCACAGCTACAAATAGTAGTGGACTTAGTACCGACCCCTGATGCACTCCCACCTTCACCTCAAACTCACCACTGTTCCCGTCCTTCGTCCTTACAGCTGTCCGCGCTCTTTTGTACATTGCCATCACTACTCTGATCAACCATTCCTCCACTTCTAACTTCCTCAATGCCCACGTCAATACTTTGCGTGGAACCCTATCGAATGCTTTCTCTAGATCAACAAACCCAAGAAACAACTTCTTCCTCTTCTCCATGTACTTCTCCTGCAACTGCCTCACAATAAAGAGTGTGTCTGTCGTTCCTCTTCCTGGCATAAATCCAAACTGCATTTCGTCGATCTTCACTTTCTTCCTTATCCTCCTCTCCAACACCCTTTCCAATACCTTCATTCCGTGCTCCAATAACTTTATCGCTCGGTACGAGCCACACTCCAGAGGGTCGCCTTTCCCCTTGTATAGAGGGACAAGGGTACTCAGTTCCCAATCCACTGGTCACATGAGTAGACAATACGCACACAGTATATTACCGACGAATCACATTCCTTGGTGATCGAAAATAAGTTGTGTCCATCTCCAGTAGAAAACAAACGATGAACCATTAACAGGAAACCTGTGAATTTTAAGCAGTAGTTGAAATTATATATTTACTTCCTAAGAAAGTTTGTTCATTAATCCTCTGTGGTGCAACAATTCGCAATATACTTGATAACTCGAAAAATAAATGCTAGTCTACGACATAATTGAAATTGATGATTCTAATATTGCATTCTGTGCTTACAACTCTCATTGATTTTACTCAGGATTATCACCTTAATCACAGGATCATTCACTATAACTCTGACTAACACCTCATTGCAGACTGGTGATCTCTTTGATATAATGCTGTGAAGTTTAAAATTGAGGTTGTCTGCTTTCATGATTGCTGTGTACAACGTCACTCAACCTCCTTTAAAATCATGTTATGGCTGTTGTTGCCGTCGGCAAGCCAAGCTTAGAGCTTAAATTGGCGAAGTCAAGTGGACCATGGGGAGACCAAGAAATGCAGGTGAAGCTCAAAACCTGGTCACATTAAGTAGTGGACCTTTTAACAGTGATCTCAGACTCATGGGGGAGTTTGTACATACATCACATACAGGACAATGATATTAGTCATTGGTGTACTTTTAAATGAATTACAAGGACATTAGTAGACAGAGGAGAAACGTTAACATATATGTATGAATATATATATATATATTTTTTGTATTTGTGTATATATGTATTTATATTTATGTATATTTATATTTATATATATTTTTATTTGTATTTGTATTTTTATTTGTATTTGTATTTGTATTTGTATTTTTATTTGTAGTTTTATTTTTATTTGTATTTGTATTTTTATTTGTATTTTTATTTGTATTTTTATTTGTAT
Organism: Myxine glutinosa; assembly: GCF_964187855.1. Lineage (NCBI taxonomy): Eukaryota > Metazoa > Chordata > Myxini > Myxiniformes > Myxinidae > Myxine > Myxine glutinosa. Next base: position 17,137,406 of record NC_136266.1, read on the forward strand.
TTTTATTTGTATTTTTATTTGTATTTGTATTTGTATTTGTATTTATAAATTTATTTATATTTATATATATTTATATTTATATATATTTATATTTATATATTTATATTTATATATATTTATATTTATATATATTTATATTTATATATATTTATGTGTGTGTATGTGTCACTCAATGAAGAACACTGACCCGATGACATGATGCCGACGTCGCGCACATAAAATATGCCAACGTATCACCTCCAAACTAGGAGGCCTACATGTGGCACTCAAGCATTTGCAGACTGAGATTGAAAGTTTAAGTCCTAATACTTGTCCTTTTCCTAGTATATTAATCTCTCATTGAACAAAGATCAGCATCAGCCTCCAACATTTCGTTGACAACTGCCATTACTGCCAAAGTTAGTTCGACTAACCTTGAAGGATGCCTTTGGTACCCCTAACTCAATTTGTCCCTGGATATGGAATAGCCCATTTTACTTCCTTGCAGATCAATTGTCCACAGTATAAATGCGCCTGCATAATACATGAGCATTTACCATCAGTTGGCAATTCTATTTCCTTGAAATCATCAACCCAACGTGAAATTTCCAGGATGACATACTTACCTTATTATACTGATTATACTGATTATACCTATTATATTATACCTATTATACTGATTTCTAACAAACAAACAAAAAAGTCCCAGAAATGCAAGTTTCAGTTTTTGTTCATTTTCTGACAATTGTGTTTCTTCTATAAAATGTGTTTAATATCTCAAGCCTTTTGGTTTGGGCTGGAAAATGCTGATTTATGTTCCTCAAAAAAATAATTTCTTTTAAAGAGTTCACATATTCCTATTGTTTTTGTTTTTGTTCATTGTTTTTTTTGGTGTTTGTTTTTTTAATGTTGATGTTTTTTAAAGACCCCTGCTTGTTTAAATTTATTTTTTACTTAAAATGTGGGACACATTGCTGAGTGGACCGATAGTCTAACAATGGCGCAGCCGGACTTGGATCTGCTGAGTGGATGATCTATTGTCCCACTGTCATGTGACCAGATCCTCACCTCTGATTGGTGGACGTTTGTGAGGGACATACATACATACATACATACATACCTACATACATGCATACATACATACATACATACATAGACTGGACGGACAGACAAATGCAGTTCCAGACAGCATTGTCCTAGGGGCTACGCCATAAAAATATGGCTACCGAACCACGTGATTGATGGTCATAAATTTTGTTTTTCTCAACCAATTTATCCCATGATCACACTCAAGAAATTTCATACTGCTCGGATCAAGCATTCTACTGGTCTATTTATGACGTCATAATGAAGACACCGATGACATCATCATGAACATGTGTTATTGTCTATGGAGAGTTCTTTACAATGAGCCAAATTTCTATTTTTTTCCATGGAGCGGTTTCAGAGATATAGAGGTGCGAAGTTTTTTTCGGTTTGTCCAAGATGGCACCCATACCACGTGACTTATGACATCATAATTATCATTGAAATTCTAGAGGAGGAGGCACACCTATAGCGAAAATGTAGTGTTAATCGGAGCACACCAATTGCAGAGAAAACGAATTTTAAAGGGAATAAACGCACAAAAATGCCGGCGGAAGGGACATACGTACATCATACACCGGACGCACAGACAAACACTGTTCCAGAAGGCATTGACCTGTGGGCTACGCTGTAAAAAAGAAATACAGTATATGTTTCTGAAGGGCTGGCAGTGTGGCCAAGAGGTATACACATTCACCTCTAAGCTGCCTATCCTGGGTTTAAATCTCGGCCTAGCTAAAAACTGTCATTCCAGCCCTTCCCTCAGATGGACGCGTCACATCTTCTGGCATTAGTCGGTGGATGTTAAAGATCCCACAGTGTCCTTCATGAAGAGTAAACTATCTATCGCTGAAACCTGGTCAAATCCGCAATTGCTGTATTAATTACTTAGTCGAACGTCAGGCTTGGCCAGCCGGTTCATGAAAGACTTGGGCCAACAACTTTCCCCTGCCAACCCCAAGAACGTGGGAATAATTGTGGCTTTTAAAGAAACAAATAGTTTTGAAATATCCTCTTTTCCTTGTTTGCAGGCGATCAAAAGCCATGGAGGAGGCCAAAAATCATTCTGAAAAGTCGTGGAGGCCAAAATATTTGTAGGAGCGAAGCGGAGTCATTTGGGCTCCATCGGACACATGGATGAGAGAAACTTTGTGCTCGAATAAAACAAAACATACATTCGGATATATATTTTGGTACCTTCTTATTTCATTTTAGGGTTACGAATCAAGAGTAGCATCATGTAGATTTCTGAGATATCGACTGGTATAGACTCTCTAGACCAGAGCAGGTGGGAATTAGAAAGTTCTTCTGGGAAATATTTAACATTTTTTTTTTTTTTTTTTTTTTTTTTTTTTGTATACAAGATCGAGGCTCGTGAAAGAGCGAACATTAATCACACAGAAAGACAAACAGACACACAAAACAAATAACATCGGGAGCGGTAGACAAGATGGGGAGAGAGGGGGAAGGACACAAACACAACATTTGAGAGCAGGGACCGAGAGACATGGAGACATCGAGAGAACTGTGGGAGGGAGAGGGCTTTGGGGGGGAGGCATGAGAAGGGGGTGGGGGGGGGTGGGAGAGGTATAAAACATATGGACACTGCCAAGACTTCCAGGAAAGAAGTTGGAATTTCAAACAAGGTGGATCTGGGGTGAATTAGTGGGGGTAGAAAAGATCAAGGTTTTGGATGGGGGAAGATAAGAGATGGTGGTGAACAGCTGTTTTGAAGACCTGGAGGGAGGAGTGTGATTGAAGTGAGTGTGGGAGTTTGTTCCAGAGGCGGGAGAAAAGAGGAATGAAAGAGTGAAGGTGAGCAGAGAGCCGAGATTTCGGCAGTTTAACCATCAGAGGGTGGCTGGCAGATCTTGTGCGACCTGTAGGAATATTTGGGGGACAGAGCACAGAGAGAGCTGGGGGAGCAAGGCCGGAGAGGAGTCGGTAGAAGACAGAAAGACCACCTACCTGCCTGCGGTGAGTGAGTGAAAGGCCCTCAGAGATAGCTTCATCGCGGGAGATTCCAATGATTCTGAAAGCTTTGGATTCAACAGCGTGAAGCCGAGCCAGGTGTGAAGCAGGAGCACCAGCCCATAGGGGAGAACAGTATTCCATTGAGCTGCGGATGAAAGCCTTGTATGTGGTGAGGAGCTCAGGTGTGCCTAGGAAGGACTTCGCACGACGGAGGATGCCCAGTCGGCGACTGGCTTTGGAGGCCAGCTTGGAAATGTGGTTTTCCCAAGAAAGATCATGGCAGATGGTGAGACCCAAAAGCTTGAGCGACAGAACTTCTTGGAGAGGATTGTTGAGAAAGTAGATGGGAGGGTTGTCCAGTCGATCTTTTCGGAGAGACATAGTAAGAGTGTGAGATTTGTCAGGATTGAAAGACATGTTCCACATGTTTGACCAGTCTGTGATTTTGTCCAGGTCTTCAGAGAGTGAGGAGGCTGCAGACTGCCGATCTGAGGGAAGAGGCATGGAGCGGCAGAGAGTGGAGTCATCAGCAAAGAGATACAGAGGATTTGCCAGAGAGTCGGAGAGATCATTGATAAAGACCAGAAAAAGCACAGGGCCCAGCACACTGCCTTGGGGAACTCCAGCCTGAACGGGAAGGGGAGATGAGAGAAATCCATTCAGGGCCACACGTTGACTACGACCAGAGAGGAAGTCCGCAAGCCATGCATGGAGATTTCCATGGATACCATAGGAGGAGAGTTTGGTGAGCAGAGCTGGGTGCCAGACCGTATCGAAGGCACGTGATATGTCAAGGGAGACAGCTCTGATTTCCTGTTTGGCATTGAGGACCTCCATCCATTGTTGAGACAGCAGAAGCAGCATGTCCAGAGTAGAGTGACCTGGTCTGAAACCAAATTGATGATCAGAGATCAAGCCATTGGAGAAGAGGAAAGATTTCATATCCGAAGCAATGATGGATTCCATGACTTTGCTGATAATTGGGAGCAGGCTGATTGGTCTGTAGTTGCAAGGATCTGTTTTTGCACCTTTTTTGTGTAAAGCGGTGATGTTGGCTGATTTCCAGGATGCTGGCAGATGGCCTTGAGCAAAAGATAGGGTGAAAAGAACAGAGAGAGGGTGAGATAGAGCGGCAGAGCAGTATTTTAGGACCCGTGGGCTGAAGCCATCTGGTCCAGTTGCAGAATCAGAGTCGAGGTTTGACAAAAACTCCTCCACCTTGTCAGGAGAGAAGGTCACAGAGTCCAGGAGCAGTTTGGTTCGACTGGGAAAGGTGGGAACAGAGAGAGATGGGTTTGGGACTAAGGATTTTGAGGCAAACACAGAGTTGAGGCATTCGGCTTTGTCACGTGCGATGTCAACTGTGTGGCCATTTGAGGTAAGGGAGGGGATGGAGGGGGAACAAACACCAGAAACGGATTTGACCAGACGCCACCAGGATTTGGAGGAAGGAGACAGGTTTGAGAGTTCATTCTTGAGTGAGGAGAGATAGTGCTTCCTGGCACTCCTGAGGGTAGACACACACTTGTTCCGAGCTTGGTGGAAGGAACTGAGATTTCCTTCAGTTGGATTAGCCTTCCAAGAGGCAAAGGCAAGTTGTTTCAGGGCAACTGCCTCACCACAAGATTCAGTGTACCATGGACGGGAGGAAGGGTAAGACAACTGAAGGCGAGATGGGATAAATCTGTGCATGAGAGAGATCAGTTTGCTTTGGAAGAATTCCCAGGAAGAATTGATGTCAGAGGCAGTGGAGATGGGAGACCAATCCAGACGATTGATGGCTGCTTGAAGACCGTCCCAGTCGGCCTGAGTGAAATGCCAGACTCGTCGACGCTGAGGAGGCTCTCTGAGAATGGCCAGAGAGATGTCCACTTTGACAAGCGCATGATCAGAAGAACCGATTGGAGCAGAAGAAGAGCAGCAGACATTAGCAGGGAAGTTAGTCATAACCAAGTCTAGAAGAGAAGATACTCCATTGGCTGAGATCGGGGTCGGGAAATTGACAGATTGTGTCAATCCCAGTGAGTCACAGAAGTCCTTTGCTGAGGTGCCATGACTGGTGAGAGAGGAACCCACACCCAACCAGGTGGCATGATGACAATTGAAGTCACCACATATGAGGAAGAGAGAGTTGGGATGAGTGGATAGAAGTTGGTCCATGTTGTCAGACAGTGAAATGTAGATGGAGTCATCACTGTTTGGGGGACGGTACAGAACACATATGAACAAAAGGTGGGAGCGGAGAGGAAGCCGTAGCCAGAGGTACTCCTGGGGGTGAGGAGGAGAGAGGGCAGTGCAAGGAGAGTGAGGAAGAGAGTTTTTGATAAAGATAGCCACCCCACCACCAGGCCGAGGCTCAGGTCTATCATACCGGAGGAGGGAGTAACCAGGAAGAGATATTAAGGAATCAGAGACATCTTGAAGGAGGAAAGTCTCTGTTAAGCAGATCAAGTCTGGATTGTCAGAAGCGAATTTGAGCATTGGCAGCGAACATTACCTCGTTCTCTTCCATTTCGAATATGTAATGAGGAATAAATTCATTTTGAATAAAAAATTAATTACCCAATAAGTGACGAGTCTGTTTGATGTACTTGACAGTAAATTATATAAATCGAACCATATCAAAATTCCCTGAATTTGTTCAAAGAGCGCATACACCTGGCAGGTTTTGATGTTTCCATATTTGTAATGCTGCTCTAACTAAGGCTTCAAGGAGCTGACATTAGTGGGTTGTCTGGTTATGGATACACTTTGTGGACATTGCTGGGAGAGATACCAGTTTGTAAAGCAGTCCCCATGTTGTAACAATGTTTAATTGGCAAAGCTTATAAAAGCCCTTGTCGTTACATGCCAAGCCATCATTGTCTTTTATTAACTCGCCAATGAGCATTTCATTCCTCCATTGAGATTCCATCGTAAAAATATCTCTTATAAACTTGGCACAGATCTTTCAAGGACATTGTTTTCAATCTACGAGGTGTTTTACTGTCTCATGTCCCATATGTTTACAGGCCTCTCATCTGCCAATCTTCTACCTTATATTCCATTGTGTATCTGTCTGTGTTTCCTCGTGTTGTCCTCCATGTTTTATCTGTTCCCTCTGCAAGTCTACTCATTCCTCAAAGATTCATTGTTGGTGCACTGGTGTCTACAATCCTCTGCTGCTTTGTTATTTGGCCTCAATTAAGGCCTGCCCAAATGGGTGGAAAAAAAAACAGGTATGGGTTCCTTCACTCTACCTTCTTGACATGAACATACTGTCCAATGGTCAGAAGTCACGCACACCCACAAGGCACTCAGCCAACCACGCCCAAAATGGCAGCAACTACACTCAAAATGGCAGCGACCACACACAAAATGGCACCAACCACGCCCAAAATGGCAGAAACCACGCCCAAAATGGCAGCAACCACGCCCAAAATGGCAGCAACCACGCCCAAAATGGCAGCAACCACGCCCAAAATGGCAGCAACCACGCCCAAAATGGCAGCAACCACGCCCAAAATGGCAGCAACCACGCCCAAAATGGCAGCAACCACGCCCCAAATGGCAACAACTACACCCAAATTGGCAGCAACCACACCCAAAATGGCACAACCTACAAGGCACACTCAGTCAACCATGCCCAACAAGGCACACTCAGCCAACCACAACCCACAAGGCACACTCAGCCAACCACGCCGAAAATGGCAGCAACCACGCCCAAAATGGCAGCAACCACGCCCAAAATGGCAGCAACCACGCCCAAAATGGCAGCAACCATGGCCAAAATGGCAGCAACCACGCCCAAAATGGCAGCAACCACGCCAAAAATGGCAGCAACCACGCCCAAAATGGCAGCAACCACGCCCAAAATGGCAGCAACCATAGCCAAAATGGCAGCAACCACGCCCAAAATGGCAGCAACCACGCCAAAAATGGCAGCAACCACGCCCAAAATGGCAGCAACCACGCCCAAGCCACGGAGCTGGTTGTGGTCCAGATTCAGAGCATTTGGTGGAAGCAATCTGTTCAACCGAATAATAACAAAACAGGGCTCGTGCCACAATGTTGGTGATAGAAAACTAACTCTATTTGTAATATACCCAAACTACCCAGAACACCTTAACATATACAGTATAGCAGACTCGGTTGTGTAACGGTTCGAGCGGCCTCTGAATTTGGGAGGTCGGTGGTTTAAACCATGGCCGAGTCAATTAAAAATGGTCCGTGCTGCTACGGTGCTTGGCTCTCAGAATTTAGCTCAGGTTAGAGCACAGACAAACAACGATGGGAAGGCAATGGAAAACCAGGAAGTCTAACCCTTGCCAACAAACTGTTTCGGCAGCACCGATGTTCTGTAAAGGGTTAAGAGTATGTGGTACATCAAATTTAAAACCTTAACATAAACACACAAAGACAACAGACAGTTCACAGAAAATGATTCAGCACAATCTATGAATTCTGAAACGAAGGTAACAATCACTGTACTCTCTATGGAAGCATCCAGAAGATGTAAAGCAGGCAAAGGTCGACTCCATGGAGCAGTGAGAGCCTCCATATCTTTGTCTCTCTCTGTCTATATATTTGTCTCTCATCCCTCCTTCGTCCATTCGCGATGTTTTGTGTCCTCTGTTCCAGGCTTGCCCTCGACTCGGGCTACCCGTGGTCTCCAAATCCCAACCTAGTCGGTACATGCTTCCATTGGCCTGCGAAGATCTTCGCTTGGCCAAGCAATCATAACGTTGAACCCGTGACGGCTGCACCTTGTAATTAACATCACCCGACTGCAAAGCCGCAATGAGCCGGCGAAGCCAAAGCCTCTTGCCACTATTTCCGTCTCAACTTCGGATATTTCCGGCCATGAAAAACTATCCCCTACGGCCGCGAGACTTCTAAAAAATAATTCTTCGTCAATTTTAGGATATTTGACGCCGTTTTCAGCCTCCGAAATGTGGTAATAAGCTTTTTTGAAATAATTTTTCAAATGCGCGAATCTCATTGGTTCCGGTAATTGGTGACGATTTTCGTTGAAGATAACCAGGGCCCGTGCGGGCCCGGGGAACGAGGTTGGTCTTACGCATAGGATTGTTAATCAAACAAAGACGTGTGAAACAAACTCCTATTGAACTTTTTCTCAATTTTTTATGCATACTTCCGCATCCGCAAGATGGCGGCCTCCATGGAGCGATTTGGTGCGTCAAAGCTTCGAAATTCTCAAAGGATCCAGCTAAATCTGGCTTTTCAACATAATACGTACCCGTTCATTCACAACACCGGCTTCGCCGGCTAAAAAATAGTTCTTCGTCAATTTTAGAATATTTGACGCCGTTTTCAGCCTCCGAAATGTGGTAATAAGCTTTTTTGGAATATTTTTTCAAATGCTCGAATCTCATTGGTTCCGGTAATTGGTGACGATTTTCGTTGAAGATAACCAGGGCCCGTGTGGGCCCGGGGAACGAGGTTGGTCTTAAAGTATTTTAATTACAAATTAGAGGTGCATAGGACTGTGAATCAAAAAAAGACGGGTGAAACAAACTCCTATTGAACTTTTTCGCAATTTTTTTATGCATACTTCCGCATCCGCAAGATGGCGGCCTCCATGGAGTGATTTGGTTTTTGAAATATTTTTTCAAATGCTCGAATCTCATTGGTTCCGGTGTTTGGTGACGATTTTCGTTGAAGATAACCAGGCCCGTGCGGGCCGAGGTTGGTCTTAAAGTATTTTAATTACAAATTAGAGGTGCACGAGATTGTGAATCAAAAAAAGACGGGTGAAACAAACTCCTATTGAACGTTTTTCAATTTGTTATGCATACTTCCGCATCCGCAAGATGGCGGCCTCCATGGAGCGATTTGGTTTTCTCAAGGGATCAGGCAAAATCTGGCTTTTCAACATAATACGTACGCGTTCATTCACAACACCGGCTTCGCCGGCTATTATTTCTCATATGAATTTTAGGCGCAGCCTGCATGTTCACATTTCACTTATCTTGACTTAAACTAGCATTACAAATACTTAACTACTCAATACCAAACTAATACTCGTGTGTTCGAAGCCCGAGGTCTCGTCACACCAATAATTGCGCTATTATTCACACTAATCAATCAACTATTCCAATCATTGAAAACAAAACATCACAATAAAATAAAATGACACAATCCTGTTTGTTTTTTTTGTAACAATATGTGCATAAGATTGAGTTTGACTATTTCTGATTTTGTTTCATCACTCGGATGTTTTTGTTTCTTTTGAACACCTTTGTTTTTTGGATCTGTATGGGCACCTGGAGTGATGCACAGGTGCCGGTGATGCTGTAGGGTGTCATTGGTTGATTGTTAAATGTTGTAACGTTATACAATTGCCTCCCTTTTAATGCTACGGTTATTTAATGTGTGTTACTTTTTATACACTTTTTATTCTCTTCTACTGACACTGATCACAGATGTAACCGAGTAAAGTGGCATTCTCTGTTATGTCCAACGTGCATTTAACATTCAAATGGTGTGTAATCACATGCTGGTGTGCAAGGTAATTGCATTTTGAGTAAGGGGTGTAATCATACCATAAATACCTGCTTATGCAAACAGGTTACCAATGACTCGATGAAAATCCAAATATCAGATTGGAATACATATACCATCAACAAATACTCATATACGGTTCACTTTGTCTGTCTGTCTATCTGGCTGTCTACAGACTATGTCGGTCTATGATCGAGGAGCTACTTAATTTAAATTGATTTTATATATTTTGAATACTGTAGAACACCAATCGGGACTCGAACCTGTTGTTTAGCAGTACTTTGTGTACAGTAAACTCTCAAAACGCAGTAAACTTCTCGTATACAGTTCGCTGTAAACTCTGAATTCGTCCCGAGCGCACATGCACCTGTCTGGAAAAAAAAACACCTTTAGAGGCCATTTTTCCCCGCAAAAATGAAGTGTGAGTCAGTAAGTGTTAAGACTGGAATGGTAGTGCCTGCAATGAATATTGCCGGAGCTACGGTTCCGGGGGGGGGGATACGTTTGTAGGGGGTAGACAATGATTACCTTAGAGCCAGGTAGATTGTATAGATTTGTATGCTCCGACTGTCGTGAAGAAGAAGAAACCTTGTATTACAAGTAGGAAATTTGTGTAGACCGGAGAAGTCAAACAAAATTTGAAATCAATCCAAACAGCAAACTTACTCGTTTTAAGAACCTCAAAAACGACACAAACAACAAGCATGAATAACTAGTGTAACGCGTTAAATAAGGTGGTGTAAAAGACGCTGCGTTAACGGCGATAAACTTCTGGAAAAGGTTTGTTTTTTCTACAACCTTTAAAATGATTCTTTTATTTCAATTGAAATTATATACTTGAACACTGTAGAACACAAATGACCTTTTGGCTCTTTAAAAACCCTTGCGTTTTGCAGAACTTGGACATAATATTTACATGTCTCACAGGATCTGGGTACAGAGTAACTTTGAGATCCAGCATTCAGACAAATATGTCAGCGCCTCGCACCGTTTGTTTAGTGCAAAATACAAAGCAAGAGTTGAAAAGATTCTTCTCTTCTCCTGTCCTTTTTCTCAATACTGCATGGGCTAAGGTGTTCTCTGGGCTCCCTAGTCTAGTTATTACATACTGTCGTGTGACTGTTCTCAGTAAACACCGGGAGAGTCACGGAAGGCAATCGAGCGTTACTCCGAGGCGTTCAGTTCAAATGCGGATTTTATTATATGTGGGAGGAAGAAAGAGAAGGGGGAGGGATGAAGGGCCTTTCCTGTCGCGATCCCCCTCGATCGCCCGAACCTGCGAAAAATATACTCAAACAAAACGGGTTTAAGTCTTTCTTTTACAAAACGGGTTATTTAAAAAATATACTAAAACAAGTGGAACATGTCTTTCAATCCTGACAAATCTCACACTCTTACGATGTCTCTCCGAAAAGACCGACTGGACAACCCTCCCATCCACTTTCTGAATAATCCTCTCCAAGAAGTTCTGTCACTCAAGCTTTTGGGTCTCACTATCTGCCATGATCTTTCCTGGAAAAACCACATTTCATATCTGGCCTCCAAAGCCAGTCGCCGACTGGGCATCCTCCGTCGTGCGAAGTCCTTCCTTGGCACACCTGAGCTCCTCACCACATACAAGGCTTTCATCCGCAGCTCAATGGAATACTGCTCTCCCCTCTGGGCTGGTGCTCCTGCCTCACACCTAGCTCGCCTTCGCGCTGTTGAAACCAAAGCATTCAGAATCATTGGAATCTCCCGCGATGAAGCTAACTCCAAGGGCCTCTCACTCACTCACCGCAGGCAGGTTGGTGGTCTTTCCGTCTTCTACCGACTCCTCTCTGGCCTTGCCCCCCCAGCTCTCTCTGGGCTCTGTCCCGCAAATATTCCTACAGGTCGCACAAGATCTGCCTGCAACCCTCTTTTGGTTAAACTGCCAAAATCAAGACTCTCTGCTGACCTTCACTCCTTCATTCCTCTTTTCTCCCGCCTCTGGAACAAACTCCCTCACTCTCTTCAATCCCACTCCACCCTCCAAGTCTTTAAAACAACTGTTCACCACCATCTCTTATCTTCCCCCATCCAAAACCTTGATCTTTTCTACCCCCGCTAATTTCACCCCAATTCCACTTTTTGAAATACCAACTTCTGTCCTGGAAGTCCTTGGTGTCCTTGTGCTTTATACTTCTCCCTCCCCCCCCCCCCCCCTTCCCATGCCTCCTCCCCCCGGGCCCTCTCCCTTCCACACATCTCCCTGCTCTCGGATGTTGTGTTTGTGTGCTTCCCCTTTTCTCCCCATCTTGTCTTCCGCTCCCTCTTTTTGTGTATTTTGTTTGTCTGGTCGATTTGTTTGTGAAGTAAATGTTAGCTCTTTCACGAGCCTCGATTCAGTATACAAAAAAAAAAAAAAAAAAAAAAATGTACAAAAAGAAACAGGTTTACTAAAACGGATGCCGATGCCAAGAAAACACGACGGTAAACGAAATTTCTAAACGGTACGTCCCCCACGCCAGACTTGAACACAGATGAAGGGAAAGATAATGAAAGTAAAATAAGTGTGTTTTATCGTGGCACTTAGCTCAACTTGGCCATGCGTCTCGCCTGAATTCTTCCAGGCCCCGGCGCGCAGTCTTGACGTGGCTCTGGTGTTGGCGGGAAACCGCTCGTCATTTGGTGCACGCACGCAAAGCCAGGCCTCGCTGCACGGTCCGCTCATTCCTGGCACAGTGCATGAAGCAAACGAGCAGGCGTGCAATTCGCTCTTCCAGCCGCGCCTGTCTTCGTCATCATTGTGCGTCAAACTCCTGGCCGCGATGAAGACTTCCCCATGAACAAAGGACCACCGTCAGAGCAAAGAGCCAACAGTAGAACAAAGAAGCGAGAGAGGTGAGGGGCAAGAGGAAGGCGTGAGGGCAAGAAGAGCGGGAGGGGCAACAAGAAGAGAGAAAATGTCAGTCCAAGTCTTCTTTTATTGATCGTCTCGTGACGTCATCTGTGCCTCTCTACCAATGCCCGCAGGCCACCACTACATTGTCCAGCTCTCCACCAATCCACACGCAGTCCGCTCTCGTGATGCAGTCCTACTCGCCCTTCCCTCTACCAATCAGCCAGTTGCTTCTTACCCCGGCCTTCGTGGTGATGTAGATGGTGGTGTCCTATCGGCAGTGCTCAGAACTGGCTTCCGGTTGGTTTTTATTGTTAGTGCAATTTAATGGGCATTTCCTGCGCTAGTGTCTATGACGCGGTGCCAAAAGAGATAAAGGATAAATCACATAGGGAACGACGAACAGGGAATTACTTAACCTAATCCCTGAGCTAAATAACATGCCCCGCCCCCTCGTGACGAGGACAAATATACAACGTCATCCGACATTCGGGCTAAACAGGTCCTCTACTTATTAAATGGTGGTGGTTCTTCTTCATCACGACAGTCGGAGCATGCTACCTACACAAATCTACCTGGTCTAAAGTATCCCTACCCCCACAAACGTAACAATACTATGTACAAACACGTTTTTTACCCACACTATTTCCGCTGTCATTTATTTGGACATGTAAATGCAGAGGGGATTTTTTTCTCCTTTTGGTGTTTTTTAAAGCTCACTGAAAAGCTTCTGCATATATCACATCCAGGAAAAGGACATGCGAGTATGTATGCATGAAATACAAGGCTACAAGTAAAGAACTGACAAATTAACATAGTGTATGGGATTTGAACCTTGGTCTCACATCATGAACTGTACTCAGAGGGGAACACCAAGCACATAAGCAAAACTATCGGGAACGCCTCTTCGTGGTGGTTGTACCCCCCAATGCAAGTTGGGGGCCAAATCTTCCCCATTTTTCTCTGCTGCCCGAATTTGTTAGGGCAGCGCGGTCACGGTCAGAGTGCCAATTGGTCCCCATGAACCGGACTTTTCTTTCTTCTCTCTTCTGCCTCGATCTATCTCGATCTATCTCTCTCTCTCTCTCTCTCTCTCTCTCTCTCTCTCTCTCTCTCTCTCTCTCTCTCTCTCTCTCTCTCTCTCTGTCATGGCCCTGATTTTGTGAAGGTGGAGGTACACTATTCTGGATGTGGGGGATCTCTGGGTTGCTCCTGGGATATCGATTGGCTGTCCCCATGACGCGGGCTTGCGCTAGAGAACTGTTCGGGGCTACACAACAACAACCACATTAACCCCAAAGATCCAAAGGTATTAGTTATTATAAGGTTAAGGATACTCTGGGAATTTTTAAAACTCATATGAAAAACAAACCGGCTAGTCGGCCTAACTTCCCTTTTACATCAGGCATGGCATGGGATGTCATACCCCCTGCTGACTCTTTTTTTGTCCATTCTTATTCTTTCAGTGATTAAACCCAGAAACAGGGCTGATTGGTATTTCTTTAAACCCTCTATCCTGCTCGTGAATAACCAAAGGAAGGACGAGCGTAATCTACATGCATGTGTAGTCATCATGTGATCATCATGTGAGCTAGTGGCATTCTGAGACATTATGTTGGAATGTTGGGGAGATGTACAGCGCAGGCTTGACATGACAAATTACCTTTTTTTTCTCCATATGAGTTCCTTTGTGTATTTATTAAAGTCCAATTCGATATAATGTCTGGTGTAAATCATGCGCAGCTTGGCTTTCAGTTATTTTTTGTGGAAAGAAACGTGTTGGAAAAGTTGTATGTAAAAGTTCATATCTGTAAGGAAGTTTATAGAGTGGATTTAAAAGATTTGATTAGGCTTTTCCAAATAAATATAAAGGGCATGCATTCAGTGGAGGCACTGCACTGTTGTCTCCAAACAACTTGCTGTGACGTGGTATTTTGTCTGTGTCCTGCCAGCAGGTTGTCAACTCTTCAGCATGGTGTCCTCGGTCCTGCTGCTGCTCTTTTCCAGCCTACATAATAATACCCCAATTCTGCCAGGTAAATTAATTATTCCACCGCACAATGGGCTGCAAAAAGATTGCGACACTGATTGCTGCCATGAACAAGTGGCAGCACCATTGTGAGGGTTTGGTGATGTTGCAGGGGTGTTGTAGCAGCCATCACCATTTGCAGGGGCTGGCAGGATGGCTCAGTTATGCACATATACCTTTGGGCTGTCTGTCCTGGGTTGGAATCTCGACCCAGAAATGGAATGTCATCCTGGTGTTTCACATGCAGGGCGATGCATCAAGGAGTGCAACATCCATCATGTGGAGTCTGCCAGCAGTTGTGGATGGTGAACGTTAAAACTTCCTGTGGTGTGCCTTTCACAAAGGGTAGGAGAGCAATCACCGACATCCTTGCCAAATTCCAAAATCCCACCCTGACTGACTGTTGTTGCGTTATTTTTTCTTCTGGAAGTGTGGCTGAGTCAACCGAGCTGATGTTAATTCAACGGCCAACAGCCACATGGGCTCCAACTCAAGACCCGAAGATCTTAAGCCAGCCACCTTAACGTCAAGCCAACACCTGGATAACTGGCTAAACAATAGGGGATTGTAAAACCTGCCTTATATTGTCACACCTTTCATAAAGATAAATTGCCTACTGTTACGTGCTCCTCCCCGACCCCCTGGTCATGGTGTGCCTCCAAGCCCCGAGAGGAGTCACGGCAGAAAAATGTGTTATTCTGTATGTCAAAGATCAATGGAGAAGCAACACCAATTGTTACTCACAAACAAATATTGTATTAAGATCACACAAGAATAACAGTACAACAATAATAGTAATCAAAAGTACAATCAATATGTCCTATGATGGTACCATCAGTTTCGTAATATATAACTTACTGTGCTCCAAGTGAGCAGAAAGAAGAACATTCCCAATGTCTCTTATTCCCAGCTTCAAGCCAAAGTTGTTTCGCTCCAGCGATCGTCAGATCAATGTCCAATCGAGACCAGAATCCCGTTGGGTTGGCAGTTACAGTCCTGCTGCCAAAGCTGTGCAAAGGCGCCCTCAAGGCGACTAGGAAATCCAAAGGCGCCCTCCAGGCGACTGGGAAATCACACCCTCGGGTATGGACGTTCCAAGGCTCACAGTCGGCGAACCTCCGATTTACCTTCGAAATTCGCATTGCACACACACACCAGATACGTCTGAATGCAGTGAAAACGGCTGAGGTCAAGCAAAGAAAAACCTTGCGCGATGCGCAAAGGCTGAAGTGAGGCAAAGAAACCTTGCCCGATGCGCAAAGCGTGCGAGTCAAAATGGCCGACGGTCCGTTTTCGAGACGTAACGGCCCAACGATGATTCTCTCCTGAATCGATCGCAAAACCTGACACGCAGGTTAATCTGTCACAGCGATAACCACTCTGTCGCAGGAATCCATTTCCTGGAAAATCCAAAGTTCACTCGTGACTCTTGCTCGCCAACGTTCGCTCCAGACCGCAAAGCAACTATGCTTCTTGTCCGACTCCACTCGCTCCGCCTTCTTTTTTCTTCTTCTTCGTCGTCCGGTTCCCGATCCGGTTTCCTGTTTCTTTTAACTCTAACTTTTTCACCTTTTGAAAACAGTTCAAAAACAATAAACCTTTTGAAAACAATAATTGTACATGGAATCAAAAATGTTTACTGTGGATGCAACCCACAACAACGGAAGTGATGAATCCGTAACACTACATAAGATGTATGACCATCGTGAGTTACATTGTGGTGGGCACAAGGGACAATAATTCCGCGCACCAGTGGGTGGCGCGAGCGTCCAGGCGGGGAATGAAAGCGCATGCCCCGCCTTTCGACCGATCGGCCACGCCCGGGGACAAGGCGTGGCCTCGGGACATATATGCGGGCTCTAAGCTCGAGCCCGCCCAGTGCTGAAGTGCGAGCTCTTAATAAAGACTCTTTGTTTGTACCAATGCGTTGTGGCCTATCTCTCTGGCAATCGAGTCGTGTGTGCACAGCACCACACTGGTGACCCCGATTGGTTCAGCCGTTGCTGACCCCCGAACGCGCCATGGCTACCAACGCCGTCAAACTCCCCGAGTTTTGGGAAGCGCAAGCCGACGTCTGGTTTGTGCAGGCCGAAGCTCAATTTCAGCTCCGAGGCATCACGGCGGACGAGACCCGGTACTACCACGTGGTCGCCGCCCTCGGGCCCGGCACTGCTGCCCGAGTCGTGTCCATCCTTCGGCGCCCGCCGGGCGACAACAAGTACAAGGCGCTCAAACGTCTCCTCCTCGCCACGTTCGGGCTCACGGAGATCGAACGGGCCGACCGCCTCCTGGACCTTCCCGCCCTCGGCGACACACGACCATCCGTCCGGATGGATTTCATGCTGTCGCTGCTTGGAGACCAGCGCCCGGATTTCTTGTTCCGCGCACTTTTCCTCCGCCAGCTACCTGCACAGGTGCGCCTCGCGCTGACCAGTTCCAAACTAACGAAACCCCGCGCCCTGGCTGGAGAGGCCGACAAGTATTTCGCGGCCTGCGACACGCGGTCGGTGTATGGTGCTGCCGTAGTGGCTCCCAGTGCGGAGGCTCCAGCGCCCCCTGCTTCCCTCGTGGCCGCTGCTACGCCCCGCCCACTACCGCCGCCGCCACCACCACCACCGCCGCCACCACCACCGCCGCCGCCACCACCACCGCCGCCGACACGGCCGCCGCGGGGGCCACCGCCGCAAACCTGGTGCTACTACCATGCCAGGTTCGGCCGCAAGGCTAAAACGTGCCGCCTGCCGTGTTCTTTTGACAGGTCGGGAAACGACCGGCGCTCACTTGCGGCCATGAGCGTCGGCCATTCCGGCAGCCTCCTGTTCATCACGGACACCTTGTCCGGGCACCGTTTTCTTTGCGACACAGGAGCGCAGGTAAGCGTCCTCCCCGCCTCCACGTCCGGCAAGCAAGTCACGGGCCGGGGCCCCGCTTTGCTTGCCGCCAACGGTACACCCATCCGCACATTCGGGAAGCGTTGCCTCTCACTGCGGTTCGGAGGGCAGCGCTTTCAATGGTCGTTCGTGACCGCCAGCGTGCCAATGGCCCTGCTGGGTGCGGACTTCCTATGTGTGCATGGGCTGTTGGTCGACGTGAAGCGCAGACGTCTCGTCCAGGCCGAAACCTTCAGCTCGCTCGCTTGTTCGCTGAGTGGCTCATTGAACGGCTCACTGAGCGGCTTGCCAAGCGGCTTGCTGGAAGGTTCCGTCCCGGCGAGTTTAGTTTGCACGCTTCCGGCAGCGGACGACTTTACCCACCTCCTAGCCAGTTTCCCAGCCCTCACGCGGCCCACCTTCTCAGCGGTGGCCGTTAAGCATGGGGTGGGGCACCATATACCCACGGTTGGGCCGCCGGTCTACGCCCGGGCACGCCGACTCGAACCCACGAAGCTCGCCGTGGCGAAAGCGGAGTTCGCCACGGTGGAGCGTCTGGGGATCGTACGGCGCTCCAACAGCGCTTGGGCTTCTCCTCTGCACATTGTGCCGAAGCCCAGCGGGGGATGGCGGCCGTGCGGGGACTACTGCCGGCTCAATGATGCCACCACCCCCGACCGCGACCCGGTCCCGCATATCCAGGACTTTTCCGCCCGGTTGGCAAACATGACCGTGTTTTCCAAGGTGGACCTCATCCGGGGCGACCACCAGGTCCCCGTACAACAGGGCGATGTCCCGAAGACAGCCGTCATAATCCTTTCGGCCTCTTCGAGTTCCTGTGAATGCCTTTCGGGTTGAAGAATGCGGCCCAGGCGTTCCAACGGCTTATGGACAGCGTCTTGCGTGACTTACCTTTCCTCTTTGTCTACCTGGACGACATCCTAGTCGCGAGCGCGTTCCGGGAGGAGCACCTGCTCCACCTCCGCACGCTTTTCGAATGCCTGGGCCAGCATGGCCTAATCATAAACCCTGCCAAGTGCCGTTTCGTCGTCGCCACCATCGACTTCTTGGGGCACCGCATCACCAGGCACGGGGCCGTCCCTTTACCGGCCAAGGTGGAGGCGGTCAGGGATTTCCCGCGACCCCGCACGATCAAGGGGCTCCAGGAGTTCCTGGGCATGGTAAATTTTTACCACCGCTTCGTGCCCCACGTCGCCCAGCTCCTCCACCCCCTGCACGAGGCCCTTCGGGGCAAGCCGGGCAAAGGTGACATCGCCTGGTCGGAGCCGATGGCCGCGGCGTTTGTGGGCGCACAGCTGGCCCTGGCCAACGCCACCATGCTGGCGCACCCGGCGCCCGATGCGCCGATCGCCCTCACCACCGACGCGTCGGACTACGCGGTGGGCACGGTGCACGAGCAGTGGGTGCGTGGTGCTTGGCAACCGCTGGCGTTTTTTAGCCGGCAGCTTCGCCCGCACGAACGCCGCTACAGCACCTTCGACCGCGAGCTGCTCGCGCTCCACCTGGCGGTCCGACACTTCCGCCATCTGCTGGAGGGCCGCCCGTTCACGGCTTTCGTCGACCACAAGCCCCTTGTGTTCGTGATGGCCAAGGTCGCCGAGCCATGGTCGGCACGGCAGCAGCGTCACCTCTCTGCCGTGTCCGAGTACACGACGGACATCCGTCACGTGGCGGGTAAAGACAACCCGGTGGCGGATTGCCTTTCCCGGCCCGTCGCGCACGCGGTCCACCTCGGGATCGACTATGCCCGGATGGTGGAGGACCAGACCGCCGACCCTGGCGTCCAGGCCTTGCGGACCGCCATCATGGGCCTCCGCGTCACCGAGGTGCCGTTCGACGCCGCGGGCGCGGCCCTCCTGTGCGACGTCTCCCTCGGCCGGCCTCGCCCCATCGTGCCCGCTGGCTGGCAGCGCCCAGTGTTCGACGCCATCCACGGCCTGTTCCACCCGGGCACGAAGGCCTCCCAGAAGCTCGTCATGGCGAAGTTCGTCTGGCAGGGCCTCAGGAAGGACGTCCGCGACTGGGCCAGGACGTGCCTCGCGTGCCAGCGCGCGAAGGTCCACAGCCACACACAGGCCCCGTTGGCCCCGTTTGCGGTGCCCGAACGTCGGTTCGACCACGTGCACGTCGACTTGGTGGGACCTCTGCCCCCCTCGCAGGGGTTCACCCACCTCCTCACCATGGTGGACCGCACCACACGGTGGCCGGAGGCCGTCCAATTGGCGGCGACGTCTGTGGCTGATGTGGCGCAAGCCTTCATCGCCACTTGGGTTGCCCGTTTCGGTGACCCCTCGGACATCTCGTCCGACCGCGGCCCCCAGTTCACCTCGGAGCTCTGGGCCGCGGTGGCGCAAGGGCTCGGCGTAAAACTACACCGCACCACGGCCTACCACCCCCAGGCCAATGGCCTGTGCGAGCGCTTTCATCGCTCGATGAAGGCCGCGCTCCGGGCCAGCCTCCGCGACGGCAGCTGGGCCGACAGGCTCCCCTGGGTCCTGCTGGGCCTCAGGACGGCGCCCAAGGACGACCTGCGCGCATCCTCGGTGGAGCTGGTCTTCGGGCAACCACTGCGGGTGCCGGGCGAATTTATCCCCGACTCCATGGCTCCTTGGTCCGCAGCGCAACAACGCTCCGCCCTTCAGGAGACCGCCCGGAGGTTCGCCCCGGTGCCGACGGCACACCACGGTTGCCCGTCTTCCCACATCGCCCCGGAGCTTCGCACGGCGGACTACGTCTTCCTCCGGCACGACGCCCACCGGGCACCGCTATGGCCCCCGTACGACGGGCCCTTCCGCGTGCTGGAGACCGGGGACAAATATTTCACCATCGACATCGGCGGTGCCCCGGATCACATCTCCGTGGACCGCCTCAAGCCGGCCCACCTCAATCTGGACCACCCCCCGCCAGCAGCTCTGCCTCCGCATCGAGGCCGCCCCCCGGCGGTCGGACCCCCGGCACCCCCTGGCCCCGCCGTCCCGCTACCCCCCAGCCCTGCACCCATCGCCAGGGGCATTTCGGCCGGGTCATCCGGCTTCCCCGCAAACTCACCCTTCAGGTGCTCGGGAATTCTGGGGGGGCGCGTGTGGCGGGCACAAGGGACAATAATTCCGCCCACCAGTGGGTGGCGCGAGCGTCCAGGCGGGGAACGAAAGCGCATGCCCCGCCTTTTGACCGATCGGCCACGCCCGGGGACAAGGCGTGGCCTCGGGACATATATGCGGGCTCTAAGCTCGAGCCCGCCCAGTGCTGAAGTGCGAGCTCTTAATAAAGACTCTTTGTTTGTACCAACGCGTTGTGGCCTACCTCTCTGGCAATCGAGTCGTGTGTGCACAGCACCAAAACATGATGACAAGATAACACAGATACCTTTACCATATACACCAGTGGTCAGGTAATTAACTTTTTACTGTGTTGAAGATACATTAAATCATTCATCGTTTCAATTATTACATCTGCTCGTTACCTTAGCTACCTTGGTGGGTGGGTGGTAGTGGTCTGTTTGTGGACTAGATATCTCAAGAGGTTGTGGACCGATTTGGACGAAACTTGGTGGATGAGTTGGTAAGGCGACAAGAACAAGCCGATTTGTTTTTGGTTCAGGTTCGAATCCAGATCAGGCCGATCATTAGGATACACAACGTAAACTGTTCACCCTGGCGGGGGTATGCGCTCTACTGATTGTCGTTTTAGTTCTTTATAAAAATTTATAGTGCAAAGGATATTCGGTATAAACTTCAACCTCCTGTACTTATGTATGCCCTGAATATCATTTGTGAGTGATACATCACATTGTAAGTAATAAGCTGGAAATTGTAGATAAAGCTTCTGGGAAAATTATCAGGATTTTTGGAGGGGGGTGTTCTAGTTGGAGGCGTAGCTGTTATAAAATAGTATTAAGGACATTTGTATTTCATCAAATGCAGTGGAAATTGATCAAAAGGAAACAAATTTTATTTCATGTGTGAATGTTATATACGAGTACACCCGCAGATTCCGGGAGAGGCAGGAAGGTCATTCCTCTTTGGGGTATATAGATTACAGTGGATCTATGGTCGGGTCTCAAGAACATTGGTTGTGTGTTCATTTCCCAAGTTTCTTGTAGAGAGATCGCCAAGTGGTTGAAGCATTTGAGCAAGCACTCCATTCAAAACAGTTAAGGAACGGCTGGCTTGGCAAGCGCTAGCTAGCTGCTTGGTAAAGGAGCACAACCTGAGCTTCCTGCCTTTCAGTTTCGTGGTAACAGCAGGAGTGAGTTTCAAAAGTTCGCGACGAAGAATGCCACGGTAGCGGCAGAAAGGGCCATGTTATTAACACAACATTTGTGGGTTATATAGAGTACAGTAGATCTTCGCTCAGTTCTGTAAGTAAACCTTACTTCACAGATGCCAGGATTCCTCCAAATTTCTTCATTTAGTGTTATAAAGAGCACTAGCGACTGTTTAAAAAGCTAATCATACGTGTTTGTGGTGTATAATAATTTTACTTCCTGTAGAAGCCGTTACTCCATTATAACTACTAGGGCATGCCCGTACTATATCTATATCTAAAATTATATCCCCCCCCTCTATTTACATGAAATGGTTTGGTCCATGAAATGTTTTGGTCCATTCGCAACGCCAAAGCGAACGGCGAACGCTTTACATGAAATGGTTTGGTGCATGAAATGTTTTGGTCCATTCGCAACGCCAAAGCGAACGGCGAACGGCTTGCGAGTACAGTGACAATCCCCCCGGGGTTTTTATTAGTTTAAAAACATAGTTTAACGCCAACATAGCGCCAACATAGTTTGCAAACGTGAAATAAATGAATACGCTCTCAAATGTGCCATCCGAGGCAGAGTGTGTCCGCCACGTTCGGCACACGCGATAGCTCGCTGCTCTCTGATTGGTTGAATCGTTTTTTGGACATAGCTCGGTAAGTAATTGTCCGATTAATATGAAACCTTGAAAAGGCACATCCTCGGGTCCCCAGCAATATACCTGGCAAGTTTAAAGTATATCGGACCCGTGGTTGTCGAGAAACAGCGGTCACAGACAAACGTACAAACAAACACACAGAGATTACTGGAATTATAGATAGATAAGCTATTTATACACGTTATAATTGCAGGAAAAACGCCTTGGGGAAGTGGGGCATTATTAGTATTAATATTGTTTTGTAATAACATTAACATGCGATTATCATTAATTTTGTTATTAAAAGCGTCTTTGGAAAAACGCCACGATAAAGCTAATTTAACATTGATATACACCTCAACATGCATTGACAGCAATGGCGGAGAAACCCCGCTCGGGGGAGAAAACCCCCTTGGGGAGGTGGGCAAATGAATGCGCTACAACCTTCTTTATGTAACCCTTTGTCATCCTGTCAAGTTTGGTTGAGATTGGATAAGTAAAGACGGAATGTATTGGGGTCAAAAATTCATCAGACAGATGGACAGACACAAAATGGCGTATTTTAGTATGTTTAATCCATCTCATAATATACACTTCAAAATATAACCCTTGGGCCCTTTTTAGGAATGCAAGGACAAGTATAATGTTATTCCTACTACTAGGGCATGCCCGTACTATATATATATCTAAAATTATATCCCCCCCCTCTATTTACATGAAATGGTTTGGTCCAAAGCGAACGGCTTGCGAGTACGGTGACAATCCCCCCCCTCTATTTACATGCAATGGTTTGGTCCAAAGCGAACGGCTTCCGGAGTTTGGTAAAGAAATCGCCATCGCGTGCACAAACGCGCAGGAAAGCGAATGAATCGCAAATTCGGTTTTATTAGTTTTAAAACATAGTTTAACGCCAACATAGTTTGCAAACGTGAAATAAATGAATACGCTCTCAAATGTGCCATCCGAGGCAGAGTGTGTCCTCCACGTTCGGCACACGCGATCGTTCGCTGCTCTCTGATTGGTTGAATCGTTTTTTGGACATAGCTCGGTAAGTAATTGTCCGATTAATATGAAACCTTGAAAAGGCACATCCTCGGGTCCCCAGCAATATACCTGGCAAGTTAAAAGTATATCGGACCCGTGGTTGTCGAGAAACAGCGGTCACAGACAAACAAACAAACGTACAGACGTACAGAGATTACTGGAATTATAGATAGATAAGCTATTTATACACGTTATAATTGCAGGAAAAACGCCTTGGGGAAGTGGGGCATTATTAGTATTAATATTGTTTTGTAATAACATTAACATGCGATTATCATTAATTTTGTTATTAAAAGCGTCTTTGGAAAAACGCCACGATAAAGCTAATTTAACATTGATATACACCTCAACATGCATTGACAGCAATGGCGGAGAAACCCCGCTCGGGGGAGAAAACCCCCTTGGGGAGGTGGGCAAATGAATGCGCTACAACCTTCTTTATGTAACCCTTTGTCATCCTGTCAAGTTTGGTTGAGATTGGATAAGTAAAGACGGAATGTATTGGGGTCAAAAATTCATCAGACAGATGGACAGACACAAAATGGCGTATTTTAGTATGTTTAATCCATCTCATAATATACACTTCAAAATATAACCCTTGGGCCCTTTTTAGGAATGCAAGGACAAGTATAATGTTATTCCTACTACTAGGGCATGCCCGTACTATATATATATCTAAAATTATATCCCCCCCCTCTATTTACATGAAATGGTTTGGTCCAAAGCGAACGGCTTGCGAGTACGGTGACAATCCCCCCCCTCTATTTACATGGAATGGTTTGGTCCAAAGCGAACGGCTTGCGAGTACGGTGACAATCCCCCCCCTCTATTTACATGAAATGGTTTGGTCCAAAGCGAACGGCTTGCGGAGTTTGGTAAAGAAATCGCCATAGCGTGCACAAACGCGCAGGAAAGCGAAAGAATCGCAAATTAGTTTTAATTAGTTTTAAAACATAGTTTAACGCCAACATAGTTTGCCAACGTGAAATAAATGAATACGCTCTCAAATGTGCCGTCCGAGGCAGAGTCTGTTCGCCACGTTCGGAACACGTGATAACTCGCTGCTCTCTGATTGGTTGAATCGTTTTTTGGACATAGCTCGGTAACTACTTGTCCGATTAATATGAAACCTTGAAAAGGCACATCCTTGGGTCCCCAGCAATATACCTGGCAAGTTCCAAGTATATCGGACCCGTGGTTGTCGAGAAACAGCGGTCACAGACAAACACACAGACATACACACATACACACACACACACACACACACACACACACACACACACACACACACAGAGATTACTGGAATTATAGATAGATAAATGAATGGTCCAACAGGATGGTGCAGAAGTAGCGTTTGTAGTGCGGTGCTACGCGCACAACTTGTTTGCCAAAAAGGTAAGCCACAATGCGTAGGATCAAAACCAAAAGTCTTTATTGTAAAGCTCAAACTGTAGCACTGACTCGCTCGGGGCTGCGAGCCCCGTGTATATCCCGAGGCCACGCCTACCCCTCGGGCGTGGCCGACACCCCATTGGTGCGCCGAATGATGTCACCGCGCCAGCGAGCTATCGTGTCCGCCCCACACGCGCCCCCCCAGAATTCCCGCGCACCTGAAGGGTCAGTTTGCGGGGCAAACGGATGACCCGGCCGAAGCGCCCTCTGGCGGCTGGCGGCGTTTGGGATGGCGGGATGCCATCTGGGATGCCTCTGGCGGCATCTGGGATGGGTGCAGGACAGGGGAGTGGCTTGCCGGCGGGGCTGGGCGGTGCTGGGGGTCCGCCCGCCGGGGGGCGGCCCCGACGCGGGGGCCGAGCCGCTTGCGGGGGGTGGTCCACGTCGAGGTGGGCCGGCTTGAGGCGGTCCACGGAAACGTGGTCAGGAGTACCGCCGATGTCCAGGGTGAAATGCTTCGCCCCGATCTCCAGCACGCGGAAGGGCCAGTCGTACGGGGGTCGCAGCGGTGTCCGGTGGGCGTCGTGGCGGACGAAAACGTACTCCGCCGTACGAAGCTCCGGGGCGACGTGCGTTGGCGGGCACCCGTGGTGCGCCGTCGGCACCGGGGCGAACCTCTGGGCGGTCTCCTGCAGTGCGGAGCGCTGCTGCGCCGCGGACCATGGTGCCGTGGGGTCGGGGAGGAACTCGAAGACCAACTCCGGTTGTCCGAAGACCAACTCTGCCGCGGATGCGCGCAGGTCGTCCTTGGGCGCCGTCCTGAGGCCCAGCAGGACCCAGGGGAGCCTGTCGACCCAGCCGCCGTTGCAAAGGGTGGCCCGGAGCGCGGCCTTCAAGGAGCGATTGAAGCGCTCGCACAGGCCGTTAGCCTGGGGGTGGTAGGCCGTGATGCGGTGCAGCTGGATGCCGAGCCCCCGCGCTACTGCCCCCCAGAGCTCCGAGGTGAACTGGGGGCCGCGGTCGGACGAGATGTCCGAGGGGGCGCCGAACCGGGCAACCCAGGTGGCGATGAACGCCTGCGCGACGTCCGCCGCCGTTGTCGCCACCAAAGGCACGGCCTGCGGCCACCGGGTGGTGCGGTCCACCATGGTGAGGACGTGGGTGAAACCCCGCGAGGGGGGCAGAGGTTCCACCAAGTCCACGTGAACGTGGTCGAACCGACGTTCGGGCACAGTAAACGGGGCCAACGGGGCCTGGGTGTGGCGGTGCACCTTCGCGCACGTTCTGGCCCAATCGCGGACGGCCTTCCGGATGCCATGCCAGACGAACTTGTCAGCGACCAGCCTCTGGGAGGCCCTCGTGCCCGGGTGGGACAGGCCGTGGATGGCGTCAAAAACCCGGCGCTGCCAGCCCGCGGGCACGATGGGGCGAGGCCGGCCGAGGGAGACATCGCACAAGAGGGCCGTGCCCGCGCCGTCGAACGGCACCTCAGTGACGCGGAGGCCCATGACGGCGGTCCGCAAGGCCTGGACGTCGGGGTCGGCGGTCTGGTCCGCCGCCATCCGGGCATAGTCGATCCCGAGGTGGACCGCATGGGCGACGGACCGGGAAAGGCAATCCGCCACCGGGTTGTCCTTCCCCGCGACGTGCCGGATGTCTGTCGTGTACTCGGACACGGCCGAGAGGTGACGCTGCTGCCAGGCCGACCACGGCTTGGCGACCTTGGCCATCGCGAAGACCAGGGGCTTGTGATCGACGAAGGCCGTGAATGAACGGCCCTCGAGCAGATGGCGGAAATGCCGGACCACCAGGTGAAGCCCGAGGAGCTCGCAGTCGAAGGTACTGTACCGCCGTTCGTGTGGGCGGAGCTGCCGGCTAAAAAACGCCAGCGGCTGCCAAGCTCCCTTCACCCATTGCTCGTGCACCACGCCCACTGCGTAGTCCGACGCGTCGGTGGTGAGGGCGATCGGTGCATCGGGCGCCGGGTGTGCGAGCATGGTGGCGTTAGCCAAGGCGAGCTTCGCGCCCGCGAACGCCGCATCCATCAGCTCGGTCCAAGCAACGTCACCTTTGCCCGGCTTCCCCCGGAGGGCCTCGTGCAGGGGGCGCAGGAGCTGGGCGACGCGGGGCAGGAAACGGTGGTAAAAGTTCACCATGCCCAGGAACTCCTGGAGCCCCTTGATCGTGCGGGGGCGCGGAAACCCCCTGACCGCCTCCACCTTGGCCGGTAAGGGGATGGCCCCATGCCTGGTGACGCGGTGTCCCAAAAAGTCGATTTCGGCGACGCCGAACCGGCACTTGGCGGGATTGATGATCAGGCCATGCCGGCCCAGGCGTTCGAAGAGCGTGCGGAGATGGCGGAGGTGCTCCTCACGGAACGCGTTTGCGACGAGGATGTCGTCCAGGAAGACGTAAACAAAGTCCAAGTCGCGCAAGACGCTGTCCATCAGCCGTTGGAACGCCTGAGCCACATTCTTCAACCCGAAGGGCATCCGCAGAAACTCGAAGAGGCCGAATGGTGTGATTACGGCCGTCTTCGGTATGTCCTCCGGCCTGACGGGGACCTGGTGGTATCTGCGGATGAGGTCCACTTTTGAGAAGAGGGACATTTTCGCCAACCTGGCGGAAAAGTCTTGGATGTGAGGGACCGGGTAGTGGTCGGGGGTGGTAGCATCGTTGAGGCGGCGGTAGTCTCCGCACGGCCGCCATCCCCCGCCTGGCTATGGCACGATGTGCAGCGGCGATGCCCAAGCGCTCTTGGAGCGCCGTACGATGCCCAGCCGCTCCAGCATAGCGAACTCCGCTTTCGCCACCGCGAGCTTCGTCGGCTCGAGGCGGCGTGCCCGGGCGTAGACCGGTGGCCTGACGGTGGGGATGTGATGCTCCACCCCGTGCTTGACGGCCACCGCCGAGAAGGTGGGCCGCGTGAGGGCTGGGAAACTGGCGAGGAGGCGGGTAAAGTCATCCGCTGCCGGAAGCGTACAAACCAAACTCGCCGGGACGGAACCGTTTCGCAAACCACTTGGTGAGCCACTCGGTGAGCCGCTCAGTGAGCCGCTCAACGAGCTGCTCAGCGAACAAGCGAGCGAGCTAAAGGTTTCAGCCTGGACGAGCCGTCTGTGCTTCACGTCCACCAACAACCCATTTGCACATAGGAAGTCCGCACCGAGCAATGCCATGGGCATGCTGGCGGTTACGAACGACCATTGAAAGCGCTGCTCTCCGAACCGCAGGGAGAGGCAGCGCTTCCCGAATGTGCTTATGGGTGTACCATTGGCTGCAAGCAACGCGGAACCCCGGCCCGCGGTTCGCTTGTCGGACTGTGGGCTGGGATGACGCTTACCTGCGCTCCTGTATCGCAGAGGAAATGGCGCCCGGACAAGGTGTCCGTGATGAATAAGAGGCTGCCGGAATTGCCAACGCTCAGTGCCGCTACCGAGCGCCGGCTCAGTCGTTTCCCGACTTGCCAAACGAGCACGGCGGGCAACACTTGTTAGCGTTGTGGCCGAACCTGGCGTGGAAATAGCACCAGGCTTGCGGCGGGATCGGCGGAGGCCGCGGCTTTCGCAGCTGCGGTGGTGGAGGGCGGGGCGTGGCAGCGGCCACAAGGTGTGCATCATCCTCGGGATCCACGAGGTGTGCAGCCGCATCAGCCTCGGGATCCACGACGGCCGCACCGAAGCTCGCCCGCATGTCACAAGCCGCGAAAATCTTGTTGGCCTCCACGGCCAGAGCGCAGGGTTCCCCTATTTTGGAACCGGCCAACGCGAGGCGTACCTGTGCTGGTAGCTGGCGTAGAAAAAGCGCACGGAATAAAAAATCCGGGGCTTTGTCACCCAGCAACGACAGCATGTAATCCATCCGCACCGATGGTCGTGTGTCGCCGAGTTCGGGAAGGTCCAGGAGGCGGTCCGCCCGTTCGAACTCCATGAGGCCGAACGTGGCGATGAAGAGACGTTTGAGCGCCATGTACTTGTGCTCTGCCGTTGGGTGCCGCAGGATGGACATGACTCGGGCGGCTGTGCCGGGCCCGAGGGCGGCGATCACGTGGTAGTAACGCGTCTCGTCCGCCATTATTCCTCGAAGCTGGAACTGTGCTTCGGCCTGCACGAGCCATACCTCGGCCTGTGCTTCCCAAAACTCAGGGAGCTTTACCGCGACCGCGTTGCTGGCCATGGCGCGTTCTGTGGTCAGCCACGGCTGAACCAATCGAGGTCACCAGTGTAGTGCGGTGCTACGCGCACAACTTGTTTGCCAAAAAGGTAAGCCACAACGCGTAGGATCAAAACCAAAAGTCTTTATTGTAAAGCTCAAACTGTAGCACTGACTCGCTCGGGGCTGCGAGCCCCGTGTATATCCCGAGGCCACGCCTACCCCTCGGGCGTGGCCGACACCCCATTGGTGCGCGGAATGATGTCACCGCGCCAGCGAGCCATCGTGTCCGCCACACGTTCATCTTTAATGTGGGGACCTGTGTCGGAGCACTACTGTAGTTGGTAACGGTAGACATTGGACATTAAAGATCCCACTACTCACTGTGTTTTCATGAAGAGTCAGAGAGATATCTTCGGCACCCTGAATAAATTTCCAACTCCCTGCCATGTTCAGTCAACGTCAGGCCTGACCAGTCGGTTCTTCAAAGACTTGGGCCGAAACCCCCACAAGAATATGGGAACACTTGGGGTCATGAAAGATGTAGTAGCGACAAGATTTTAAATTGACAGCAGATCACAATGGGATGACAAAGAGGCTCCTTGCGTGACGTCATCACTATCACCTGCTGACTCGCTAACGATATCCGTCACAGTTATGTGGGATGAAATATTCTCCTTGGGAACTTTGGTGTACATGGAACAGGACATGTTGCTGGGCTTTTAGATTGTGTATTCAGGTGTAGAGTTCCAATGTGCAGCCAGCATCTCATGCTGCTCGACCGAAACCCACAGCATTTGGCTAATAAAACAGGTAAAAGTGATAAATGGACAATGCTTGATATTAAGTAGGCCAAGGAAATCAGCATAAACTGTTTAAAATACCAAACTGCGGATATTTCTTCATGTTGACATGAATAAGGCCGTCATTGTTCCACGGGCAGATCTGCTTTGTGGAAATGAGTCACAACCCGCTGAGAATTAATTTCCAGGTTATACTTCTCATCTGAGCATTCATCGGTAACAAATTGAACTCATGGATGTTCTCGCAAAGTGTTGGGGGCCTTGGACAAAGAGGCATAATTAAAATGGAGACCATCTTATGCACATCCACAGGAGACTTTGTGATTGGAAGTTCCAACAGTGAGAAATGATCAAAGAGCTGCCAGGCATACACAAGGATACCTTGATGTGTTTCTGTGTGATGGATGTAGGTGGGCTCCCAGCTGCCATTGACTAAACTTATCAGTCTCACGAGTTGATGGTGACACCGGGAAGTTCGAGAGAATGAACCTCTCCCATTGGATGACACATGTTATGTGGGCCTGAAAAAATATATGCATATTGACAACTTTATATGAGGATATTCAAGGTGTTATAGTATGACTAGACTACTACTACTACTACTACTACTACTACTACTACTACTACTACTACAGCTACTATTACTACTATTACTACTACTACTATTACTACTATTACTACTACTACCATTACTACCACTACTACCACTACGACTACTATTACTACTACTACTACTACTACTATTACTACTACTACATATTATTACTACTACTATTACTACTACTACTATTACTACTACTACTACTATTATTACTACTACTATTATTACTACTACTATTATTACTACTACTATTATTACTACTACTATTATTACTACTACTCCTATTATTACTACAACTATTATTACTACTACTACTATTATTACTACTACTATTATTACTTCCTATTATTATTACTACTCCTATTATAACTACTACTATTATTACTACTACTATTATTACTACTACTATTACAACTACTATTACTACTACTACTACTACTACTACTACTATTATTACTACTACTATTACTACTACTACTATTACTTCTATTACTACTACTATTACTATTACTAATACTACTACTATTACTACTACTATTACGACAACTACTATTATTACTACTACTATTATTACTACTACTCCTATTATTACTACTACTACTATTACTACTACTATTATTACTACTTCTATTACTACTACTACAACTATTACTACTACTATTACGACAACTACTATTATTACTACTACTACTATTACTACTACTATTATTACTACTACTATTACAACTACTATTACTACTACTACTACTACTACTACGACTTTACTGACTCCAAATTAATCCCACCTTGTAGGGTCCACCACAGGAGGTATAGATTAGCTCAAGTCTTTGAGGAAGGGGCTGGCCTGTCGTTCAAAGTCTTTTCGGGCAGAAATTCTGAATTTATTCAGTGTGCTGACTATAACTCACCCACATTTCATGAAAGACATTGCACAGGTGGATGGTGATAATCACCTTATTTAGCGGGTAGGACACCCCGCTTTAATAACTTACATCCACCCCTGTCAACACTTGAACGTTCCTGGTGGGAGGTCAGAGGGTAACCAGGGTCCGTTAACCAGGGAATTTTGTAAACTTCTGTCCCTGCTTGAAAGAAATGAGAGGATATTGTTGGAAAATGGAGCTTGAATCTATAAAAGATTGAACTTCCTCTGGATTATGTTGATTGGATTGGACTCGATGTGAGCAAGGTCATTTATTGAGTTTTTTTTTCTTTTTCTCAGAATGTTGTAAAGCGGTTTGTCTCTCAGTGTGGCACATTGTGTTCCAGTGCACCCACCACAATGGAAGTGGAAAGGCATCCTCATTGAAGAATTTTCATATCCCGTTTTGATTTTGGGATCTCGTTGCTGTTCAGACAACAGCGCCTGAAGAACTGAGAATATGCATTTGAAGACCCGAGGACCCCAAAGATCCAGAGTACACAAAAGACCCAAAACATCCCAAGGATGCAAAAGAGCTTGTACACCCAAAAGTCCCAAATGAACCAGAGGACCTAAAAGACCCCGAGGACTCCGAAGACCCAAAAGAAGAGTAATTATGTCTCTTACATTGGAATTGTAGACGGTCGCTTGCAAACCTAACCTCAAGATCGGTGTATGGCAGCGTTTTTTTTAATCACAATAAATACAAGGCACAGGGAGGTGACATTCACTGAACATACAAGATGTACTACTACATACAAGAACATACAAGATTAACACTGACTGTGCATAGTGTGCAGGGTAAAACGAGTGTTCATTTACGTCTGTAGGATATCTAATAAATAAAATGATATAAGCACCCCTGGCACTTGGCCCAGACTTCGGTTTGCTCACGCCGCTGTACCGTCAAAAACTGTTCCAACCCGTAATTTTTGACGGGCTTTATACTCGAATATATATTATATATACTATATAATATATATACTCGAATATATACAGTCATGTGAAAAAGTAAGTACACCCCATGTAAAGTTTTGACTTTTTCAACATATTTCAACATACAGCTATTTGATCTTCATTTCAACAATATTGATAGATAAAGGTGATATAATATAACAAATATCATGAAACATTTACATTTTGTAGTCCATTGTATAATTTAAATAAACATAAATGCAAATTTCGCATGTGGAAAAAGTAAGTACACCCTTGGCTCTAATAGGTGGTATTGCCCCCTTTGGCAGAAACAGCCTCAAGTAGGCGTTCCTTATAACTGTCTACCAGTCTCTGACATCGACTGGGAGAAATTTTTGCCCACTCCTCCATGCAGAATTCTTTCAGCTGTACGATGTTTGAGGGGTTTCTTGCATGCACAGCTCGTTTCAAATCCCCCCACAACATCTCGATGGGATTTAGATCCGGGCCATGGCTTGGCCATTCCAGAACCCTCCATTTCTTTCTTTTCAGCCATTCCTTGGTGGATTTACTGGTATGTTTAGGGTCATTGTCATGTTGCAAGGTCCACCTTCGGTTGAGCTTCAACTCTCCGACAGATGGCCTCACATTATCCCCAAGCACCCTCTGGTACAATGAAGAATTCATAGTGGATTCTATGATGGTGAGCTGCCCAGGCCCAGATACAGCAAAGCTGCCCCAAACCATAATATTTCCACCACCATGCTTTACAGTTGGTATCAGGTTCTTGTGGTCAAATGCTGTCTTTGGTTTTCGCCAAACATGTTTTCTGGTACTGTGGCCAAATAGCTCTACCTTTGACTCATTTGTCCAGAGCACATTGTTCCAGAAGTGCTGCTCTTTGCCGAGGTGTTCACTGGCAAACTTTAGTCTTGCCCTGAGGTTCTTTCTGGACAGCAAAGGTTTCCTCCTGGCTCACCTCCCATGCAGATCAAATTTGTGCAGCCTCTTTCTAATGGTAGACTTGTGCACTTTGACATCAACAGTGGCAAGAGCTACCTGTAGGTCCCGTGATGACATTCTGGGGTTCTTAGAGACTTCTTTCAGCATCTTGCGGTCTGCTCTCGGGCTGAACTTGCTGTGGCGGCCTGGCCTGAACAAGTTGGCAGTTGTTTGGAATCTTCTCCACTTGTAGATGATCTTCCGGACAGTCGAATGATTGATTTCAAATTGTTTGGAGATCTTTTTAAATCCCTTCCCAGACTCGTAGGCATCTATTACCTTCTTTCGGAAGGCCTCAGAGAGCTCTTTTTATCTAGGCATGGTGTCGCCACACACTTCAACAACAAAGAGCAAACCAAACTAAATGTCTGAGGTTTAAATAAGACAGGTTCCTCCAAGATCCTCTCTAACGATATTCTAATCATTTGCACGTGAGCTGGTGCACCTGATTCTAATTTTAGGTATTAGAAGTAATGATAAATGTAGGGGTGTACTTACTTTTTCCACATGCGAAATTTGCATTTATGTTTATTTAAATTATACAATGGACTACAAAATGTAAATGTTTCATGATATTTGTTATATTATATCAACTTTATCTATCAATATTGTTGAAATGAAGATCAAATAGCTGTATGTTGAAATATGTTGAAAAAGTCAAAACTTTACATGGGCTGTACTTACTTTTTCACATGACTGAATGTGACACGGACGAAATGATTAGATTAGGGGGGTTAGCCCCTTGTCTTGTATACTGGCCGTCGCCGATCCTGGTACTTGTAACGCTTCTTTGCGGGGGGATTGATCAGGGTTATTGGTCCAGGTATTAGCCGAATACCTTTATCAATCCCCCCGCAAAACAGGGAGACAAGTGCCGCTCGAATCCCGGACAAGATGGTATTTTGCCGAGCGGTTTAGCAGTCCGGAATCCGAGCCGTTAGCAAAGACTAACCCGATTGCGTAGCGGTTCGGCCAAAATCGTTCCACAGGTACTCAATCAAGAAATCACGAAAGCGATCGGATGAGAAAGAAGAAACCAAAGGTAAGAAGGAACAGATATTTATGATTAATTATGTACAAAACCCAAAGGGAGAGAAGAAATCAAAGCAATATACAGGAAAAGAACAGAAGACACAGTGCAATTCTTTAACTTATACAGCTTAACTTATCCCCAGGACAAGACGAACAGAACAAACTCACGTACACAAAAGGGGATTCTCAGGCAGGAATGGCTGGAGGGGTGAGAAGGTTCAGGTCCGTTCAGAATGGCAGCAGGGAGGTTCGGGAATCGCGACACGCCGTTTGTGAACCGCAGGCACGCACTTGTGCTTCTTCAGTCGCGAAAACCCCGGTCGTCAGCCTCTTTGCGCATCTTTGTTTCGTTCAGCTGGATCACGCATCTCTCTGCGCGTCTTTCTCTCGTTCAGCTGGATCACACCTCTCTCGTGAAAAAGGCTTGCGTGCGCGCTTATATTGCGCCTGGTGCACTGAAGCCGCCAACTCCGATGCCACGCCTACCGGTTTTCCCACCTCGGCGCTAGTTGGCCGGCACGGGCTCTTTGGCTCCACCTTTGGTGACGAGGTGGGCCACGCCCGTGATCCCACAGCTCCTCCCCTCCTCTTGGCCTCGTGTGCAATGGAGTCTTGGGGTGAAAATGATGCCAATGAAAACCGCCCAATGCAAGGCGGCTAACGCCGCCTTGCTGGCACTTAGGAGGCCACGGCGATATTGTAAGGGATCCTATTTTATTTGATTTGATGCAACGTAGAGTCAATTATTGGACACACAGCCTTATCTGGAACACAGAATAATGAAATAACTACGAAAGGGCCTATGATTTGCTACGTGTTGCAATGTGGACTAACTAAGGTGCACTTATTTCAATTAACAGCCAATTAAGGGGAAATGTACACAGGGGTTATTTATAAGGAAATTTACTACTAAATTGACAAAGTGAAGGTTCTAAAAACCGCAACACAATATATATATATATATATATATATATATATATATATATATATATATATATATATATATATATATATATATATATATATATATATTGTAACGAATGTGGAAACGTTACAATGTGAACGTTACGAAAGTACGGTAACACCCTGTTAATGTAAATAATGGTCGCAGTCGGCCTCCTAGTTAATTCCATGAAACTTACACGCAGGTCACGATATATCTTTTAAATAGTGTATTTCCTTATTCCATGTAGGCTAAATATGTGTTTTCCCACTAGATTGACTTTGCATTGTATCAAACAAAATAAGCGTAGGCCCTTCCAATTTCCCCAAAACCTCCCTTCCAATTGCCTTCCGCAATTTGGGCGGTTTTCTTCAAACCACCATTGGCCACGAGGTAGGTTTGGGGAAGAAAGGTGTGTCTCCACCTCGTCATAAGAGGGAAGGAGTGAACCAGCCCTAACAGCCAATCAACACCGCGGTGAGCGACCCGGTAGGCGTGCCCTCGGAGCCGGCGGCTTGATTTCGCCCGAGGTGATAAAAGCGACTGTAAGGGACTGCTTTAGGAGATGACCCTGGGAGATGAGCAAAGAGGCTGCAAGAAGAGGAGCGGTGAGATGCGAAACGCTCCAAGCCAAAGAGGAGAGGTACTCGGCAAGGAAACCAGCTTTGGAGAGACGTGCTGAAAGGAGGGAGACGGCTCCACCCCAAGAAGAGGAGCAGGTGTGCCGAACCAGCGCGTGACGTCTACCGCAGCGGATACACGACGGAGGGTTTCCCGCCAAAACCGCAAGGAATTGCGAACTGCGGCCTCCCGACCTTGCCTCCCTCTCAAGCAATCCATCTCAAGCCCTACCTGCCTGCAATATCCCCTGTGTAAGTGTGAACGTCCTGTCCTGCTCGTTGTCTTGGGGCTAAGTAAAAATGAATAGTGTAAGTTAACGATTCGCTGTGTTACTGCTTCTTCCATCCATTGCTTGTGTGTGTATAATAAAATCTGTTCTTCCTCCGTATTCTTCTTCTTCTTCTTTTTCCTTCTCTTTCGGTCGCTTTAGAGATTTCCCGATTGAATATCTGTGGGGCGATCTGGTCAACGTCGGGTGAAATCGGGTTTTAATCGGGGAGTAACTGTTCGGACGCGGTTAAATACACCACCGCTCGGTCAATATAACATCAAAAGCCGCGTCTGTAACATTTGGTGTCGAGGAGTTGGATTCGGACCTGGGACTAAATTTGTTAGGCCCAAATTTTGGAACACCAATTGTACTATTAGAGTACCAATTGGTGTCGAGGAGGGAGATCGGACCCGAAATCGGACCCGAAGCGCGCTTAACGCGCTCAAAATTACAAGCTGCCG
This sequence comes from Myxine glutinosa, assembly GCF_964187855.1. Lineage (NCBI taxonomy): Eukaryota > Metazoa > Chordata > Myxini > Myxiniformes > Myxinidae > Myxine > Myxine glutinosa. Next base: position 17,173,786 of record NC_136266.1, read on the forward strand.
AAATTTATTTTGTTTTATAAAGCAAAACCTGAATTTTGAGATCGCGCCATGGACAATCAAGGCGATCGGATGTCGGTGGGAGAGATAGACAGGGTGGAATCGACCCAGGACCTCGGGGAAATGTATGTGGAGGATAGGGAGGAGGAGAAAAATAGCAATGTGGTTGCGGAAGTATCAGACGCGCAAAGTGGCGTCCTCACGCACGTGGGTGTAGCGGCACCAAATTTTGCCGCGACCGTAGCAGCGCCGCTGGTGGATTCGAACCTTTTCCTCCTGCAAATGAGGGCCCTTATGGAACAAATGGGTGAGCGATTGGAGGGCCAAATGGGGGTAATGGGGAACCGGATGGATGCTCAGGGTGAGCGATTGGAGGGCCAAATGGGGGTAATGGGGAACCGGATGGATGCTCAGGGTGAGCGATTGGAGGGCCAAATGGGGGTAATGAGGGACGAAGCGAGGGGTACCGGTGAGGAGTTAGACAAGAAATTTGGGAAGTTCGACAATAATTTTGAGGGGTTAGACAACGGGATAAAAGAGGTAAAGAATGGGTTAACGGGGGTGGAAAACAGAATGGCTGCCCAGGAGAATCAGTTAGAGGGGGTGAAAAATGGGTTAATGGGGTTAGAAAATAGGATGGAGGACAAATTGCGGGAAATAGGGGAACAATCTGCCAGGGAAATCAAACAAATGGGAGAGCAGATAGAGGAGGTGAAAATCGGGGTAGAAACCAAACTGGATGCTCAGAGGGATGAATTGGGACAGATGAGGGTGGCATCTACAAAAGAGATGGAGGAAATACGACGAGGAGTGAGTGAGGAGGTTTCGGGGCTACGCGAGGAGGTAAAGCGAGGGGAGAAGCGTATGGAGAAAGAGGTGAGAAATAATACGGCTAAGTTACAAGGGGGAATAGAAGATCTGACGGAGGAGGTGGAACAGCTGACGGAGGGACAAACGAAATTAGTGGAGCAGGTTCAAAGGAACACTGCAGTACTCGGAGGGTTAAAGGCGACACAAAAAGAAATTAAAAACGAATTAATAGCGACACAGAAGCAATGTCAGATGGTACGTGAGGAACTGACAATGAGGGTGGACGAGGTGACAGAGATAATGGAGACAAAGGACCGGGAGGTGAGGATGCACATAGAGACGGTCACGGTAGCCTTAGAGGACGAACTTGAGGAGACGCACCGAGAAATAAAAGAGGTTAAACAAAAATTAGAGGAAGTGGAAGAAGAGGTGAGTGAAATTAAGAAGAGACGGACAGAAACTAAGAGAGAAATAAAGGAGGAAATAGCGGAATATGTGCAAGGTCGGTGCTCAACTCATAATGTGATGCTCACTAACCAAATAAAGAGTTTGCAGGTGGCAAAGGAGGTGCGGAGACGAAGTACGGAGGTGAGTGGCAATGTATATGATGTGAGGAAAGCTTCAGTCGGCTTGGGGATTGGTTTGGATCCGGGTGTTCGTGAAAGGCCGTTGGTGAAGTGTGCGACAGGTCTGGTGTGCGAAAAAAGAGGTGTGCGAGAATGTCTGACCATGGGGTGTGTGAGGAAAAAGTGCACGCCGAGGAGTGAGTGTGCCGTCAGGAGTGAGTCGGTCGTAGCGCGTGTGCGAGGGAGCACAGGGAAGCGCGGTGTGGTGAGTGTTACGGAGGAAGTAACGAAAAAGTGTGCGAGAGAAAGGTGTGTAACGGACGGGTGCATGAGGAAAGAGTGCGCTGTCGAGAGTAAGGGTGAGTGCGCGGTCAAGAATGGAGGTGAGAGTAGTGAGAGTGAAACGGAGCGTGAGTTGGTTTTTTTTTTTTTTTTTTTTTTTTTTTTTTTTTTTTTTTTTTTTTGTATACTGAATCGAGGCTCGTGAAAGAGCTAACATTTATTTCACAAACAAATCAACCAGAAAAACAAAATATATAAAAAGAGGGAGCGGAAGACAAGATGGGGAGAGAAGGGGAAGCACACAAACACAACATTTGAGAGCAGGGACATCGGGAGATGTGTGGGAGGGAGAGGGCTTGGGGGGAGGACTATAAAACACGTGTGCCATTAGACTATAAAATACATATGATTTAATCATGTTTATTTACGTTTACCATTACTGTATATGGTACCATGACTACATTCAAACGTTTATCATTACTGTATATGGTACCATGACTACATTCAAACGTTTATCATTACTGTATATGGTACCATGACTACATTCAAACGTTTATCATTACTGTATATGGTACCATGACTACATTCAAACATGTATCATTACTGTATATGGTACCATGACTACATTCAAACGTTTATCATTACTGTATATGGTACCATGACTACATTCAAACGTTTACCATTACTGTATATGGTACCATGACTACATTCAAACGTTTACCATTACTGTATATGGTACCATGACTACATTCAAACGTTTATCATTACTGTATATGGTACCATGACTACATTCAAACGTTTACCATTACTGTATATGGTACCATGACTATGACAGGTGAGCGAGGATGTACACCTGGAATGGAAGGATGCACACCTGGAATGGTAGAGCGTGTGTGGGAAGGCACATTTGAGTTGGTAGTGAGGCACGTGGTTGGGTGTGCGAATGAGAGCACACCTGTGATTGTCACAGAGGAAGTGACCGAGAAGGGGGCGCGAAGAGGTGTGTTGGTGAGGTGTGCGACCAACGAATGTGTGCCAAAGTGTTCGGTGGTCAGGTGTGTGACCAAGTCGGCGAGTGGAATGAGTGTACCGAGGTGTGTAAGGAAAGGTACGAGGAGAATGGGAACAGCTGCATGTATGAGCAAGAAAGGGGTAGCGTATGCATGTAAGCGTCCAGGTGAAGCGTCGACGGTAACCGTTCGTTGTTCGTTCGTTCTTCGTTCGCGATCACGCGGTTAGAAATGTATAATCTCTCCCCTGAACAACTATTTTCTCTCATATATTATAACACCCTTTTCTTCTTTTCCTACAAAAGGATGCTTTCGTCTTGCTCACCAAATCTATTCATTCCAAAAAATATATATAATACCATCTCTTACAGTTCCTCCTTTCTACATTCCCTAAACTATCCAGAACTCCATCCCTCCTCCAGTGTCCTCAAACGTATTTTTGACTCGAAGGTCTCAAACTCATTTTGCAAAAAATGTTCGTTTCCCATGAATCGTACACTTTTCAAAATCCAATCTCACCCCTCCCCTCCAAATCCTCCCCATCACCCATCCCTTTCAAATCTCCCCCCTTGCCCCTTCCCTCCCCTCCCTCCTAAACTCCCCCCACACCCCTCCCCTCCGAGACTCTCCCTCGCTCCTCCCCTCCTAGACTCCCCTCTCACCCCTCCTCCTCAAAGCATCCTCCCTGCTTCTTCCTCCTTCCAACTTTCACCTTCATCTCCCCAAACCTTCTGCCTTGCTCTTCCCCCTCCTCAAATAACACCTCACTGTGCCTCACCCAATCTCCATCAAACCTTTTGTCCGCCCCATTCTTCCCTTTCTCCAAGCTATTCTGAAATCTCTGACACACCTTCAACAGCTCTCCCTACCTCTTCCTCCTCTTCCACATCTTACCCTACCCCTCCCCCCCCCTGTTCTGGACCCGATGCTCCCCCTTCCTCTTCATTAACGGTATGGACCTCAAACATCCGGGGCCTTCGCTCAAACTTGACTGACCTCTCCATACAGGTTGCTTCTGACAAACCAGATGTGATCTGCTTAACAGAAACTTTCCTCCTTCATGATGTCTCTGATGCCTTGGTATCTCTCCCAGGTTACTCCCTCCTCCGGTATGATAGACCTGAGCCTCGTCCTGGAGGTGGGGTTGCTATCTTTATAAAAAACTCTCTTCCTCACTCGCCCTCCACTGCCCTCTCTCCACCTCACCCCCAGGAATACCTTTGGCTACGGCTTCCCCTTCGCTCCCACCTTTTGTTCATATGTGTGTTGTACCGTCCACCAATCAGCGATGACTCCATCTACATCTCACTGCCTGATAATATGGACCAACTTCTATCTACCCATCCCAACTCTCTCTTCCTCATATGTGGTGATTTCAATTGTCACCATGCCAGTTGGCTGGGTGTGGGTACCTCTCTCACCAGCCATGGCTCTTCAGCAAAGGACTTCTGCGACTCACTGGGACTGACACAATCTGTCAATTTCCCGACCCGGATCTCAGTCAACGGAGCATCTTCTCTTCTGGATTTGGTTATGACAAACTTCCCTGAAAATGTCTGCTGCTCTTCTTCTGCTCCAATCGGCTCATCTGATCATGTGCTTGTCAAAGTGGACATCTCTCTGACCATTCTCAGAGAGCCTCCTCAGCGTCGACGAGTCTGGCATTTCACTCAGGCCAACTGGCACGGTCTTCAAGCAGCCATCAATCATCTGGACTGGTCTCCCATCTCTACCGCCTCTGACATCAACTCATCCTGGGAATTCTTTCAAAGTAAATTGCTCTCTCTCATGCACAGATTTATACCATCTCGTCTTCAGTTGTCATACCCTTCCTCCCGTCCATGGTACACGGAATCTTGTGGTGAGGCTGTTGCCCTGAAACAACTTGCTTTCGTCTCCTGGAAAGCAAATCCAACGGAAGGAAATCTCATTTCCTTTCACAAAGCCCGAAACAAGTGTGTGTCCACCCTCAGGAGAGCCAGGAAACAATATCTCACCATTCTCAAGACCGAACTCTCTTATCTGTCTCCCTCTTCCAAATCCTGGTGGCGTCTGGTCAAATCTGTTTCTGGTGTTTGTTCCCCCTCCATCCCCTCCCTCACCTCAAACGGCTTAACGGCTGACTCCGCACGTGAAAAAGCTGAATGCCTCAACTCTGTGTTTGCCTCTAAATCTTGTGTCCCAAACCCATCCCTCTCTGTACCCACCGTACCCAGTCGTACCCAGCTGCTCCTGGACTCTGTGTCCTTTCCTCCTGACAAGGTGGAAAAGTTTCTGGCAACCCTCGACTCTGATTCTGCAACTGGTCCTGACGGCATCAGCCCACGGGTCCTAAAATCATGTTCTTCTGCACTTTCACTCCCTCTTTCTGTTCTCTTCACCCTCTCTTTTGCTCAAGGTCATCTGCCATCTGCTTGGAAATCAGCCAACATCACCGCTTTGCACAAAAAAGGTGCAAAAACAGATCCCAGCAACTACAGACCAATCAGCCTTCTCCCAATTATCAGCAAAGTCAAGGAATCCATCATTGCTTCAGATATTAAATCTTTCCTCTTCTCCAATGGCTTGATCTCTGATCATCAATTTGGTTTCAGACCTGGTCACTCTACTCTGGACATGCTGCTTCTGCTTTCTCAACAATGGATGGAGGTCCTCAACGCCAAACAGGAAATTAGAGCTGTCTCCCTTGACATTTCACGTGCCTTCGATACGGTCTGGCACCCTGCTCTGCTCTCCAAACTCTCCTCCTTTGGTATCCATGGAAATCTCCACGCATGGCTGGCGGACTTCCTCTCTGGTCGTAGTCAACGTGTGGCCCTGAATGGGTTTCTCTCATCTCCTCTTCCTGTTCAGGCTGGAGTTCCCCAAGGTAGTGTTCTGGGCCCTGTGCTTTTTCTGGTCTTCATCAATGATCTCTCTGACTCTCTTGAAAATCCTCTCTATCTCTTTGCTGACGACTCTACTCTCTGTCGCTCCATTCCTCATCCCTCAGATCGGCAGTCTGCAGCCTCCTCACTCTCTGCAGACCTGGACAAAATCACAGACTGGTCAAACAAGTGGAACATGTCTTTCAATCCTGACAAATCTCACACTCTTACAATGTCTCTCCGAAAGGACCGACTGGACAACCCTCCCATCTACTTTCTCAACAATCCTCTCCAAGAAGTTCTGTCGCTCAAGCTTTTGGGTCTCACTATCTGCCATGATCTTTCTTGGGAAAACCACATTTCCAAGCTGGCCTCCAAAGCCAGTCGCCGACTGGGCATCCTCCGTCGTGCGAAGTCCTTCCTTGGCACACCTGAGCTCCTCACCACATACAAGGCTTTCATCCGCAGCTCAATGGAATACTGTTCCCCCCTCTGGGCTGGTGCTCCTGCCTCACACCTTGCTCGGCTTCACGCTGTTGAGGCCAAAGCTTTCAGAATCATTGGAATCTCCTGCGATGTAGTCAACGCCGAGGGCCTTTCACTCACTCACCGCAGGCAGGTTGGTGGTCTTTCTGTCTTCTACCGACTCCTCTCCGGCCTTGCTCCCCCAGCTCTCTCTGTGCTCTGTCCCCCCAATATTCCTTCAGGTCGCACAAGATCTGCCTGCAACCCTCTTCTGGTTAAACTGCCAAAGTCTAGGCTCTCTGCTCACCTTCACTCTTTCATTCCCCTTTTCTCCCGCCTCTGGAACAAACTCCCCCACTCCCTTCAATCCCACTCCTCCCTCCAGGTCTTTAAAACAGCTGTTCACCACCATCTCTTATCTTCCCCCATCGAAAACCTTGATCTTTTCTACCCCCGGTAATTCACCCCAGAGTCCTTGCAGTGTTCATATGTTTTAATCCTCTCCCATGTCCCTGCTCTCAAATGTTGTGTTTGTGTCCTTCCCCCTCTCTTTTGTGTCCTTCCCCCTCTCTCCCCATCTTGTCTACCGCTCCCCTTGTTTTTTGTGTTTTGTGTGTCGGTTTGTCTTTTTGTGTGATTAATGTTAGCTCTTTCACGAGCCTCGATCTTGTATACAAACAAAACAAAAAAAAAAAAAAAAAAAAAAAAACGGTTTAGCGGTTAGGGCGACTTATAGCCGAATCGGGCCCTCGGTGCGTGCCGGGCTTCGCGTGCCGCGAGAACCAGCGGGGATCCGAACCACGGCGGGTTCGAAAGGACCGCCGTGCGCGATCCACGCTGGGCCTCGCGTGGAACGGCCGCGTCCGGGCTCCACTAGGCGGAGCGGGCAGCCCGATAGGACGGGTCGTCATGGCGACCACTTTCTATTGAGACGTGCCGGCAGGTCGAGATCGGGACATTGGATGGCTCCACGCCGAGGTGGTGCGTGGGATCTCGGCCCGGGTAAGCCCCCGCCCCTGCCCCGAATGCGGGACGCATCCAGCCGCCGGCACAAAAGAATCCGCGTTCATTGCTCGGCTGTACGAAGCCGGGCTGTCGACGTGAATTGGCGCACCGAGAGGATGTAATAAGTATACGGGTGATGGTGATAGTGATAGTGATTTAAAACGAAATTTAGAAAAGTGAGTAGAATTGGCAGTAAATGGAAAATTTTTGAATTGGTTGGAATCTGGACGAACAAAATTGATAGTGAGAGACCCCCGATGTGGAGGGATGGCAAATCCACCATCCCTCACAGGTGGGGCAAATGCGCAATAGTTTATGGGGTGGCTATGACAACCGAGCCAGGGAGGGCTTGGATAATTGTAGGGATCTAGCGAAGATGACATTAGGTAACGTTAAGTTTAGTTAGTGACTGATACCTGTAGTGGGGACGCAGGTAGATTAGTGTGGATTATAATGACGTGGGAGCGCAATAGTTTAAAGGGACGACTGGGAAGCGCAAGTTTCAGAGGGGAGTAGTTAGCTGAGATGATGCCGTGTGTGTGAGGATTGAACAGGTGAGAATGGAACAGGTGTGATTGCACAGGTGTGCAACTGAACAGGTGTGTGGAGCCGTGTATGAGGGAGTAGTAGTGATTGCGTGTTGTGTTGACCAAATGGTCCAGGAAGAAAGGAGGGTGCAGGTGGCACCAGGTGTGAGGGCACAGGTGTGCAACAACAGGTGTATGTGGCTGTGTGGAATAAATGGTAGTGTGGAATATCTGGAGTATTGGAATGGATGGTCGTGGAGTGAGAATGGTGGAAATTGTGGAGTGGAGTGGATGGTGCGAAGGTGTGAATGGGGGAAGAGTGGACCCCCATCACGGATACCCGGGGCGGGTAGTGTAAGTGTTAGGTAGAGGGTACAGGTAAATTGTGGTTGGATATTGGCATCTGTGGTGCGTGGTGGAAGAATGGTGTTTGGATGGGTGCATTAGTGTCGTGGAAATGGCTGGGTGTGTGGCCTGTTAGTGTGTGTAGTTGAATGGGCACTCCACCACTGTGAGGATGTCGGCCAGGTGAGGCCGCAGGTGGGCTTTGGGAGCCGGTAGTAGTTGTTGTGGATGGGGCCCGAGGATCCGGAGGACGGACCCGGGTAGCCCAGTGCCAGAGGGCACCATGGGGTGACAGAGCCAGTAGAGGGGCTGTCCCCAGTTAGTTAGGTTAGGGTGAGGAGCTAGGTAAGCTCGGGTGGCAACTACAGTGGTGGAGGTGTGCAGGTGGGTAGACCTGTTGGGCGAGCTAGACGTCGCAGCCCAGAAATTGTGCGAGAGCACCGGGAGATGAATCGGGGGAGTGAGACCCCAAATTGAGAAGCACCACAGTTTGGTCAATGGGAATTGGTTATTAGAACCCATAGTGTAAGTTGGCCAATGGATTGGCAGGGAAAGACCCCGGGTAGTGTAAAGTGTGTTAAAGTCATTTAGAAAATAGTTAGGATGAAGGATCTCCTCGCACCATCTGCATCCACTCACCTGAGGTGACAGGTACTCCACACCATGCCATGTTTTGATTATTTTTTATGATGCAAATGTTTGGATTGTGAGACGCATCATGACGTGGGTGTGACATTGTGCGTAATTCCATCTCTCCCTCCTTATGAGGATTGATGATGAATTGGTGATGGCAAATTTTGAAGTAGAGGGATTGTGGTGACGAATTTGGTATAGGGGAAATATGGGGAAGACGTGACAGTAGTAACGAATTGGTAATGTGTAGATTTTGTACATATGGGGTAAGGGCAAGGGTAGGTGACCGGGGGGGTGACGTACGGTAGGGACGAGCTTTCTCACTTCGACCTCCGTACGCATTTCACCTTGCATTGCCTTATTGACGTGTACCCTTGTGACCTTACCCCTCGCTCAATTGTCTTTCTTTTGTCTCCCACATGACCTGTGCGCCATTGGGTGCCGAGGGGAGCGTGCGTGAGGTGGCCATTGTGCGCCCGAGATTCCCAGAACCAGCATGCATTGCGTTGATGTACCACTGTATGGACCGCTGTTCTGCGGCCAAGTACCACTTGATGGACCCCAGGTTCTGGGGCAGGGCACCTCTGTTGGAGACCGGCCATAGTGGCCAGGGAATCTTGCTTGCGGACCTCGGTAAGGTGGCACCTATGCCAAACAGGTGGACCACCCTTAGTTGGCCCCTGAGGCCCTAAATAAAAATGGACACAAGTTGTGCTTTTTATTATGTCCAAATAGGCCGCATGAAGCCAGAAGACGTCGGGAAGAACATCGGCCCAGCAGTGAAAGAGAAGACCACCACCAGTTGTTTTGTTGTGTTTATTATGAACCATGGTGACTGCGCACCGAGTGGTGTTTTTGGTGCTTTGTGGTGCTTTTTGGTGCTTTTGGGTGCTTTGGTGGTATTGGTACTGGTGCATCGATGCAATGCGTGCTGTCTCCTCCCTCCCAACAGGAATTTCTTTCTCTTGTTCCCTAAAAAGCAAAAAAAAAAAAAACACAGGTCCTGGGTTGCGTTGTAAATAAGAAATCACGTCATTGTAAATAATGCTCCCCACCGTAAATGTATAGTTTGAGAATAATTCCGTAATTCGGTTAGCTGTGGGCTTGAGTCTGTTAGACAGGGTGCAATGCAATAGGGGGACATACTTATTTGTGTTTTAAAATTGTCACACTCAGGGTCAGGTTAATTGTAGAGGGAATTACACCTACGTGTCACACTAAGTTAAAGTTTAATAGGCCCGAGCACGGGCCTGAAGAAAGGAGGGTGCAGTGTAACGAATGTGGAAACGTTACAATGTGAACGTTACGAAAGTACGGTAACACCCTGTTAATGTAAATAATGGTCGCAGTCGGCCTCCTAGTTAATTCCATGAAACTTACACGCAGGTCACGATATATCTTTTAAATAGTGTATTTCCTTATTCCATGTAGGCTAAATATGTGTTTTCCCACTAGATTGACTTTGCATTGTATCAAACAAAATAAGCGTAGGCCCTTCCAATTTCCCCAAAACCTCCCTTCCAATTGCCTTCCGCAATTTGGGCGGTTTTCTTCAAACCACCATTGGCCACGAGGTAGGTTTGGGGAAGAAAGGCGTGTCTCCACCTCGTCATAAGAGGGAAGGAGTGAACCAGCCCTAACAGCCAATCAACACCGCGGTGAGCGACCCGGTAGGCGTGCCCTCGGAGCCGGCGGCTTGATTTCGCCCGAGGTGATAAAAGCGACTGTAAGGGACTGCTTTAGGAGATGACCCTGGGAGATGAGCAAAGAGGCTGCAAGAAGAGGAGCGGTGAGATGCGAAACGCTCCAAGCCAAAGAGGAGAGGTACTCGGCAAGGAAACCAGCTTTGGAGAGACGCGCTGAAAGGAGGGAGATGGCTCCACCCCAAGAAGAGGAGCAGGTGTGCCGAACCAGCGTGTGACGTCTACCGCAGCGGATACACGACGGAGGGTTTCCCGCCAAAACCGCGAGGAATTGCGAACTGCGGCCTCCCGACCTTGCCTCCCTCTCAAGCAATCCATCTCAAGCCCTACCTGCCTGCAATATCCCCTGTGTAAGTGTGAACGTCCTGTCCTGCTCGTTGTCTTGGGGCTAAGTAAAAATGAATAGTGTAAGTTAACGATTCGCTGTGTTACTGCTTCTTCCATCCATTGCTTGTGTGTGTATAATAAAATCTGTTCTTCCTCCGTATTCTTCTTCTTCTTCTTTTTCCTTCTCTTTCGGTCGCTTTAGAGATTTCCCGATTGAATATCTGTGGGGCAATCTGGTCAACGTCGGGTGAAATCGGGTTTTAATCGGGGAGTAACTGTTCGGACGCGGTTAAATACACCACCGCTCGGTCAATATAACATCAAAAGCCGCGTCTGTAACAATATATTGTTGCGGAACCCAACGTCGGCCTCGGATCCCCTTAGAGGGGGAATTACTGCCCTCTCCTATAACTGACCGACGTGGTCCCTGTGCTGTGCAGCCACCTCCGGAAAGGTAGTTGCACAGCCCCATTCGTACCGCGGACAGATGTTAATTGCCGAGCGGTTTTAAGCAACCGCGGCACGAACTATTAACAGAAACTAGACCCGATCCTTGACCGTTGGCCAAAATCGTGCCACAGGTTTTCAATGGGGAAAAGACAAAGACGAAGGATGTGAAGAAGAAGAAGACGAAAGGTTGGAAATACAAATATAATTTATTACTACTATTTACAGTCAAAAGAAACCAAGGAAGAAGGAAGGATAATAAAATAATGCAGAAAGAGGGACGGACCAGAAGGACACAGTGAAACGCTAGCTTACCTATGGCAGTCTTACTTACAACCCCAAGACAGAACAAACAAAACAAACTCACGTACACAAGAAGGATGGAATGGCAGGGATGAAGGACTGGCAGGAGAGAGGAAGGTTCAGCTGGGGCAGATGATGCGGGCTTGATCCCGCACGGGACATCGGGCTGGACCTCGACGGTCACCGATGCCACCGATCCTGATTCCCGCGTGGTAACGGGTCGAAGCTGCCTGGTGGAGTCAACGCTGCTTGGTGGAGTCAAAGCTGCTGGTGGAGCCAAAGCTGTTTGGTGGAGCCAAAGCTGTTTGGTGGAGTCAAGGCTGCTGGGGGGAGTCAAAGCTGCTGGTGCTGTTCTGGGGCTCATCTGCCGCATCTCTCTCTCTCTTGAACTCTGACGCAACCACTCTGGACTCTCAAATCACTCTGGTTCTCTGACGCAACTCTGACGCAACTCTGACGCAACTCTCTTGAACTTGAACTTGTCTCTCTCTTGAGCTTCGACGCAACTCTGGACTCTTCAACTTCGACGCAACTCTTCTCAAAGGCTTCCGCGCGCGCTTTTATAGCGCGCCTCGAGATCAATCCGCGGGCTCCCAGGGCACGCCTACCGGGTCGCTCACCGCAGTGCCGGTTGGCTGGCACGGGCTCTTTCGCTCCACCTGTGATGACGATCGGCGGCCAACGCCCTGGATTCAGCCGCTCCTCCCCCTTCTTCTCCGATCTGACCACGTGTTCAATGGTGGCAAATGCAGTTGGCAATCGAGGCTTTGGGAATGGGGCTTTGGGAATGAAAGGGAATCTACCTTATTTGAATTCGGTGCAATGGAGTGTTAATTAATGGAAGACACAGCCTTAATCTAATACATAGAATAAGGAGATAACTACTGAACAAGGATATATGATTGGCTACGTGTGGTATATGAAATAACTATGGGAATGACCTTTTGACCTTTATACACAACAACTGGAGGAAGGAGGGTGATATCTTACAACAACAAAAAAAAACACAATTCTCATATCCACAACACTGCGCCCTCCTCCTCTTAGGCACGTCCCGGGCCTATTAACTTTTTACCTTTAGTGTGGCACGTAGGTGTAGTTGTGAAGAATCAGCTCTTCGTTTGCAAAAGAAGTCCACAATAGCCTGGAATGGCGCAGCTTTATTAATAACCAACTTATACGGATCCGGAGGAGACCGACGTCTACAGCAATCTACAGCAAGAACATGCCAAGTCAAGCCTTCCTGAAAACACATTGATTCCCAGTCCATTTATATAGGGACACGTTTTATCAGGAAATCTCCGAGGGAACAAACAACACTGGGAGAGGTTCCTCCCACCGTTATCATTCGGGGGAGTCAGCCCGTCCTTATCATTTGGACCAAATGTTTCTCTGGGCTCCGAGAAAACAGAAATGTAACTCACAATGAGGAGAGTGTATGCTTAGCCAAACAAACCCATATATTTTATGGGTTTGTGTACATGAGTAATCCAAAGCATGTCCACACAGAGTCATGCGTTGCTGAGATTAACACAAAATATATATGGTTAACGATCATGTCATTCTACTAGCATCACGCCAAAACAAGCGCATGTGGGCGTGGTTTTATGACCAGCCTTGAAAAAAGCACACGTATACCATTGTCCGGCATGACCTCATTTTAAACACAAACTGAAGCAAAAACCTCATTGTAACTCAGGCGTCACTGTCATTAAACAAAACAGTTAATGTTTTTGGCAATTTATCAAAGGATTTATGTCTACGATTCAAGCAGCCTACCTAAGGTTCGAATACATTTTATTAACTCATGAAATAACATTATAGAACAGCATTTTATAACATAGCTTACGTGGTAATACGTCAGTCAACCGGCATTTATAATTGAGCATTAAGCAGTAACAAATCTGAGACCTGACATTCCTTCCTCTTGTCTCGTCGAGACAAAGTATCTCAAGAGACAACGTGCCACATCGGGCTTTATTGAAAGATAATTGTGTAATGCGGGTATTGAAAAAATAATTGTGTAATGCGGGTATCTCCCAAGGGCATATCGTGCGCCCAAAGCGCCTCGCCCGTGCATTTGGCGAACGTGTCGTGTGGTGCGTGCTCGGAGCCTGAGGGCTCAAAACATGAAAGTTCATTAACGTTTCGGATCCACAACGAAGACGTCTGGTCCAGATGAGGTTCTGCTCCGCCAGAGGGTGCATCACTTCCCCTGCGGAACTGGCTCCCCCCACCCTTTGCAGACGCAGTCCTTGCAGATCTTCGAAGTTAATCAACGGTCATGCCCATGAGGTCCCTCACGTGTTGCTGTTCTGGGGAATACAAAATGTCGTCAGTATCTTGTGTCTCAATTTCCTGGTCAGGGTACAGAGCGTAAAAATCCGAATCCGAATCACTTGAAGCAAAGAGATCCGCAACATGTGGATCAAAGAGATCCGAAACATTTGGATCAAAGAGATCCGAAACATTTGAAGAAAAGAGAGGGACTTCCTTTATGTCAAAGTCTCCCTTGGGCGCCTGGTCGGCTTGCGGGTCTAGGACATCCGCGTCGGGTCCCTCAACCGCCAGACCCAGTGTCGCAATCAGATCCATAGTTGGGTCGGAAGGGGGCGTGCAGCTGTCCGCTTGTAATACATAAGCAGCGTTAGCCAGTACACGCAAGGGGTTTATAGCACAAGTATCACAGTCATCACATACACCGTTACAGGCAGCAGCCAGTTCCCACATGGGATCCACACAAGTATCACAGTTGTTACAAAATTCAATGCAATTTTCTGGAGCGCCGGTCGCAACTGCCTTGTTGAAGGACCCGTTCAGGTCGACGGCCTCTGTGGTCAGAGCCATAGTTGTTGTCGGCGGCTTCTTCACTTTCCATCCTGTAAAATACTTTCTCATACAGAGGAGGACTAGAGATTTCATTAGTGCCCCCCAAATTACTATCCCGATTATCACAGCCAGTGCGGTCAATAACCACTTCACTATGGTGCCCGTCCATCCCTGGAACCAGTCAGTGAGCCAGCTAAATGTATAAGAATTTTCGCGCGCGATCCGATCGATCGTCAGGGCGTGGCTAGTTTCCCTTAGTCTCACTATTGCGGCTGACACTCCTTCAGATGGATCGGGTATGTAAGTGCAACATTTTCCCTCTATAATTCCGCATACCCCTCCTTTCTCTGCCAGGAGCATGTCCAAAGCCACCCGATTCTGCATCACCATTGTACGCATGTGAATCACCGTATCCAATAGTATGTCATGAGCCGTAGCGGTGTCGTTTGCCACCTTTTCTAGGGTCAAAGCCAATTTGTCTATTCGGAAACTATCCATGACTGTGCCCGCTCCTGGGAAGAAGAAACCAAACACCTTTTCCCATAGACTCCCGTGTAGTTTAGTGGTTCCATCTTCATTTCATGACTGACCTCTTATTACGCCTGTCCAAGGACTTTGGGTCTAGCTCATCCAGTATCTCAACGTCAGGAAGGACTGAACCCAGATAACATGTGCCCCCCCCAATTATTTGGTAAATAGGGGTAAGCCTTGTCGCCGCATATAAACATTGTCCCATGGGGTGGGACCAGGTGGGTGGATAAGCACTGGAGTCCCTTTACCACCCCATTAATCCTACTAACCCCCCTAGAGAATGTTATAGCCGTTATGTTGTGGTTGCGTTTATCTTGCAGTACTATTCGTAATGTAATCCCCGAGCTCCCTTGTCCCAGCTTCCCGGGGAGAGTGTAGGCGCATTCTGATTCTCCCATACGCAAGTGGCCGGAACCCTGGAGGCAGACCTTCCCTTTCTGTGGTTTGACCCAGACGGGGGCAGGCCTCTCGGCCACATGGGCAATCATTGACGGGCGATAATTAAATTGCCGATTGCAACTCTTGCCGTTGTCAACCCCTTCTCTTTCCAGCGTGGTGACTAAACATGGGGAATCGATAGGTTGTGAGCAGAGGTCATTGAGGGACAGAGGTAGCACTATCATGTGTATTCCTGTGGTGCCTGCTTGGGGAAAGCGCATGCATGACCAGCAGTGTGTCCTATTTTGAATTGTTGCCACCTCCCTGGCCACTTTCCAATATGTGTTTTCACCCTTCTTTGGGGCCTTATTCTGGGGTTGTGGCGTGAGTATGTATTCGATGCATGGTATGTAGTTCCTTTCGCCACCGGCCGCGCCAGGGGTCCAGACGCTGCACCGGACCTGCATGGTCATGTCTTTCCCTAGGCGTGTGCGTGTTTGTAGCTTAAAATCAGGGGTTCCCCATTGGTATCCTGGTTGGGCCAAGGTCTTAATGCTAGCTTGCCCGTCTTCCCGGAACTCTCGTTGCTTTTGTAGTACCATGCCAACGCGTCCAGGCCCTGCCGACAGTGCTAGCCATTTTATGTTCACCCAATTTGTGTGCAGGGCTCTCTGTTCGAAACATGGTAGTGATACTCTTTGTCCCCATGTTACGGTGAGGTGTCGGGTTTCGTTTTCGCATCTATTGGAATCGGAGTTTCCCCTAGCTGCTGTCGCTATCAATAGTATTGTACCTATGATTAGGCCCATCCTTACTGTGTTCTGGGGGTGTGGTGTCTGGTGCTTGTATGGCCAACTTACAGTGCGTGGCGTGGATCCACGAAGTCTTGCCCTCGCAAAAGACTGCCGTTGGTGTAGTCAGCAACACCTGGACTGGTCCCTTCCACCTTGGTTCCAAGGCGTTCTTGCGGGTGAAGTGCTCCACGAACACCTGGTCTTTTTCCTCTGGTGGAACACCTGGTCCACAAGTCTCCTGGGAGCGCCTGGTCTACAGGTCTCCAATTTCCTAATCCACTTTTTTCAAGTGGATCCAATTTTATCCAATATTCAATTTTTTTTAATTCAATCCCATTTAATCCAGTCCAATTCAAATTAAATTCCATCCTTCTCTCAGCATCCCATTACCTGTTTCCAACATCAATAAAAATAAAATTATAAAATTAATAAAAAATCAATCATCTCAACTCTCAAATTGAATCAAAAAATAAAAATAAACGAAAATTACTTCAGCGAGAGTTTCAACTAGAATTAACACAAACAAACCACCATTAACCTCCATTAACACAAACAAACCACCATTAACCTCCATTAACACAAACAAACCACCATTAACCTCCATTAACCTCCCCCTATTATTTATTTATTTTCACGAATAAACAAATAATAGAAATAACCTGGTCTACTTCCAATTTCAATTCTGGTCAGTTCTGGTGTCTGGTCACACACAATGTTTTCCTCACCCACTGTGATTCGCTCAAAATAGATTCTCACTGTTATGTCTGAAATTAAGCTACCCTACTGGGTATTCGTGAAGGGGGTCCATCTTTCCCAACCCCTTCCTTCACACCAGCCACTTCACGTTGTCCACCATACTCACTGAATTGTCATCAATTCTGAAATTCGTCTCATGAAAACACATCCCAGAGTCTAGTGTAACAGCCAGACAAACACATAGACACGCCGAAGACCCCAGGGTACCCATCAAACTAGCTTGTCCCCAGATCAACAACACAGCGAAACATGTAATTTTACTAAAATAATCACTTACTCATAACTAGCTGGATAACTAGCATAACTAGCTCAACACCTGGAACTCATAACTAATACTCATACCACTAATTACTCATAATAACTCATAATGTAATATCTCATACTAATACTTACTCAAAATAATGTAATATCCCAATCTTCACCCTTTATGCAAATCGAAGCACCCCGGACAACCCACGACCAATATCAACCACTGTAGCCGCCTTCCCCTCCAGGCAGCCACACACAGCCACATACATCTCCCTCCACGTCACACAAGACAACAGCCAACCAGTGTGTCCACCACACAGAAACCTTTGGCAATGCAACAACCGAACACCCAGACAACCAACAACAAAACCCAATCCATCTCCATGGCTCATCAAGCAGTTCCAACTTAATCCAGCTTCACATACCGATTTCCCCAAAAACTCGTGAAACTTCACCCCCATTTTGGAAAAACCCTGGACTAAACCCTGACACCCTAAATAACTTCAGACCCATCTCCAACCTACCCTTTCTGTCAAAAGTTTTGGAACGTGCTGTGGCCACTCAACTCAAACATCACCACTCTGCCAATAACCTGTATGAAACATCCCAATCCGGATTCTGCTCCAGCCCCAGTACTGAAACTGCTCTCCTCAAAATCACCAGCGACCTTTTCTCTCCTCTGATGCCGGCAACCTCAACATTTTCATCCTCCTCACCTCAACGCCTCCTTTGACATCATCAATCACGCCATCCTCCTCACCCTGTTTAGACCAGCTTGTGCCTATTAAACCCAAATCAGTTCACTCCCAAGCTTCACATGGACCACCTACAGCACTGCAAAGATGTCCTCTACTCCACCTACTACCCTCAAATTATCCACTCTGGCTCCGGAATCCCAAAAGCACTCTTCTCTACAATAAACAAACTAAATAAACAAACCTTTACAACGTGAACAAACTCCTCAGCTCCCTGGATACCACCACCTTGCTCCACACACCTGTTGGTGCACACCTGTGCACTCACACCTGGTGCCACCTGCACCCTCCTTCCTTCCTGGACCATTCATCCAAAGCAAAATTGACAGCATCTACAACAGCTTAATCACCACAATTCACTCCCCCTTAAGGTGTCCCCCAAGGTTCAGTTCTTGGCCCCCTCCTCTTCGTCCTGTACCTATCCCCCCTTGGTCACTTAATCCGTCATGCACCATAGCCAATGCACCATGGTCTCCAATTCCACTGCTTCACCGATGACATCCAGCTTTTTCATCTCCACCAAATCGTGCTCCACCACCACCCACTCTATCCTGACAAACTGCCTAACTGAAATAAAATTCTAGCTTCAGATCAGCTTCCTCGAACTTAACTACGCTAAATCTGAATTAATCTTCATTCCCCCCAACATCGATGGTTTCCCAGTATCCACATCCGGAATCTTGGCATCATCATTGACCAAAACCCTCTCCTTTGAAAAATACACTAAACAGATCATAAAGACCTTAAACCTTAATCATAAAAACTGAAAAATGCTTCGCCATGGAATAGTCCACCACTCATGTAAATAATCATAAGAGTTCTGCGAAACATCTCCATCTTTAAAACTTAGCCAACCAAATTTAAACCACATGTTTTCCCCCCAAAAACAAGTCACATTCTCTGTATATTGCCAACATTGTTCATCGTTTAAGTATCATCCAGAACTAAATTTTTTTTTAAACCATCAACTTGTAGATGCATTTATTTATATCCCATTAACCCAAGAACTCTCAATTGCTTGGTTATATTTTAGTAATGTCATATATCCATATTTCTTTTCCAAATTGTTCCTGATATACACATTAATCCCATCTGTCTTCGTTTCCAGATGAACTCAAATCAGGAAATCAACACAAATCCTTATTACCTCCAATCAATTCAAAATTAAATCAACAATTCAAAACCAGATCGGATCAGCGATCAGAAATCACTTTTCCAATCAACACATTCCAAGCAACAATTCATTCAAAGACCAAGCTTAAAAACACAACTCTCATCTTACTGTGACAAATAAGCAACCAACCTACTTCGCACTAAAACAAATAACTTTTCATCACCCCTTTCTTCTCCACCGCCTCTTACACTTAAACAGATCATAATTACTCACTCATACACTGTTGCCCATCACCCAGTTGCCCCAGACCCAAACACAGGTTTGAAATCCCAGTAGGTTGTTCTTCAATCCCAACCATCATGTGATCCCAACATCTCTCCATTTATTTCGTTCCTCATGGGGTTGGTGTTTTATGGCCTTTACCTCTTACCCAATCACACTGCACATTATTCCCCGTCCTTGATGGATAATTTTACATCCAGATGGGCACAGCATCCCATTTTTGGCGACCCAGCCCTAAAACAAGCCCCTGGACTCCTTGCAGGCTGGACCAAAACCCCCGGACGAAGTTGCATCCCCAAACCCGTCCATATAAACTCCATTGTTGTCCTGTTCATCTCTCTGTGTTACATTTACATTTTGTGACTCACAGCTCCTGCCTCCATGGAACAATGACGCCTGAGCACTCAATTAGCCCTCCCAGTACCAAAGACTTACAATCAGACCGACAGACAGACAAATAACAGAGGCATGTCGCCAGCCCCAGCACAGGACATCCCCTTTCCGGGCAGGTACAATATAATCCACAGCATCGAAATGCCAATTTCTATCCGGGGCCTCGCAAAGCCAAAATCCATGCATGCGTGCTCCATCATGCAACCCGATCTGTACTCGGTGCGCCCGGCGCCCCCTATAATCAGTGAGTTATAATAACCACAATATCTCTGGCACCCAGCTCGTGATACCACAATTTAATCCACGTTACTTGCATCTCTTCATCCTCACAAATGTCCTCCTCTTGACATGACTTAAATTAAATTCCAGCGTACTGTACCTGACGCGTCCAGTCGGCACCGGAAGTCTGTTTATTTCTTGAGACCCCTGAATCGGGACATCAACGACAATTACAACGACAAACAGGACTCGATATTCTCTGTTCATTAATTACGTACATGATTTTGGTTTTACCCACAATATATGTCCCGATATTCTCTCCAGATTTAGGTTCTATATCCTGTCGTTAAAGCAACACCCTGTAGACTGACTCCGCCTGTCGTTCTTCCAAGGTTAGTGAATTCCCTCTGACCTTTCCCTTGCATATCTCGAACAAAGGTCAACTAAACTTTAAAAGGTCAAACTTCGAATTGGGGTAACCAGCGCTTTATTATCCCACAAGTAATGCAAGTCCGGCGACAATGGACAAATGACCATTAATGTGGCTCTACATAGCATAATGCTAGCTCCTACGAATCCAACAACCGTCACACTTCGTCCAAGGACCTTCCGTACGAGGCGTGCTTCACAATGCCCATCGCACATCCTTCCTCGTTCGCACAACGCTTCATCAACGCACCTCCTCGCGCCCACACCTTGGCACAAGCCACACCACATACCGACAGTTGAAACCTCGACCGTCCTCCTTCCTCGGATCAGCGTTCTGTTGAAAACGTGACATTTCTGTTCAAATTATTGAATTTCCAAATACTCTCCCTGCAGCGCCCGTGAGGCAGCTTGTCCCACATTATCTGCCCTCAGACCCATATGTGTTTTAATAACAACCTTACCAGCATCGCTCGCCAGCATACCCTTTGTCCGGCGCATCGATCATCCCAAATGCTTCGATGCATCTTCCAGCCGCCACTCCGCACTGTACCTTACTGTATGAACAAGACTTTTTGGCTCCGGAAATTAATTACTCTGTCTTGAAATCGTTTAATTTTAGCCATCTTAAATAAATCCATCCATCTATCCATCTTATAAATCCATCTTAAATAAAAATCCATCTTATAAGTAACGTATTCGTCCTGTGACATTGCCTGGCATATATGTCGCAGCCGGCCACTATTCCGACATGGCTCATGACTCATGTCTAATTCTGACAAGAAGATGAAGGATGAAGGACATGATATGAAGAAGAAGATTCTGACAAGATACTGACATGTGAACGTCCGACATCCAGCAAAGTCGAAATGACCCACAATGCATTTGGGCACACACTTCCTCTGAGAGTGGGCGAGTTATCGCCGGCACTCTGAGCAACCTCATCGCACCCGACCCCAAAATGCACTATATGACACCAATTTCAAAGGTGAGCTGCCTCAGCGATACATCCCACACATACAATCCACAATATCTGCCATTGAATGAACTCTTCAATTCAAGTAAAACACACATATTGATTCGAATTCTGCAACCATCTCCAAGAAACCGCTTCATATCAACAGTAGATCGACAAGGGCACTCCGGGTGCTTTCCTGACCCGATTTATATCAATTCGCTTCCCAAACAACTCCCAAACAGATGAAAATCCGGACTCAGTTCAGGACCTCGCCTGTTCTCTCGGATAGACGCTAAAATGGACATTCCCGGCCTGAATTTCCCGCAAGTCGAGCAGATCGCTTACAAAGTTTCACACCGAAACCCTCTGCTTTGCACATGACACACAGACAAACACATTGGCCAGACACACACGTCAATTAACATCCCAATATACATTCATTCCTCATTCATGTTACGTCTCTCATTCAAGGAAAAGGATTTTTGGGACGGGTTTGGACGGGGGTTGGTTGAGGTGAAAAGGGGAGGCAGGGCGGGGTGTTGGGGTGTTGCCTAGAGCCCTGGGACTGAGCTCAGGTCTTGGGGGGGGGTGGGGGGTGTTGCCTAGAGCCCCGGGACTGAGCTCAGGTCTTGGGGGGGGGTGGGGGTTCTTGGTCTGGTATCTGGTCCAGCGGCATCACTCGCTGTTTTACTTGTTTAACTACCTCCTTAATTGTTTCACCTGGCCCATTTCCTGTGAGCTTATTTATTTTCTCTTGTCCACCAGATCCTGGCCTGCTTTATCTGGACCTCTTGTCTAGAACTTCCTGGCTTGACCTCGTAGTTGTCACTACCTTCTTGTCAAACCTATGGTACCTGCGCATTTCCCTTTTCCTGGCCATGTCCCTTTGGCCTTCTAAGTTAACCTATGGCCTTTTATCTAAGTTTAGCCACAGCCCTTTGTTCCCTGGCATGCAATGGCATACCCCATCTTGTCTCTGGGCTGTTCCTTCCTGGAAAAATCTTGGCCACCTGGTTTCAGCCTATATGGCTGTCCGACCTCATTTTCCCCTCCTGGTGCTAACTGTAACTTTAAGCTTCCTGTTAAATCCTTACTGATATCCTGCGCAAAATCTATCCTTAGCTTTTTACCCTTAATGTTTATCCAGCGCAAATATTGTAACGTTACTCTTACTATCCTTACTTGTTTATCCTGGCTTTAACAAAGCTACGCCATTCTGAGGCCTAAATGAGCCTCTACTTACAATTTCTGTTCGAGTGCAGACAGCGGGGAAGACAAGGAGACTGAACCCGCGCGAGGGAGGAAGGTACGAATTTGGAATAATAGCCCTCTGATATAAGACAACTCCCACCTTTACTCAAATCAACGTGCCGGCGCCGGCCTCAGGTCAGCCTTCCTCCTGTCCCTCGGGCTCCGTTTCCCGTCCTCCGCGTCTGTTGACACCCCACTCCTGGTACCATCTGCGAAGAATCAGCTCTTCGTTTGCAAAAGAAGTCCACAATAGCCTGGAATGGCGCAGCTTTATTAATAACCAACTTATACGGATCCGGAGGAGACCGACGTCTACAGCAATCTACAGCAAGAACATGCCAAGTCAAGCCTTCCTGAAAACACATTGATTCCCAGTCCATTTATATAGGGACACGTTTTATCAGGAAATCTCCGAGGGAACAAACAACACTGGGAGAGGTTCCTCCCACCGTTATCATTCGGGGGAGTCAGCCCGTCCTTATCATTTGGACCAAATGTTTCTCTGGGCTCCGAGAAAACAGAAATGTAACTCACAATGAGGAGAGTGTATGCTTAGCCAAACAAACCCATATATTTTATGGGTTTGTGTACATGAGTAATCCAAAGCATGTCCACACAGAGTCATGCGTTGCTGAGATTAACACAAAATATATATGGTTAACGATCATGTCATTCTACTAGCATCACGCCAAAACAAGCGCATGTGGGCGTGGTTTTATGACCAGCCTTGAAAAAAGCACACGTATACCATTGTCCGGCATGACCTCATTTTAAACACAAACTGAAGCAAAAACCTCATTGTAACTCAGGCGTCACTGTCATTAAACAAAACAGTTAATGTTTTTGGCAATTTATCAAAGGATTTATGTCTACGATTCAAGCAGCCTACCTAAGGTTCGAATACATTTTATTAACTCATGAAATAACATTATAGAACAGCATTTTATAACATAGCTTACGTGGTAATACGTCAGTCAACCGGCATTTATAATTGAGCATTAAGCAGTAACAAATCTGAGACCTGACATAGTTCCCTCTACATTTAACCTGACCCTGAGTGTGACAGTTTTAAAACATAAATAAATATGTCCCGCTGCTTCATTGCACCCTGCCTAACAGACTCACGCCCACAGCTAACCGAATTGCGGAATTGTCTTCAAACTAAAACATGAACGGTGGGGAGCATTATTTACAGTTACTCTACTGGTATTTACAAAACGCAAACCAGGACCTACGATTGTTCTTTCTGGGGGGGGGGGGGGGGGAAAGCCCGCCCTGCATCGACGCACCATAAAGCACCCAAAAATGCACCAAAGCACCCTCAAACACCAATCGGTGCACAGTCACCACAGTTCACACAAAAAAACCCAACAAACCCTGCTGGTGGTCTTGCTCTTCGGCTCCCTCTGCTGGCTAATGCTCTTCCAGATGTTGTCAACTTCTTTGCTGGCGGCCTATTTGCTGGAAATAAACTTGCACAAAACGTGTCCATCTTTTATTTATGGCCCACTGGGCCGACTAGGGGTGGTTCACCTGTGTGGCATAGGTGCCCTGTGACCAAGGTCCGCCAGCAAGATCTCGGGCCATCATGGCCGGTTCCAGCAGAGGGGCCACGCCCCAAGCCATGGGATCCATCAGTGGTGCTCAGCCACAGACATGTGGTCCATAAGTGGCGCATCGATGCAGGCAGCTGTGGTTGCGAGAGTTCGGGCGCACAATGGCGGACTCCCGCACGCTCCCCTCGGCGCCCAGTGGCGCACAGTCCTCGGGTGGGAGACAGTGGGGGCGGGGGGGGGAAAGAAGACAGGTGAGCGAGGGGTAAGGTCACAAGGGTACACTTCAATAAAGGCAATGCAAGGTGAAGTGCGTCTGGAGACTGAGTGGAGAAAAGCTCATCCCTATCGTACGTCTCCCCCCCTGTTACCTACTCTACCCTTGCCCTTACCCCATATGTACAAAAATCTACACATTTACAAATTCGTCACTAATGTCTCATCTTCCCCATATTTCCCCTGTACCAAATTCGTCCCCACAATCCCTCTAACCAAAATTTGCCATCAACCAATTCATCATCAATCCTCATAATGAGGGAGAGATGGAACAACAAAGCACAATGTCACACCCACGTCATGATGCGTCTCACATTTCAACCATTTGCACAACAAAAAGAACAAAACAACCTGGCATGGTGTGGAGGTACGTCATCTCAGGTGAGTGGATGTAGATGGTGCGAGGAGATCCTTAATCCTAACTATCCTCTAAATGACTTTAATACACTTTACACTACCCGGGGGTCTTTCCCTGCTAAACCATTGGCCAACTTACCCTATGGGTTCTAAAAACCAATTCCCATTGACCAAACTGTGGTGCTTACCAATTTGGGGTCTCACTCCCCCGATTCAACTCCCTGTGCCTTCGCACAATTTCCGGGCTGGGTCGTGCAGCTCTCCCAGCAGGTCTACCCACCTGCACACCTCCTGGTAGTTGCCTCCGAGCTTACCTGCTCCTCACCCTAACCTATCTAACTGGGTAAGGCCCTCTGGCGCTCTCCCCACTCGGTGCCCTCTCTGGCACTGGGCTACCCGGGTCCATCCTCCGGATCCTCGGGCCCCATCCACCACAACTTTACCGGCTCCCAGAGCCCACCTGCGGCCTCACCTGGCCGACATCCTCACAGTGGTGGAGTGCCCATTCAACTACACACACTAACAGGCCACACACCCAGCCATTTCCACGACACTAATGCACCCATCCAAACACCATTCTTCCACCACGCACCACAGATGCCAATATCCAACCACAATTTACCTGTACCCTCTACCTAACGCTTAAACTACCCTCCCCGGGTATTCGTGATGGGGTCCATCCTCCTTTCCCCCATCCACACCTTCGCACCATCCACTCCACTCCACAGTTTCCACCATACTCACTCCACGACCATCCATTCCATACTCCATATATTCCATACTCCATGTATTCCACACAACCATTCTCCATACACCTGTAGTTGCACACCTGTGCAATCGCTCCTACTGGTGCTTCCTGCACCCTCCTTCCTCCCTGGACCATTTGGTCAACACAACACACAATCACTATTACTCACTCATACACTGCTCCATACACTTTCCATTCTCAAAACCATTGCCTCAGGCACCCAGATTTTCCCACGCTCACACACACATCTCTCCCGAGCATTGCCCCGCAATTCCTCATTTGCTCGATATCAATACTCACACATACGGCATCATCCAATCTACCTGGTGAACTGCTAAAACTCGCACTTCCCCGTCGCCCCTTTAAACTATTGCGCTCCCTCATCATTATAATCCAACTACCCTCTCTATGTCCCCACTACCTGTCCAATGTCGCTACCTAACCTTACCATTACCTATGGTCATCTTCTCTAGATCCCTATCATTTTATCTTAACCCTCCCGGGCTAGTTTTCACTGCCAACCCCATAAAACTATTGCTCCTTTGCCCCCGCTGTGAGAGATGGCAGCGTTGCCATTCCATCACAACGGGTATCTCCCACTATAAATTTGGCTCATCCAATCTCAACCAATCACAAATTTTCCAATCACTGCCAATCCTTTTACCAATCCCATTCACTATTTTCAATTTCGGATCCAAACACTATCATCATCATCATCCCCTATACTCGAGCCTCGGTGCGTCGTTACATTTTCAAAGCCCGGCTTCGCAAAGCCGAGCAATGAATGCGGGTGGTTTGGTCGCCTGCAGGTTGAGTCCGTCCGGCATTCGGTTCAAGGGAGGGGGCTTGGTCGGGCCGAGATTCCACGCACCATCTCGGCGCAGATCCTTGCGGCCTCCGGCCCGATGGCTCACTCTCGCCCGGTCGGAACCCCGCCCCTGCCACCAGGGGGCACCGTTCCGCTTCCTCCAACCTGTCCCTGAACCGGACCGGTCGCCTTGCCCGACAAGGCCCGGACTCGACCGTGCGGGGCCTAGCATCCAACAAAGCGCACCGCGCACGCTATCCGTCGCCCTAAACGCTGCCCCGGTCAACGTCGATGCTTCACTCGCATACGCGACCCGTTTCACACTCACAAAACCTGGCGTCTCGGCGCCTCCAGTGCATCCCACACACTCCGTCCATTCCACCACCGCACTCCCTGTTACACACCACACCTCTCGCGCACCCTCTTGCGCACACTCGCCGTTCGCACACTTCGTTCCACACCTCTCCTCTGTTACGTCCTCCGTAACACTCACCATGGGCGTGCACTCTTGCATCCACCCACTAACGTGCTCCGATGGGCTCTCCCACACCCAACTCAGGTGTCCTTCCTCGCACACGTTCGACCATTCCAGGTGTGCATTCTCGCACACTCTTGCCGTTCATCCCATATGTGCATCCTCGCACCCGTTCCACCACCAACTCACTCTCCGGGTCAATCTCACCCTCGCACGTACACTCCGTATCGCTCTCACTCCCGGTGTCACACTCCGTACACCTTATAACACACCCACTCGCCGACGCACACTTTTTCCTCACACGCGTGCCATTTCCACTCACACGGGACCCTCCACCAACGCCCGGGTGCCATATTGATCCCAATCGCGCGACAATTCTTTCTGCGCCAAACATCCTCCTGCTGAAAAACCTCTTAGCACCATGTCTCACCTTTGGGATCCTCTTCTTCACGCGCACCTGCAAATCTTTATAAGGATTATTAAGCACAGCATCGTGATGTGAGCACGGACTTTGTACAGTTTCCATTCCTTCCTCCAACTGCTGGGCTACCTCCGTCGTCTCTTCAATTTCAATTATACCCACTACTTGTTTTTCTTTATTCACCTCAACGACCGCTGGTTTTAATAAAATTCCCTCTACCTCAGCGGTCGCCGGCTTTTCCATACCATGGGTCGCGATCTCTTCACCCGTCATTATACCCATGGTTCGCTCCACTTCGCTCAACCAGTGCTCCTCGACCCGCTTTACCTCGTCGTGCACCCTTGGGACCCTCTCGCCCACCATGCGATCCATGGTCTCCCCACATTTTTGTGCGCTCTCCCCACATTTTTGTATGCGGTCACCCATTCTGTCCCCAACTTTACCGATTCGCTCCATTCTGCTTCCTAGTCCCTCCAATTTGCTTCCCATATTGTTTAACCCGTCTCTTAATTGCTCACTAGTACCCCTCGCTTCGTCCCTCATTCTGCTTTCCAATTGCTCACTCTGAGTCCTCGTTTCTTCCTTTTGGGTGTCTATTTTACTTCCTAATTGCTCACCCATTCTATCCATTTTTGCATCCAGTTGGGTCAGGAATTATCTGAGGTCAAACCCGATTTGCCCAGCAGCCCCATCTGCCACCGCGGGCTCGGCTGCTGCGACCACGTGTGAAGCGCCGCCATTTTGTGCACCTGACACCTCCTCAACCACATCTTCATTTCTCTCCTCCTCCATTACTCCCAAACCCTCCCTGGGGTCCTGGGTTACCCCTAACCCCTCTTCTAATTCCCCCACTGGCATCCGGTCGCCTTGACAATCCATGGCACGATTTTAAATTTAGGATGTTAAAAATTAAAATCTCGGGCCACTCGTAATTTGAGCGTGCTAAGCGCTTCAGGTCCGTATCTCGCTCCCGACACCAATTGTTGCGGAACCCAACGTCGGCCTCAGATCCCCTTAGAGGGGGAATTACTCCCCTCTCCTATAACTGACCGACGTGGTCCCTGTGCTGTACAGCCACCTCCGGAAAGGTAGGTGCACAGCCCAGTTCGTACCACGGACAGATGTTAATTGCCGAGCGGTTTTAAGCAACCGCGGCACGAACTATTAACAGAAACTAGACCCGATCCTTGAACGTTGGCCAAAATCGTGCCACAGGTTTTCAATGGGGAAAAGACAAAGACAAAGGATGTGAAGAAGAAGAAGAAGACGAAAGGTTGGAAATACAAATATAATTTATTACTACTATTTACAGTCAAAAGAAACCAAGGAAGAAGGAAGGATAATAAAATAATGCAGAAAGAGGGACGGACCAGAAGGACACAGTGAAACGCGAGCTTACCTATGGCAGTCTTACTTACAACCCCAAGACAGAACAAACAAAACAAACTCACGTACACAAGAAGGATGGAATGGCAGGGATGAAGGACTGGCAGGAGAGAGGAAGGTTCAGCTGTGGCAGATGGTGTGGGATTGATCCCGCACGGGACGTCGGGCTGGACCTCGACGGTCACCGATGCCACCGATCCTGGTTCCCGCGTGGTAACGGGTCGAAGCTGCCTGGTGGAGTCAACGCTGCTTGGTGGAGTCAAAGCTGCTGGTGGAGCCAAAGCTGCTGGTGGAGCCAAAGCTGTTTGGTGGAGTCAAGGCTGCTGGGGGGAGTCAAAGCTGCTGGTACTGTTCTGGGGCTCATCTGCCGCATCTCTCTCTCTCTTGAACTCTGACGCAACCACTCTGGACTCTCAAATCACTCTGGTTCTCTGACGCAACTCTGACGCAACTCTGACGCAACTCTCTTGAACTTGAACTTGTCTCTCTCTTGAGCTTCGACGCAACTCTGGACTCTTCAACTTCGACGCAACTCTTCTCAAAGGCTTCCGCGCGCGCTTTTATAGCGCGCCTCGAGATCAATCCGCGGGCTCCCAGGGCACGCCTACCGGGTCGCTCACCGCAGTGCCGGTTGGCTGGCACGGGCTCTTTCGCTCCACCTGTGATGACGATCGGCGGCCAACGCCCTGGATTCAGCCGCTCCTCCCCCTTCTTCTCCGATCTGACCACGTGTTCAATGGTGGCAAATGCAGTTGGCAATCGAGGCTTTGGGAATGGGGCTTTGGGAATGAAAGGGAATCTACCTTATTTGAATTCGGTGCAATGGAGTGTTAATTAATGGAAGACACAGCCTTAATCTAATACATAGAATAAGGAGATAACTACTGAACAAGGATATATGATTGGCTACGTGTGGTATATGAAATAACTATGGGAATGACCTTTTGACCTTTATACACAACAACTGGAGGAAGGAGGGTGATATCTTACAACAACAAAAAAAAACACAATTCTCATATCCACAACACTGCGCCCTCCTCCTCTTAGGCACGTCCCGGGCCTATTAACTTTTTACCTTTAGTGTGGCACGTAGGTGTAGTTCCCTCTACATTTAACCTGACCCTGAGTGTGACAGTTTTAAAACATAAATAAATATGTCCCGCTGCTTCATTGCACCCTGCCTAACAGACTCACGCCCACAGCTAACCGAATTGCGGAATTGTCTTCAAACTAAAACATGAACGGTGGGGAGCATTATTTACAGTTACTCTACTGGTATTTACAAAACGCAAACCAGGACCTACGATTGTTCTTTCTGGGGGGGGGGGGGGGGGAAAGCCCGCCCTGCATCGACGCACCATAAAGCACCCAAAAATGCACCAAAGCACCCTCAAACACCAATCGGTGCACAGTCACCACAGTTCACACAAAAAAACCCAACAAACCCTGCTGGTGGTCTTGCTCTTCGGCTCCCTCTGCTGGCTAATGCTCTTCCAGATGTTGTCAACTTCTTTGCTGGCGGCCTATTTGCTGGAAATAAACTTGCACAAAACGTGTCCATCTTTTATTTATGGCCCACTGGGCCGACTAGGGGTGGTTCACCTGTGTGGCATAGGTGCCCTGTGACCAAGGTCCGCCAGCAAGATCTCGGGCCATCATGGCCGGTTCCAGCAGAGGGGCCACGCCCCAAGCCATGGGATCCATCAGTGGTGCTCAGCCACAGACATGTGGTCCATAAGTGGCGCATCGATGCAGGCAGCTGTGGTTGTGAGAGTTCGGGCGCACAATGGCGGACTCCCGCACGCTCCCCTCGGCGCCCAGTGGCGCACAGTCCTCGGGTGGGAGACAGTGGGGGGGGGGGGGGGGAAAGAAGACAGGTGAGCGAGGGGTAAGGTCACAAGGGTACACTTCAATAAAGGCAATGCAAGGTGAAGTGCGTCTGGAGACTGAGTGGAGAAAAGCTCATCCCTATCGTACGTCTCCCCCCCTGTTACCTACTCTACCCTTGCCCTTACCCCATATGTACAAAAATCTACACATTTACAAATTCGTCACTAATGTCTCATCTTCCCCATATTTCCCCTGTACCAAATTCGTCCCCACAATCCCTCTAACCAAAATTTGCCATCAACCAATTCATCATCAATCCTCATAATGAGGGAGAGATGGAACAACAAAGCACAATGTCACACCCACGTCATGATGCGTCTCACATTTCAACCATTTGCACAACAAAAAGAACAAAACAACCTGGCATGGTGTGGAGGTACGTCATCTCAGGTGAGTGGATGTAGATGGTGCGAGGAGATCCTTAATCCTAACTATCCTCTAAATGACTTTAATACACTTTACACTACCCGGGGGTCTTTCCCTGCTAAACCATTGGCCAACTTACCCTATGGGTTCTAAAAACCAATTCCCATTGACCAAACTGTGGTGCTTACCAATTTGGGGTCTCACTCCCCCGATTCAACTCCCTGTGCCTTCGCACAATTTCCGGGCTGGGTCGTGCAGCTCTCCCAGCAGGTCTACCCACCTGCACACCTCCTGGTAGTTGCCTCCGAGCTTACCTGCTCCTCACCCTAACCTATCTAACTGGGTAAGGCCCTCTGGCGCTCTCCCCACTCGGTGCCCTCTCTGGCACTGGGCTACCCGGGTCCATCCTCCGGATCCTCGGGCCCCATCCACCACAACTTTACCGGCTCCCAGAGCCCACCTGCGGCCTCACCTGGCCGACATCCTCACAGTGGTGGAGTGCCCATTCAACTACACACACTAACAGGCCACACACCCAGCCATTTCCACGACACTAATGCACCCATCCAAACACCATTCTTCCACCACGCACCACAGATGCCAATATCCAACCACAATTTACCTGTACCCTCTACCTAACGCTTAAACTACCCTCCCCGGGTATTCGTGATGGGGTCCATCCTCCTTTCCCCCATCCACACCTTCGCACCATCCACTCCACTCCACAGTTTCCACCATACTCACTCCACGACCATCCATTCCATACTCCATATATTCCATACTCCATGTATTCCACACAACCATTCTCCATACACCTGTAGTTGCACACCTGTGCAATCGCTCCTACTGGTGCTTCCTGCACCCTCCTTCCTCCCTGGACCATTTGGTCAACACAACACACAATCACTATTACTCACTCATACACTGCTCCATACACTTTCCATTCTCAAAACCATTGCCTCAGGCACCCAGATTTTCCCACGCTCACACACACATCTCTCCCGAGCATTGCCCCGCAATTCCTCATTTGCTCGATATCAATACTCACACATACGGCATCATCCAATCTACCTGGTGAACTGCTAAAACTCGCACTTCCCCGTCGCCCCTTTAAACTATTGCGCTCCCTCATCATTATAATCCAACTACCCTCTCTATGTCCCCACTACCTGTCCAATGTCGCTACCTAACCTTACCATTACCTATGGTCATCTTCTCTAGATCCCTATCATTTTATCTTAACCCTCCCGGGCTAGTTTTCACTGCCAACCCCATAAAACTATTGCTCCTTTGCCCCCGCTGTGAGAGATGGCAGCGTTGCCATTCCATCACAACGGGTATCTCCCACTATAAATTTGGCTCATCCAATCTCAACCAATCACAAATTTTCCAATCACTGCCAATCCTTTTACCAATCCCATTCACTATTTTCAATTTCGGATCCAAACACTATCATCATCATCATCCCCTATACTCGAGCCTCGGTGCGTCGTTACATTTTCAAAGCCCGGCTTCGCAAAGCCGAGCAATGAATGCGGGTGGTTTGGTCGCCTGCAGGTTGAGTCCGTCCGGCATTCGGTTCAAGGGAGGGGGCTTGGTCGGGCCGAGATTCCACGCACCATCTCGGCGCAGATCCTTGCGGCCTCCGGCCCGATGGCTCACTCTCGCCCGGTCGGAACCCCGCCCCTGCCACCAGGGGGCACCGTTCCGCTTCCTCCAACCTGTCCCTGAACCGGACCGGTCGCCTTGCCCGACAAGGCCCGGACTCGACCGTGCGGGGCCTAGCATCCAACAAAGCGCACCGCGCACGCTATCCGTCGCCCTAAACGCTGCCCCGGTCAACGTCGATGCTTCACTCGCATACGCGACCCGTTTCACACTCACAAAACCTGGCGTCTCGGCGCCTCCAGTGCATCCCACACACTCCGTCCATTCCACCACCGCACTCCCTGTTACACACCACACCTCTCGCGCACCCTCTTGCGCACACTCGCCGTTCGCACACTTCGTTCCACACCTCTCCTCTGTTACGTCCTCCGTAACACTCACCATGGGCGTGCACTCTTGCATCCACCCACTAACGTGCTCCGATGGGCTCTCCCACACCCAACTCAGGTGTCCTTCCTCGCACACGTTCGACCATTCCAGGTGTGCATTCTCGCACACTCTTGCCGTTCATCCCATATGTGCATCCTCGCACCCGTTCCACCACCAACTCACTCTCCGGGTCAATCTCACCCTCGCACGTACACTCCGTATCGCTCTCACTCCCGGTGTCACACTCCGTACACCTTATAACACACCCACTCGCCGACGCACACTTTTTCCTCACACGCGTGCCATTTCCACTCACACGGGACCCTCCACCAACGCCCGGGTGCCATATTGATCCCAATCGCGCGACAATTCTTTCTGCGCCAAACATCCTCCTGCTGAAAAACCTCTTAGCACCATGTCTCACCTTTGGGATCCTCTTCTTCACGCGCACCTGCAAATCTTTATAAGGATTATTAAGCACAGCATCGTGATGTGAGCACGGACTTTGTACAGTTTCCATTCCTTCCTCCAACTGCTGGGCTACCTCCGTCGTCTCTTCAATTTCAATTATACCCACTACTTGTTTTTCTTTATTCACCTCAACGACCGCTGGTTTTAATAAAATTCCCTCTACCTCAGCGGTCGCCGGCTTTTCCATACCATGGGTCGCGATCTCTTCACCCGTCATTATACCCATGGTTCGCTCCACTTCGCTCAACCAGTGCTCCTCGACCCGCTTTACCTCGTCGTGCACCCTTGGGACCCTCTCGCCCACCATGCGATCCATGGTCTCCCCACATTTTTGTGCGCTCTCCCCACATTTTTGTATGCGGTCACCCATTCTGTCCCCAACTTTACCGATTCGCTCCATTCTGCTTCCTAGTCCCTCCAATTTGCTTCCCATATTGTTTAACCCGTCTCTTAATTGCTCACTAGTACCCCTCGCTTCGTCCCTCATTCTGCTTTCCAATTGCTCACTCTGAGTCCTCGTTTCTTCCTTTTGGGTGTCTATTTTACTTCCTAATTGCTCACCCATTCTATCCATTTTTGCATCCAGTTGGGTCAGGAATTATCTGAGGTCAAACCCGATTTGCCCAGCAGCCCCATCTGCCACCGCGGGCTCGGCTGCTGCGACCACGTGTGAAGCGCCGCCATTTTGTGCACCTGACACCTCCTCAACCACATCTTCATTTCTCTCCTCCTCCATTACTCCCAAACCCTCCCTGGGGTCCTGGGTTACCCCTAACCCCTCTTCTAATTCCCCCACTGGCATCCGGTCGCCTTGACAATCCATGGCACGATTTTAAATTTAGGATGTTAAAAATTAAAATCTCGGGCCACTCGTAATTTGAGCGTGCTAAGCGCTTCAGGTCCGTATCTCGCTCCCGACACCAATTGTTGCGGAACCCAACGTCGGCCTCAGATCCCCTTAGAGGGGGAATTACTCCCCTCTCCTATAACTGACCGACGTGGTCCCTGTGCTGTACAGCCACCTCCGGAAAGGTAGGTGCACAGCCCAGTTCGTACCACGGACAGATGTTAATTGCCGAGCGGTTTTAAGCAACCGCGGCACGAACTATTAACAGAAACTAGACCCGATCCTTGAACGTTGGCCAAAATCGTGCCACAGGTTTTCAATGGGGAAAAGACAAAGACAAAGGATGTGAAGAAGAAGAAGAAGACGAAAGGTTGGAAATACAAATATAATTTATTACTACTATTTACAGTCAAAAGAAACCAAGGAAGAAGGAAGGATAATAAAATAATGCAGAAAGAGGGACGGACCAGAAGGACACAGTGAAACGCGAGCTTACCTATGGCAGTCTTACTTACAACCCCAAGACAGAACAAACAAAACAAACTCACGTACACAAGAAGGATGGAATGGCAGGGATGAAGGACTGGCAGGAGAGAGGAAGGTTCAGCTGTGGCAGATGGTGTGGGATTGATCCCGCACGGGACGTCGGGCTGGACCTCGACGGTCACCGATGCCACCGATCCTGGTTCCCGCGTGGTAACGGGTCGAAGCTGCCTGGTGGAGTCAACGCTGCTTGGTGGAGTCAAAGCTGCTGGTGGAGCCAAAGCTGCTGGTGGAGCCAAAGCTGTTTGGTGGAGTCAAGGCTGCTGGGGGGAGTCAAAGCTGCTGGTACTGTTCTGGGGCTCATCTGCCGCATCTCTCTCTCTCTTGAACTCTGACGCAACCACTCTGGACTCTCAAATCACTCTGGTTCTCTGACGCAACTCTGACGCAACTCTGACGCAACTCTCTTGAACTTGAACTTGTCTCTCTCTTGAGCTTCGACGCAACTCTGACGCAACTCAGGAATCTCTTCAACTTCGACGCAACTCTTCTCAAAGGCTTCCGCGCGCGCTTTTATAGTGCGCCTCGAGATCAATCCGCGGGCTCCCAGGGCACGCCTACCGGGTCGCTCACCGCAGTGCCGGTTGGCTGGCACGGGCTCTTTCGCTCCACCTTTGATGACGATCGGTGGCCAACGCCCAGGATTCGGCCGCTCCTCCTCCTTCTTCTCCGATCTAACCGCGTGTTCAATGGTGGCAAATGCAGTTGGCAATCGAGGCTTTGGGAATGGGGCTTTGGGAATGAAAGGGAATCTACCTTATTTGAATTCGGTGCAATGGAGTGTTAATTAATGGAAGACACAGCCTTAATCTAATACACAGAATAAGGAGATAACTACTAAACAAGGATATATGATTGGCTACGTGTGGTATATGAAATAACTACGGGAACGACCTTTTGACCTTTATACACAACAACTGGAGGAAGGAGGGTGATATCTTACAACAACAAAAAAAAACACAATTCTCATATCCACAACAATATATATGTATACACACACACACACACGCACACACACATACACGCGTTGCTGTAGTCTTGCATCACCCTCAGAACACGACTAATTAGATAGAATAGTGAGGACCAATAAATAGTTAGGTTATTGGTAAGGATCCCGGTGTGTACCCTGCTTAGAATAGGTACACCGTATCCCTGCATGTCGTAAGAGACGACAAAGAGGGTTGGCGTCAGGAAGGGCAGCCGGCCATAAAAACATTGCCTCAAAAAGAGAACCATGACAATTACAACTACATATGGGCAGGGTACAGCCCCAATTGGAGATCGGTTTCTGAGGTTTGGGACATGGAATGTAGGGACAATGACAGGGAGATCAGGAGAAGTGGTGGAAGTATTGGTCAGAAGAAGAGTGGACATATGTTGTGTGCAAGAGACGAGATGGAAGGGAAGTGGTGTGAGAATGGTGAAGGGTAGGCAGGGACAGAAATACAAGTTTGTGTGGCAAGGGTGCCCGGAGGGCATGAATGGTGTTGGTGTCCTGTTTTCTGAGGAGTTTGTAGACAGTGTGGTGAGTGTGACTGGAGTGAGTGATAGGTTGATGATGGTGAAAATGATGATTGGAAAGCTCTTGGTGAACGTCATCTCGGGATATGCTCCGCAGGTTGGTCGGAGCAATGAAGAGAAGGACAAGTTCTGGTGTGCGATAGAGAAGCTGATGGAAAATGTGAAAGATGAGGAAGTTGTTGTGGTAGGAGGAGACCTAAATGGACATGTGGGAAGGAGTATGGGCGGTTTTGAGGGAGTTCATGGGGGTTACGGATATGGTGTGAAAAATGGAGAAGGTGAAAGGATTTTGGAGTTTGCTGATGGAGCTGATTTGTTGATTTGTAATACTCAGTTCCAGAAAGGGGATAATAAGCTTGTTACATACACGTCAGGTGGGTCAACGACAACCGTTGACTACCTGATGGTGCATAGGCGAGAAAGGGGGCACCTCCGGGACACAAAAGTGATCCCGGGAGAGGAGGCTGTTTCACAGCACCACTTGGTTGTCTGCGACATAAGGGTGAAAGGTGCGAGTAGAGCTCGGCGGGTGAAGTAC
This sequence comes from Myxine glutinosa, assembly GCF_964187855.1. Lineage (NCBI taxonomy): Eukaryota > Metazoa > Chordata > Myxini > Myxiniformes > Myxinidae > Myxine > Myxine glutinosa. The sequence continues at coordinate 17,210,245 of NC_136266.1, forward strand.
CAACCGAGAATGAAGGTGTGGAGGTTGAAAGAGGTGACAGTAAGGGAGGCATTAAAAGAGAGGCTGAGTAGGGTAGAGGATGATGTGGTTGAGCTTGAACGTGGTTGGATGTCAATGAAAGATAGTCTGTTGGGAGCCGTTTAGTGAGGTATGTGGATGGACAAAAGGATCACCGAGGCACTCGTAAACATGGTGGTGGGATGATGAAGTTGGAAAGAGGATTGACGAGAAGAGGAAGTTCAAGGAGTGGCAGAAGGTGAAGGGTACGGGAGCAGAAAAAGCAGAGCATGAAAGTTATAAGGCAGCCAAGAAGGCTGCAAAGAAAGAGGTAGCAAAGGCGCAGGAGGCATGTAGGAAAATGTTCGGAGAACGCTTGGATTCGGAAGAGGGTCAGAGAGAGGTATTCAGGATTGCAAAGCAGATAGCGAAAGAGAGGTGTGATGTGATGGGGGTGAGTTGCTTGAAGGATGAAGTGGGACAAATCGTTGTGGACCCAGATGGAATTAAAGGAAGATGGAAAAGATATATGGAAATGCTGTTGAATACAGAGAATGAATGGGATGGCAACATAGAGAGTAACCCAGTTTTAGGACCGGCAGAGAAGATAACTGAGAAGGAAGTTGAGGAGGCGATAAAAGCAATGAAGAGTAGAAAAGCGGGAGGTCTGACGGAAGTTGTGGGAGATATGTTGAAGGCAGCAGGAAGTTGGGGTGTGAAGAGAATGACAGAGATCTGTAATCTGGTGGTGAAAGAAGGCCGTATTCCAGTGGATTGGGAACTGAGTACCCTCGTCCCTCTATACAAGGGGAAAGGTGACCCTCTGGAGTGTGGCTCGTACCGAGCGATAAAGTTATTGGAGCATGGAATGAAGGTATTGGAAAGGGTGTTGGAGAGGAGGATAAGGAAGAAGGTGAAGATCGACGAAATGCAGTTTGGATTTATGCCAGGAAGAGGAACGACAGATGCGCTTTTCATTGTGAGGCAGTTGCAGGAGAAGTACATGGAGAAGAGGAAGAAGTTGTTTCTTGGGTTTGTTGATCTGGAGAAAGCATTCGATAGGGTTCCACGCAAAGTATTGACATGGGCATTGAGGAAGTTAGAAGTGGAGGAATGGTTGATCAGAGTAGTGATGGCAATGTACAAAAGAGCGCGCACAGCTGTAAGGACGAAGGACGGGAACAGTGGTGAGTTTCAGGTGAAGGTGGGAGTGCATCAGGGGTCGGTACTAAGTCCACTACTATTTGTAGCTGTGGGCCTACGTGGGGCCGAGCGAGCAAGGGCGTGTTGGGGCCTGGTTCACGCCATTGACTGAGTGGTTTGCACCAGCCAGAGCTGTTTTCGGATGACGTGCTGATGTCCTTGGACTTCGCGCCAGGCTCTGGACCGACCGGGCCGACGTGGTGTGGTGCTGACCGGGCCGACGTGGTGTGGTGCTGACCGGGCCGCCGTGGTGTGGTGCTGACCGGGCCTACGTGGTGTGGTGCTGCCCAGGCCGACGTGGTGTGATGCTGACCGGGCCACCGTGGTGTGGTGCTGACCGGGCCGATGTGGTGTGGTTCTGACTGGGCCGACATGGTGTGGTGCTGACAGGACCACCGTGGTGTGGTGCTGACCGGGCCCCCGCAGCCATGGTGCTGACGCCGCCCCCCCCCCCCCCCCCCCCAGGAATTTCCATGTTTTAAATGTTTCCCGGTGTTTACCCTGGTTTAGAATAGGTACACTGTATCCCTGCGTGTCGTAGGAGGTGACTAAGAGGGTTGGCATCAGGGAGGGCATCCGGCCATAAAAACATTGCCTCAAAAAGAGAACCATGAAAATTACAACTACATATGGGCAGGGTACAGCCCGATGTGGGATCGGTTTCTGAGGTTTGGGACATGGAATGTAGGGACAATGACAGGGAGATCAGGAGAAGTGGTGGAGGTATTGGTCAGAAGAAGAGTGGACATATGTTGTGTGCAAGAGACGAGATGGAAGGGAAGTGGTGCAATGAAGTGAAGCAATGAAGAGTAGAAAAGCGGGAGGGCCAACGGGAGTTGTGGGAGATATGTTGAAGGCAGCAGGAAGTTGGGGTGTGAAGAGAATGACAAAGATCTGTAATCTGGTGGTGAAAGAAGGCCGCATTCCAGTGGATTGGGAACTGAGTACCCTCGTCCCTCTACACAAGGGGAAAGGTGACCCCCTGGAGTGTGGCTCATACCGAGCGATAACGTTATTGGAGCATGGAATGAAGGTATTGGAAAGGGTGTTGGAGAGGAGGATAAGGAAGAAGGTGAAGATCGACGAAATGCAGTTTGGATTTATATCAGGAAGAGGAACGACAGATGCGCTTTTCATTGTGAGGCAGTTGCAGGAGAAGTACATGGAGAAGAGGAAGAAGTTGTTTCTTGGGTTTGTTGATCTGGAGAAAGCATTCGATAGGGTTCCACGCAAAGTATTGACATGGGCATTGAGGAAGTTAGAAGTGGAGGAATGGTTGATCAGAATAGTGATGGCAATGTACAAAAGAGCATGCACAGCTGCAAGGATGAAGGACGGGAACAGTGGTGAGTTTGAGGTGAAGGTGGGAGTGCATCAGGGGTCGGTACTAAGTCCACTACTATTTGTAGCAGTGATGGAGGTGCTGGCTCAGAACGTAAAGGAGGGTTTACCGTGGGAGTTGTTGTATGCAGATGATCTGGTGTTGATTGCGGAAAGTATGGATGGACTGAAGGAAAAGATGAACAAGTGGAAGGAATGTATGGAGACAAAAGGTCTGAAGGTGAATATTGGAAAGACGAAGGTGATGGCAAGTTGTAAAATATGTGGTGAGGTGGAAAGAACTGGGAAGTGGCCATGTGCTGTGTGCAGGAAAGGTGTCGGAGTGAACTCCATTCAATGTACAATGTGCGCTGAGTGGGTTCATCAAAAACGTAGTGGACTGAGAGGGTCATTAACCAGTGTGGCAGCTACATTCAAATGTAGGGTGTGCACAGAGGGAGCTGCAGATGGAGGAAATGTTGAGTTGGATCTTGGAGACGGCGTGAAGCTGGAAGGTGTGAAAACATTTTGATACCTCAGAGATAGGCTGAATGGAGAAGGTGGATCAGACTCGGCAATGGTTGCTGGAGTGAGATGTGCATGGAAGACGTTTCAGGAACGGAGTGGCGTGCCGATGAGGAGGGGAGTGTCGTTGAAGCTGAAGGGAAAGGTGTGTGCTGCATGTGTGAGAAGTGTTTTGATTTATGGGAGCGAGACATGGGTAATGAACGTAGAGCAGCAACGAAGGCTGGAAAGGGTGGAAATGCGAATGGTTCGGTGGATGTGCGGAGTATCGTTGAGAGAGAGGAACACAAATGATGAATTGCGAAAGATGATGGGAATAGAGCCTGTGATTGATGCTGTGAAGAGGAACAGGTTGAGATGGTATGGTCATGTGTTGAGGAAGGATGAAAGTGACTGGTTGAGAAGAGTGATGCAAATGAATGTAGAAGGAAGTAGAGGACGGGGAAGACCGAGAAAGACTTGGCTAAAGATGGTGGAAGAACAAAATGCAGGCAAAGGGGTTAACAAGGAGAGATGCAGAAAATAGGGCAAAATTGAGAAGATTGTCATGGGGACCGCAAGGCTAATCCCCGCTCTCGCAGGGAAAATGGCCTTAAAATGCACGTTGTTGTTTGTTGTATGTTTATATGTATTTAATTTTAAAGCAAAAACAATAGCACTTAGGTGGAATTTGTTTCGAAAGCCATTGACTAGACTTATTGGCCAATGTATATTCCAAGTTTCAGCTAGTTTCAATGATAGTCCTTGAGATATGAGCACCAACACATTTTGGGCGGTCGGACACCAACGTGATTGAGGTTTTTCTAAATATAACTCAAGAATGCATAAACGGACGTTGCTGAAATTTGGAAAATATTACCTCCATGTACAAGGCATTTACTTCTGAAATTTGCAGCCGATTTCGTCCAGTAGAAGCCGAGAAATGCATTTTCACTCCTCACGGAAGAGCTGCATACAGATAAATGATCCCTTATATAAAAGTGCCCCTCCCTTTGATTGCTTCACTACGCCCCCAGTGGTGTTTATAATAGAGGACATGGATTTTTCCCCCATTGGAGGAAGAACCTCTCGTGTTCAGGACATTGGTTGATGGAAAGGGAGTGGCAATCATACGTGTGGGAAAATTTAAGGAATCCTTTACAAAAAAGGTGTCACATAAAATAATATAATCTTCAACATAAAAACATACGTCATATGAACAGCATTACTTGTATATTCATTGGAAATAACAAATGAATAATTCAAACACAGCAGATCTCTAACAGCAACAGCTTCATTAAAATCTTCTAGAAAATGAGTCATTGTATGTGACCTCACAGCACAAAGCAAGAAAGAGTTTCCAAATGTACTAGTTTTAACCCGTGGAAGTGGCATTCTTCCTAACCGATGAAAAACTACACAAGAGTTGACAGGGTGGTTTACATCATCAATAATAATATAATCTGAGATTTCTTATCTATAACATCCTTACATATAACACTTCTAAATATTTAACATCCTTACCAATAACAAACAACAACAACAACAACAACAACATGCATTTTAAGGCCATTTTCCCTGCGAGAGCAGGGGTTAGCCTTGCGGTCCCCATGACAATCTTCTCCATTTTGCCCTATTTTCTGCATCTCGCCTTGTTAACCCCCTTGCCGCATTTCTTCTTCAACCATCTTTAGCCAAGTCTTTCTCGGTCTTCCCCGTCCTCTACTTCCTTCTACATTCATTTCCATCACTCTTCTCAACCAGTCACTTTCATCCTTCCTCAACACATGACCAAACCATCTCAACCTGTTCCTCTTCACAGCATCAATCACAGGCTCTATTCCCATCGCCTTTCGCAATTCATCATTTGTCTTCCTCTCTCTCTCTCAACGATACTCCGCACATCCACCAAGCCATTTGCATTTCCACCCTTTCCAACCTTCGTTGCTGCTCGACGTTCATTACCCATGTCTTGCTCCCATAAATCATAACACTTCTCACACATGCAGCATACACCTTTCCCTTCAGCTTTAACAACACTCCCCTCCTCGTCAGCACGCCACTCAGTTCCCAAAACTTCTTCCATTCACATCTCACTCCAGCAACCGTTGCCGAGTCTGATCCACCTTCTCCATTCAGCATGTCTCCGAGGTAGCAAAATGTTTTCACACCTTCCAGCTTCACGCCGTCTCCAAGATCCAACTCAACATTTCCTCCATCTGCAGCTCCCTCTGTGCACACCTTACATTTGAATGTAGCTGCCACACTGGTTAATGACCCTCTCAGACCACTACATTTTTGATGAACCCACTCAGCGCACATTGTACATTGAATGGAGTTCACTCCGACACCCTTCATGCACACAGCACATGGCCACTTCCCAGTTCTCTCCACCTCACCACATGCTTTACCACTTGCCATCACCCTCGTCTTTCCTATATTCACCTTCAGACCTTTTGTCTCCATACATTCCTTCCACTTGTTCATCTTTTCCTTCAGTCCATCCATACTTTCCGCAATCAACACCAGATCATCTGCATACAACAACTCCCACAGTAAACCCTCCTTTATGTTCTCACATAAACAGGGGCAAATTCGCCCAAGCCGAGCTTGATTTCGGCGGCGGAAGCCTTGCTTGCTCGGCCCCGATGAAGGCCTTGCTGGTGTTCTCCAAACAGGGGCAAAATCGCCCAAGCCGCACTGGATTTCGGCAGCGGAACCAGCCACAAAGCGACGATATTCGGTCGGGCTGTACGATTCTGTACGATTCGCTGTACGCTGTACGATTCGGTCGGGCTTTTTCACTTTGTCCGCGCTCTTCAATCTTAGTCCGGATAGGCAAGCCTGGTCAGCACCACACCACGTCGGCCCGGTCAGCACCACACCACGTCGGCCCGGTCAGCACCACACCACGTCGGCCCAGTCAGCACCACACCACGGCGGCCCGGTCAGCACCACACCACGTCGGCCCGGTCAGCACCACACACAGTCCGGAGGTACTCAAGGTATCATAAATAAATAAAAATATATATAAACATAAATAAATATAAAAAAATCAATACACATTTTATAACTGTTCAAAATATTATTACACAAATCTAACATGCTGGCCCAATGGCCGAATGGATAAAGCATCAGATTCCCAAACTGGGGATTGTGGATTCAAATCCTGTCTGGGTCTTGAATAATGAACAAATGAACATCTTGTACAATGAGCAAATGCATTTTGTTCGTATTTAAAACGTCATTATTCTTAAACCTGAATTTCAGCGTCATTATGTGTATTGTACCACATCAAATTGCTTATTGAATGGAAATCGAATGGAGAGGCACAAAAGAAAGCACCCTTTTCCTTTTTTTGAGACAGTTTCTCTGTATGCAACTTTAACATGGGGACTGAAAATTCGTTTCTCACCTTCTACTGGTATATTGCATATATTATATAAAAATACATATTTAGGGGCACCCTACATCTGGCAAATAAAATACATTTACTTCTTCATACAGCTGTATTAAGCAAATTGGTACCCTTTTAAATGAACTTTTCTCGAGCATTACTTGGTTCCTCCGAAGAACACAATGGTAGTCCAGCATGTACACGAGATTTTTTGAATGCCCCTTATTTTGTATTGTTTGGCATTTTCTACAAGCTATGGAATGTCCTTGCTTTTCTATACTTTGCCACATGACACATACCCTTTTATATTGAGGCCTTTTCTATGTCCCTGGCATTTTACCCAAGAATACCTTTGAGTTTAGTTTCCCGGCACGTCACACTCTTATTTGCCCACTCCCTCTCTTTGGGATATCATTGGCCGCATCAATTGGCCAGCAAATGCAGGGCAGGGCCATTTGCACAGTTCAACCCCCTCCCTTCACTTGCGGTTCCATGTACTATGGGAAAATGGTGCTCATAAATGTTGATAGATGTAGGATGCAACAAAATATATTTGCCGCCCCACCTCCCCTCACCCCCCCCCCCCCTCCCCCAATGTGCTGCTCAGGGCGGCCGCCCCATTCACCCCTCCACCTCATTGCAAATTTAGAGGTGCAATTTTTTTCGGTTTTTCCGAGATGGCACCCATACCACATGACCTATGACCTCATAATTATCATTTAAAAATTCTACAGGTGGAGTTGCACCTATGGTGAAAATTTCCTGTCAATCGGACCAACTGTTGCATTGAAAATCATATTTACTAGCCGAAACCCGTGGAACATCCACGGAAGGGAGGATGTGGTGTATGGATAGAGTGTACCATTATGGATGGCATAGGGGATTTGCTTGTCCGAGTAAGAGTTAGGAAGAAAGATCAATTTTCACTTGTGCAAAAATGCTACTCACAATTACATCACCTGTGCGTCGGCCTGTGATTGAGCCAGAGAGTTGGCCTGTGAGTCAACTTCCTTTCCAATGTCTGCAAGAATTGAAATACTGATTGTGAATGTGTAAAATTATATGAAAGAGGAACATGCATATCAATAGACGATGCCATCGAAAAGGAGAGCAGCTGTCAATAGAAAAGAATGTCTGACATCAATTTGACATTATTGCACAGGAAATGACAAACAAAGAAACAGTTCATTTCCATCGGGTAATATTACGATGAGAGATCAGCCGATACCTTTATTATGTCCATCAGCATCCATGGCACTTAGAAAAAAAACGCAGCATCAGCCAGCCGCAGCCAACTATCACGTACCGTCTCGAAGTCAATGCCATCCTTTTATCTCTTCGTATACAAGTACAACTCACTGATCGCAACGTCACTCCATTTAACTTTATTAAAATGACGATAAAGACGTGAAACCCGTGGAACATCCACGGAAGGGATATCGTTCGTCTGTTTTCAGCTCGTTATCTTTAAGCTTCCTTACGTCTCGCCACCTGCTACACCTCTCTGAGTTACGAGGATTTATGCAACGCACCCCGAGTATCGCAACGTCACTCCATTTAACTTTATTAAAATGACGATAAAGTCGTTTCCTTATATATCCTAATTTCAAATGTTCAAGGGAATAAAAAAGCTTCCTTACGTCTCGCCACCTGCTACACCTCTCTGAGTTACGAGGATTTATGCAACGAACCCCGAGTATCGCAACGTCACTCCATTTAACTTTATTAAAATGACGATAAAGACGTTTCCTTATATATCCTAATTTAAAATGTTCAAGGGAATAAAAAGACCATTTGGTTCACACCACCCATCACACCACTCGACTGTCCAATCAGCGGATGGCTCGCATCGCCTTCGCCCAGCAGACGCCAATACGATGGTGTCGTAAGATGGCGTCGTATCGGCCGATAATCGGATGCTTTTGGGTCCCAAAGTCGGCGAATTCAGATTTTTCGAGTATGGCTGTACGTGATAAACAAAGAGCGCGGTTCGAAGATGGAAAATGCATTAGTGCCGTGGGCATCGGGTCACTGGGTGCGGCGTAAAAGGGATAACAAAGTCGAGTCCTTACGGTATTATTATATAGATTCTTTGTGGACAGACAGACAGACAGACAAACAAATGAAAAATCACTCATAGAGCGACACTTGGCAAGACATAACAAAGTAGAATGGCACTCAGTACAGCATCCGTAGTTGAATTTAGTGACCTCATATGCAAATCGTCTTCAAAGTTTAAGTTACTCAGATGAAAATTGACTATTTTAGAAATTTGGCCTATGTTGACCTTTTGGTTTATGTTGACCTCAAAAATAGTTTGTGGTTGGTTTCACTAACCTGATATGAAAATCCTTTTCAAATTTCAAGTCAATCGGATGAAAATTGAGGATTTTGGAATTTCAAAAACATTGGTTGACCTTTGGCCTATGTTGACGTTATGACTTATGTTGATCAAAAAATAGTTGGTGGTTGATTTAAGTTAGCTGATATGAAAATCCTATTCAAATTTCAAGTGAATCAGATGAAAATTGAGGATTTTAGAAATTCGAAATTGTTGTTGACTTTTGGCCGATGTTGGTCTATAGTGATCTGAAATATAGTTGGTGGTTGAATTCAGTTAGCTGATATGAAAATCCCATTCAAAGTTCAAATGAATCGGTTGGAAATTGAGGATTTTAGAAATTTGAAACTGTTGTTGACCTTTGGCCTATATTGACCTTATGACCTATGTTGATCTCAAAAATAGTTGGTGGTTGAATTCAGTTAGCCGATATGAAAATCCTATTCAAATTTCAAGTCAATCGGATGAAAATTGATGATTTTAGAAATTTGAAAAAAGTAGTTGACCTTTGGCTTATGTCGACCTTTTGACCTAATATATATATATAGGATTTTGTCGGCCCACGAAGTCTACCATTTGGTGATGTTTTGTGAAGATCGGTTTAAAATTGTGACCTGTAGGCAAGTATAACTGAGCGGACAGACGAACACACAAACACACAAACCGGAGTGATCAACACACTTGTCAAAAAATGTGTTTTTGCCAAGTAACAAACGGACTCACATGCGGACTCACAAACGGACTCCTCAGGCGAGGGTAATAACGTTATTTTGACTTACAGCTGCATAGAGCGAACTGATTTATTGATTAGAACTAAAAAATTGAAGACGTATGTTAATATACTTATAATTTTATATGTATTTTACTTGCCAATATATACCTAAATCATTTTATCATTTTTTTCTGTTTGAATAATAGGAAAAAAAAAATCCTTAAAACTTCCCAAAAAAATTTGCTGCTCATTTAAATTTATTTTGTGTGTTTTTCAGGTTGGTTTGAGGTATAGCGAGATCTACGAGATTGCCCTTGCTCTACAAAAGAAGAAACCAGAGAAATACAGAAAACGAATTCTGTAATGGTGGTAATATTGTCGAGAAGAGTGAGATGCTTTTTTTTTATCTGCCCATCTGGCAGTCAAACAAAATTGAAAATCATTCCAAACAATAAACTTCCTGTTTATAAGGATGCCTGTAGATCCTGCCCATGCCCTTGTTTCTCAAGACAGCGTGGGGTAATGTGTTCTATGAACTCTCGAGTTGTTTATTTATTTATTGCACATGTATTGCACAAAATGAGTGGGAAGATGATATTCGTAATTTTACATCAATTTGTCTAAAGTTTAAAGTGTCTTTCATGAAGAATGGGCAATTTATCAGGAGCATCCTGAACAGATTCTTCATTCCTACCCTAACCAGGTCCAGTTGAATGTGAGGCCTGACCAGCCAGTTCCTGAAAGGCTAAAACCTTCCCTGGCTGATCCGACAAGGTGGAAATAATTGGATCCATTAAAGTAGTAGTAGTGCTTTAGAGGAGTCTTTAGAGGCTCAGGAAAGCTCAGGGAAACATAAGTTTTCTGTTTAATGTCGCTCGACTCCCTCATCCCTGCAAGTCCATGGTTTGAACTGCAGTAGACAAGGTAGAGCATTTTAAAAGAGAAAGCACTACCGAGGCAGAGGGAGAGGTAAATGAACACCAACAAATAACCAAGCTCCAAGAAGCAGTCTCCAACTTAGGTCTCCCACAACCCTTGGTGTTGGGTTGAGATAAAAAGATTCCCAACTTGGATGGGTGGGTAAGGGAGGCAGAAGAACCTCACTCCATGGAGTATCCATGCGCTTTGCCAACACAACACAGTGGAGTGAGTGCATTACTCGGGCATATTGTATTTCCTTTTTGAAGAGTCACAGAAGGACACCCCAGCCATGACAGGTACCTTTCTGATATTATGCAGAGGTGGCGCTTGGGCGAGATCGCTTCCATGAGGTTTCATTGTAAGAGCTGCGGAAGTCGGGGGGAAAACCTGCATAGCTTCCTCACCTTCTCAAGGGTTCTCCAGGTAAGCCAGACAATCAGGCGGTAATGAGTTTTTAACCTCTTGGAGTATCCTAAAAAAGGAACTCTTATTGTCTGCAGTGGGGACAGAGATACAAGATGCCAAATGCCTCTTTAAACCATGATATTGGCTGCATACTTGCATTTTACCTAACTTTGCTGCGAGTTGCTCAGGTGAGAGAACACCATTCTTCCCATCCTTTAAGAGATCTCCCACTATGGATATACCCTTTGACAAGAGTTTTCTCTTTCTTGTGAGGGAAGATGGCATTGAGGCTTGTGGAAGTGTGTTCAAGTAAAGTGGCTCTTCCAGCAGGTCTTTCCCTGGATGAGGACCATTACCAGTCATAGTATTAGTAGTAGTAGTAGTAGTAGTAGCAGCAGCAGCAGCAGCAACAGCAGCAGCAGCAGCAACTTGATACTCACCCCGAATCCGAACCCCATGCAGAAACCTTACATGTGTTCAAAATAAATAAATGGTCCCTTGCATCTTCAGATCCATCTAATTTGCAGGGGTAATCTAGAATCTCGGGGATCTCGGGCTGATATTTCGCTTGAATATAACGGACAACTTGATATCTCAATGTGATTCCAATAATACTTTGTACATTTAATAAAAGGGGGGAGGGTCCAACTTATTTACATAAATAATGAATTAATCTACCCATCGAATACGTATTTCACTTGGATTCGGCTACTAATCCGAGCTTCTGGTTGCGTCTTTACTGAGATGTGTCTATATCATTGAGAATAAATTTGTGATCCCTCATATAGTTACCTCATATATTCTCTCTCTGTGTCTCTCGCTCTCTTTTTTTCCCCCTCTCACCCCTCCCGCCCCCTAACATACTCTTGCTGTTTCCTAATTCACTTCCCAGATTTGCTTGATGCCGCACTGTCCTTTTATCCTCCATCACCTTGCTCGTCCATGGGGTGACATTTTGTATTAAAAAGCTGTTTTCATCGCTCCGAAGTTGGCGAGCAAACATGTTAAGAACAAACTTAAAACAAGAGGGACAATTGCTTTGCAATGCATGTCCCCTACCAAGTTTCAGTTCAATATGTTAAAGGGTATGGGAAAAAGTGCAGAAAACCATAGGTGGGACGGACGGACAGCAAACGTGTAGTCCCCTCCGCGTTCGTCGGAAGGGGACCAATAACACTCACATAATCAAATCAAAAGACCTATGCATCTCATACCTGATTTTTACCTGCAAACCTGTGTTATCCCAAGGTCAGGGAATATGATTGTTGCTCACATACTGTCATATACTGTATCATGTGTAAATTTGCTATATTGGGCCATATATCATGTGTAAATTTGCTATATTGGGCCATATATCATGTGTAAATTTGCTATATTGTGCCATCTATCACATGTAAATTTGCTATATTGTGCCATATATCATGTGTAAATTTGCTATATCGTGCCATAAGCCATGTGTAAATTTGCTATATTGTGCCATGTATCATGTGTAAATTTGCTGTAGTGTGCCATATATCATGTGTAAATTTGCTATATTGTGCCATAGTGTTATTAGTCCCCTACCGGTGTAGACCGGAGGGGACTATAGGTTTGCACTCCGTCCGTCCGTCAGTCAGTCCGTCACGCAAAGAACAGTTTTCCGGACTTTTTTTCTAAACTCTTAACGCCAATGATTTCAAACTTGGTACATGGTTTCCTCATGATAAGTTACAGATCAAGTTCGAACTTCACGACGTTTCGATCATTTTTTGACAAAGTTATGGCACTTTGAACTTTGGTAATTTCCCCAACAGTTTTGCCGGACTATAATTTGGAGTGCGGTAAGTCAAAGCTGTTAATATTCCTTGAGTACAATATGCTGTAATCGTGGACTGTTCTTTAAAATGCTTTCCTAGAATAAGCATCAAGTTAAAAACGTTTTCACTGAATTTTGTTTCCGTTAACTGAATTTTGTGACGGATTAACACAATTCTTCATATCAGGCAAGAATACATTGAATTCACATAGATTACCAATAAATCTACAATACATCTAGGGAGGTTGGAGTGTCACTTTACCATATGCTTCTGTGCGTATAATCTGCGTGAATACTTCTTTAAATATGTATCTGATACTCTGCCCTCTTAGCAGTATACACAGTACGCGTCAGAAGTAACCTAGCTTCCACGGTCCGCGGATAACCCGGTCAGGATAACCCGGTCTCATCATCCGCGCCCACATTCAACCGTGCATAAATTTGCATATTTAATGAGGTTCCCAGTCACATAATATGTGTACACCGGAGGGGACTATAGGTTTACACTCCGTCCCTCCGTCTGTCCGTCCGTCCGTCACGCAAAGAACAATTTTCCGGGCTTTTTCTAAACTCTCAATGCTAATGATTTCAAACTTGGCACATGGTTTCCTCATGATAAGTTACAGATCAAGTTCGAACTTCACGACGTTTCGATCATTTTTGACAAAGTTATGGCACTTTGAACTTTGGTAATTTCACCAACAGTTTTCCGGACGACAGACTGCCGGTCGGGGACATGTATTGCAGCGCAATACTCAGAATGCTTGTTTATTCATGTTTTTTCCAAAATAAGGTCACTGAATTACATGATATATCCAAACTAGAGCTATATTGATGTACCTGATACAGTTTATATGAAGTCCTGAGAAAAGAAACATTATACCTGCACCTTGCAGCAGATATTGAAAATTAAAGTTACATGACAAATTAATTTGTAAAGATTACCTATAGGGTCAGCTCACCTACTCAAAGTCTTCATCTCTCCTTATGAAGCCCAATAGCTGCTGCAATATGTGATTATTTTTATACCTAAAAATAGTCAAGTCTGTTGACTGGTCACATGGGACATGGCAGTCAATCATGAACGTAATATTGGACACAATTTGCTTGTACATCAATCAGGGGCCTCGTTTGCTTTCCAAACCGAAGCAAAGAAAAGACTCGAAATAATTACTCTCTAGATCACTCAATGGTGAAGAATCACTTCAAAAACTAGAACGGCACTCAGTGGAGAGCATACCTGGTTGGCCATATCACTCAATGGTGACGAATCACTTAAACATTATACTTGCTGGATCCGGATCTTCACCAAAATTGAACCGATTCTTCCTTGTCACATGCACAACCGGTCCACCAAGTTTCGTCCAAATCCGTCCATAACGTTTTGAGATATCCTGCTATGTGTAGTTTTTGGCCCTATCTCCCAATGGTGAACGATCATTTAAAAATTAAATAATTCTCATATCCGAATCCATATTCAGATCTTCACCAAAATCGAATCGTCCTTATCAGACACCCAACCGGTCCACCAAGTTTCGTCCAAATTTGTCCACAACTTTTTGAGATATCCTGCTATATATAGTTTTTGGCCCAATCTCCCAATGGTGAAGAATCACTTTAAAAATTATAGTAGCCGGATCCGAATCCGGATCTTCACCAAAATCAAATCATTTCGTCCTTGTCACATACGCTACATCTCTGCTAAGTTTCGTCCGAATCCGTCCACAACTTTTTGAGATATCCTGCTATATATAGTTTTTGGCCCAATCTCCTAATGGTGAAGAATCACTTTAAAAATTATAGTAGCCGGATCCGAATCCGGATCTTCACCAAAATCAAATCATTTCGTCCTTGTCACATACGCTACATCTCTGCTAAGTTTCGTCCGAATCCGTCCACAACTTTTTGAGATATCCTGCTATATATAGTTTTTGGCCCAATCTCCTAATGGTGAAGAATCACTTTAAAATGCTAGTAGCCGGATCCGAATCCGGATCTTCACCAAAATCAAATCATTTCGTCCTTGTCACATACGCTACATCTCTGCTAAGTTTCGTCCGAATCCGTCCACAACTTTTTGAGATATTTTGTTCACAGGCAAACGGACAGACATGGGGGGAAAACATAACCGAGATCCACCTTTGGTGGCGGAGGTAATTATAGTATCCGGATCTGGATCTTCAACGAAATCTAATCATTTCGTCCGTGTCACACACCCGACATCTCCATAAAATTTTATCCGAACCGTCCACAACTTTTTTAGATATCCTGTTCACAAACAAACAGACAAAGTGAAAAATTCTTTCGCCATCATAATTAATTAAAACTAGCAGAAGTACCCGGCGTTGCCGGGCGGGGGAGGGGAAGTGGAGGGGAGGGGGGAGGCAGGAGAGGAAGGGGAGTGGCTCACATTTCTGAGTGAATATGGCTCACGTTTCTGAGTGAATGTGGCTCACGTTTCCGAGTTAAGTGTGATGTCGATCAGGAAGAAGAAGAAGAAGAAGCCATACTACCAAATTCGTACACTTCCGGAATTGTTTGACTTATTTGTATTCAAATGTCTGGTAATTGTTGTACACCGCTCCTTTCCTATGCCATCTCCAGGCATTGTAAATCGTCATTGCTGGGCACCGAAGGGGGCTCGGCAGTGACGCACGCTGAAAGAGAGTACTCAGTTTTCACTCTGGTTGTTGTGCACCGCTCCTTTCCTATGCCATCTCCAGGCATTGTAAATCGTCATTGCTGGGCACCGAAGGGGGCTCGGCAGTGACGCACGCTGAAAGAGAGTACTCAGTTTTCACTCTGGTTGTTGTGCACCGCTCCTTTCCTATGCCATCTCCAGGCATTGTAAATCGTCATTGCTGGGCACCGAAGAGGGCTCGGCAGTGACGCACGCTGAAAGAGAGTACTCAGTTTTCACTCTGGTTGTTGTACACCGCTCCTTTCCTATGCCATCTCCAGGCATTGTAAATCGTTATTGCTGGGCACCGAAGGGGGCTCGGCAGTGACGCACGCTGAAAGAGAGTACTCAGTTTTCACTCTGGTTGTTGTACACCGCACCTTTCCTATGCCATCTCCAGGCATTGTAAATCGTCATTGCCGGGCACCGAAGGGGGCTCGGCAGTGACGCACGCTGAAAGAGAGTACTCAGTTTTCACTCTGGTTGTTTTCTTGTTTGTTTGTTTGTTTGTTGTACACCGCACCTTTCCTATGCCATCTCCAGGCATTGCAAATCGTCATTGCCGGGCACCGAAGGGGGCGCGGCAGTGACGCACGCTGAAAGAGAGTACTCAGTTTTCACTCTGGTTGTTTTCTTGTTTGTTTGTTTGTTTGTTGTACACCGCACCTTTCCTATGCCATCTCCAGGCATTGCAAATCGTCATTGCTGGGCACCGAAGGGGGCTCGGCAGTGACGCACGCTGAAAGGGAGTACTCAGTTTTCACTCTGTTTGTTTGTTTTCTTGTTTTCTTGGTTGTCCGGGCGATATCTCAGCCATCCTTTGAGCGAGGAAGCTGAAATTTCGGCACAATAGTGAGCAAGTCCTTTGTCAAAAACGGTATTTTTGGTTTTTTGATTAATCAATTAATTGATGAGTTATTTAATTATTAGCGATTAATTAAGTACTTATTTAATTAATCGAATTTCCTTTCTCTTCTGACCATTAACTCAGGCACCTTTTGAGTTAGGAAGCTGATATTTGGACATGCCAATGACCAGGTGATTTGGCTGCAAAGGCTATTTTTGATTTATTAATTAATCAATTAATCAATTAATCGATTAATTATTTAATTATTTGATTAATGACAATTTTTTATTTTTTTTTAAAGTTACAGATTCTGATGAAATGGTGGTGGTTTATGTGTTCTCTGACCGAATTGATTAATAATTTAATTTTTTATGATTATTATTTATTTATTTTCATAATTTATCATTTATTTATTTTCTTTCTCATTTGGCCAATATCTCAGGCACCTTTTGACCTCAGAAGCTAATATTTGGACATGAGTGACCAAGTGATGTGGCTATCAAGGATATTTTTGATTTATTGATTAATCAATTAATCAATGAATCGATTAATTATTTAATTATTCGATTAATTAGTAAAAAAAAAAAAAAAATCCCAGTTACAGATTCTGATGAAAAGGTGGTGGTTTATGTGTTCTGTGACCGAATTGATTTATAATTTCATTTTTTAATGATTATTATTTATTTATTTTCATTATTAATCATTTATTTATTTTCTTTCTCATTTGGCCAATATCTCAGGAACCTTTTGAGCTGAGAAGCTAATATTTGGACATGACAGTGACCAAGTGATGTGGCAATCAAGGATATTTTTGATTTATTGATTAATCATTTAATCGATTAACTATTTATTGATTAATTGATTAATTCTTTATTGATTAATCAAGTAATTATTTAATTTTTTATTAATGACTTATTTAATTAAATTTCTAAAAGATACATCTTCGGATGAAGCACAAGTGGTTTAGTTAAGCTATTAGCTAATTGATTAAGAAAATATTTTCTGATAATCTTTTATTGATTTTAATCATACAATTAATCAATCAATTAGCGTACACCTCTCCCTCCCAATGCAGCCTCTATGAGCTGCATTGCGGTATTGCCGGGTGCCGTAGGCGCCCCGGCAATGTCGCGCTGTAGGATATTTAATTATTTGGCATGGGGGCGGTGTACTTTGAATGTATCTGTACTTGTTTTGTATTTATTTATGCGAATGTGCACTTGTAAATAACTGTCATTAATTTTAAAAGGCTTCGGCACTATCGAGCGATTTTTTTTTTATTTTTTTTTTTAACTCCAAAAAAACGAACTTTTTTTTTCAATTTTTTTTTTTTTTGCCTAGAACACTCCCAGGCACTTACTGATGAACCTCTGAAAGTTTGACGAAGATCCGTTCAGCCATCTCTGAATAAAACGCGGATACACACACAGACAACTCGCGTTTATATACAGACTTGGCATTTAATATGGCATATTTTTTTTGTGGGGGTGAACTTACTTTTCAAGATGTCTTAGAACCAAAAGTTCATTGGAATTATGTTGAAATTATTCTAGATTTTGTTAATGTGACCTTTAAAAGAAACAAAAACCACATTTGACATTTCGAAACAAATAAATTGATCCTTGAAAGTGATGTAAACTGATATCGAACTCAATTCATGGACAGTACTGTGTTAAACTAATGTGCGTTTTCCAGAATTATCTCTTTATTTTGCACATTAGCCAAAAATTTCTTTAACAAAAACAAAAGTTAAATTACGACTGGGATTACGGACAGTAAAATTACAGTTCAGTACTTCGTGTAACCCCCACGAGCATTCAGGAGAGCACGTACACGTTGAGGCATGCAGTTCACGAGATTTGCCAAGGTTTGGACAGGAATCGCTTGCGATGCAGTGACAATAGCCTGCTGCAATTCACGCACAGAGGTCGGCTGCTGGTCCAAGTGGTCGATTTGACGCGTTAATTCTGCCCACATGTTCTCCATCGGATTCATATCCGGGGACATGGCAGGCCACTCCATATGCTCTACACCACGGTCAGCAAGAAAGTGTTGGATCATGCGAACACGATGAGGCCATGCATTGTCATCTTGGAAGACAAAGTTTCCTCAAAAGGCTGCACGAGCAAATGGAAGCAATGTTTCTTCCAGAATGGCCCTATACTTGAACTGGTTCAGATTTCCATTCAGAAATACCAGGTCAGTTTTTCCCCCTGCATGAAAAGCAGCCCAAACGGTCACCCCACCACCTCCAGCTTGGACTCTTGGCACTATACAATCTTTGTTGTAGGCTTCATGCACTTGTCTGCGCACTCGGATGCGGCCATCTTGACGATAGACCAGAAATCTAGACTCGTCACTGAAGATCACGTGATTCCAGTGTCCTGGCTGCCATTGACGGTGCTCTCTGGCCCACTGCAATCGGCGCTGGCGGTGTTGTCTGGTCCGGCGTGGCTTTCTCAGGGGATGCCTGGCACGATAGCCTGCTTGAACCAGTCGTTGGTTGACTAGCCTTCTGGATACAGGCACATTTGTCAGTTGCTGCCACTCAGCCCTAAACCGATTAGCTGACTTGGTACGGCCATTGCGGACTAATCGGTGCAGCTGGCGATCATCCCTCCTTGTGGTTCAACGTGACGTCCTGGCCTCGGTATTGGAGTACGGATTGGAGTATTGGAGTAGGGAATGCTCTGAGCATTTCGTTTCAGGATATTTGACACCTGACCTTGAGTGATGCCATACTGCTGAGTAATAGCACGCTGTTTCATGCCGTAATTTCGTAAAGCAACCACTCCATGACAAACAGCATTGTCGAGTTGACAGACCATCTCCAGAGGAAGCGGCAATAACTTTTGGAAACGTGCAGCAGTTGTTTTCCATTAATACAGAACGCAACAACCCTTGTATACCCGACTGTGAAGCCAATCATCAAATGCACCTGTCCGTACATTTTGCCACACCACCTGTGATATAATCCTGTTGTTGACTTCTTGCTGCAACAGACAATCAGTGACATGGTTCTTTTAACAAATAAATCACCAAAGTGTAAAAGTAACTCACCAGATTGATATACTGAGTTAAGAAAGTAAACCCAAGTCAAGAAAAAAAAAAAATTCCATATTAAATGCACTTCCGCTATTAAATCGACTTCCGCTTCCGGTCCGGTCTGGAGAGGACGCTGGCGTTACTTGTTCGCCGCTTCTCCGACTGGGCCATTGTACATAGTTTGCTTTTCTGGTGGTCCTGGCGGATTTTTGACCGTTGGGTCTGCCCTCTGCTCGGTCCCGGCTCTGCTCCTGGCTTCGCCTGCCCGGCTCCTCCACTGTTTCCTCAGGCCCGCTCCCGTTGTTTGCGGCGGTGGCTGTTTGCCGCTGTGGTCTTGATTAGCGGCTGCAGTCGTTTGCCGCTGCGTTTGCCGCTTTGCCTCCTCGACCTTGGCCTCGTACTCGTCCCTTCGCTCCTGCCTGGCATGGCTCTGAGGTACTCCGCCGCAAGGCTTCTTCTGCTCAATACCCGCTCCACCCCATCATGCATCTCTGCCATCAAATCAAATGGACTCCTCCGACGACCCAGGTACATTCACCGTGGCTCCGGTCGTAAGTTTGTTTATTTGCAATCAGGTCACTCCATCCCCGTCCTCTGGTCGGCTCAGCGCACTCTCACTCTTCGTCCCAGCGCACCTGGTCACAGCAACGCACACGATCGCACCTCCTGCCTACGAACCCTGGCTAAATCACCTGAATTCATCCCTGCTGTTCAAAACAACATCAAGCTCACCCTGTTCAACACCCGGTCCCTCAACAACAAATGCCTCATCCTGAACGAATACATCCTGGATAACAAACTGGACTTTCTCTGTCTCACCGAAACCTGGCAACAACCTCTGGACTACTACACACTTAACCTCACCACACCCAATGGATATTCCTACGTCAATAAACCACGCTCGGAGGGCCGAGGTGGTGGAATTGCCGTTATCCACCGTCAAGATATCAAGACCAACCTCATCTCCATCTCATCTGCTCCATCATTTGAACACCTGGCTTTAAAACTCTCTGGTCGCACGCAGTCAGTCATGGCTGTCGTCTACCGCCCTCCCAAACCACACCCATCATTCCTGTCTGACTTCTCCTACTTTCTGACCCAGCTATGTTCCCTCTCCCCCTCAATCCTCCTCCTTGGTGATTTCAATATCCACATGGACTCCACTGACTCCACAATAACCACTGACTTCACTGATTTACTCACCTGCTTTAACCTCACTCAACATGTCGACTTTCCTACCCATATCCGTGGTCACATTTTGGACCTTGTCTGCTCCACTGGATTAAATTTGCACCATCTCTATGGCTCTGACCTCACCCTCTCTGACCACTTAGCCATCACTCTGACCATCAACATCCCCGCCCCAACACCAAGGCATTATCGCACAATCAACTTCCGTAAGCTAAACGCTCTTTGACCTACCTCATTCTCATCCACCCTCTCTGAAAAAATGTCCACTTCTCCCTTCATTGACCTCCACACCCCTTCTGACCTCACTGACTACTACAACCACACTCTCTCCTCCTGCCTTGACCAGCTTGCGCCTGTAAAAACCAAAACAGTTTCTTTCACCCATTCTGCTCCCTGGTTTACCCCTGAACTCCACCTGATGAAAACTCGTGCTCGCCAACTTGAAAGACTCCGCAATAAAACGGGTCTCACAGTTCACTCCCAAGCCTACAAGGACCACCTACAACACTACAAAGATGCCCTCTCCCGCGCCCGCTCTGCCTACTACTCTCAAATTATCCACTCTGGCTCTGGAAACCCAAAAGCACTCTTCTCGACAATAAACAAACTCCTCCGCCCCCTGAACACCACCACCCAGTCATTCACAGTAGACAACTGCATCTCCTTCCTCTCTTTCTTCCAACGCAAAATTGACAACATCTACAACAGCTTGACCACCGCCGCACCCGCTCCCCCTCCAACCACCTGCCCCCCCTTGTCCTGCCATCCCCTGTCTCGGTTCTCCCCAATCTCCCCTACTGACCTCTCTGAACTCCTCATAGGAATGAAAACTGCCACCTGCACTCTTGACCCCATCCCCTCCAGCTTTGTCAAAGCCTCCCTCCCTGCTCTCTCTCCACTTATCATTGCAACAATAAACTCCTCCCTGTCTACAGGCATCGTCCCACCTTCCCTCAAAATTGCTGCTGTTACCCCCATTCTAAAAAAACCTGGTCTAAACCCTGACACCCTAAACAACTTCAGACCCATCTCCAACCTACCCTTTCTGTCAAAAGTTTTGGAATACGCTGTAGCCACTCAACTCAAACATCATCTCTCTGCCAATAACCTGTATGAAACATTCCAATCCGGATTCCGGTCCAACCACAGTACTGAAACTGCTCTCCTCAAAATCACCAACGACCTTCTCCTCTCCTCTGACGCTGGCAACCTCAACATTCTCGTCCTCCTCGACCTCAGCGCTGCCTTTGACACCATCGATCACACTATCCTCCTCACCCGACTTGAATCCACCTTTAACGTTACCGGCACTGCCCTCTCTTGGATTAAATCATACCTCTATGACAGATGCCAGTTCATCTCCATCAATAACTGCAAATCCCCCACTGCTCCCCTCCCCCAAGGTGTCCCCCAAGGTTCAGTTCTTGGCCCCCTCCTCTTCATCCTTTACCTGTCCCCGCTCGGTCACTTAATCCACCGTCATGGTCTCCAATTCCACTGCTTCGCCGATGACATCCAGCTTTTCATCTCCACCAAGTTCGTCTCCACCGACACCCACTCTATCCTGACAAACTGCATCACTGAAATAAAATCCTGGCTTCAAATCAACTTCCTCAAGCTTAACTGTGATAAATCTGAAATAATCATCATTGGCCCAAAAACGCTCACAAAATCCACCCATAACTTTGCCCTCAACATCGACGGTATCCCAGTATCCACCTCCCCTCACATCCGGAATCTTGGCGTCATCTTTGACCAAACCCTTTCCTTCGACAAATACACTAAACAGATCACAAAGTCAGCCTTCTTTCACCTGAAAAACATTGCCCGTCTCCGCTCATCCCTCTCCTCCACGGCTGCAGAAACCCTCATCCACGCCTTCATCACCTCCCGTCTGGACTACTGCAATAGCCTCCTCTATGGTTCACCCTCAAAAATCACCAATAAACTCCAATACATTCAGAACTCCGCTGCCCGTCTACTCACCCATTCCCGGACCCGTGACCACATCACCCCCGTCCTTTACAAGCTTCACTGGCTCCCCATCCCCCAGAGAATCCAGTACAAAATCCTCCTCTTGACATACAAAGCCCTCCATAACCTGGCCCCATCCTACCTGGCTGACCTCCTCTCCAGACACACTCCCACCCGCAACCTCCGCTCTGCTGGTACAAACCTCCTGACCCCCTCCATCCGGACCAAATTCAGATCCTGGGGGGACAGGGCCTTCTCCATCGCTGCGCCCACCCTCTGGAACTCACTACCTCACACCATCAGAGACTCCTCCTCACTCACCACATTCAAAACATCACTAAAGACCCACCTGTTCAACACTGCATTCAACATTCAACCCACAGCATTTAACCCCTGACTATCTCTTCTCCTTCTCCCTCCTTTTGCTTTAAATATTTCCCTATTGATTCTTGTCTTTTTTGCAATTGTTGTTTTCATGTATTGTTATGCATTATGTTTGCCACTCTGTCAAAGCGCCTTTGGGCTTCTGGAAAAGCGCTATACAAAATAAATGAATTATTATTATTATTATTATTATTATTAAATGCCAAGTCTGTATATATATATATAAATCGGGATTTAAATTTAATTCAAAAATTGATCCAGACGTCTATTCTTTTTCAAACATTCAAACCGACAGAGTTAGTTATTTATCACAGCATCTGTAGAATTTTCACCCTTTTACTCAACTCCGTTTCACTGTTATTTGGTGGAGCAAAAAGTCAACTGAGCTTTATAGATATTTAGATTAGATTCCAGCCACCAAAGGTGGACGAAGGTACTAAAAGAGTTATTATTTATATCAATCTTTCAACCCTATTTCTTCACATTACCTTAGTCATCGATGAAACGCCTGACCTTAATATCTCTATGCATCATTTCTTGGCTCAAATCCTTTCGGATATGCTTCCTGGCTGCAGGTTGCAGAAATTGGTCCCAGGTGATGGGCAGAGTAAACTTTCCATGCCTTTGAAATTGTTTTACGCACATCCATTGATTCTATTATGAGCTTAAAACGAAAGAGTTGTTCCCAAGATATTCTAGTTAGGCTTGGAGCAAACACTGGAATGTTAATCTTTTAACAATAACAAAGGGAATTTTTTTTTTTAACGTGGCCAAAATAAATTACATCCTCCAAAATGGTGTCTCTGAGCTGGTTTGCTCAAGCTCTTTGAGAAATATTTAAGGTGAAACGTATTCGGCGTTCTTGTCGTATCCTCGATCGTTGCTGCTCTGAGCATTTTTGACTCGTATACACGATTCAAGGGAAACTATATGCAACTGAAAATTACAAGTTGAATTTTTATTTTAATTAATAGATGGATCTTTTTTTGGAATTAATAGTTGAATTTTTTTTAATTACTAGTTGAATTTTTTTAAATTACTAGTTGAATTTGTTTAATTACTAGTCGAATTTTTATTTTTTTGAATAAATAGATGAATTTTTTTTAATTACTAGTTGAATTATATTTTTTGAATTATGAGTTGTATTTTTGTTTTTTTTAATTACTAGTTGAATTTTTGTTTTTTTAATTACTAGTTGAATTATATTTTTTGAATTATGAGTTGTATTTTTGTTTTTTTTAATTACTAGTTGAATTTTTGCTTTTTAAATTACTAGTTGAATTATATTTTTTGAATTAGAAGTTGAATTTTTTTTAATTACTAGTTGATTTTTTTTTATTACTAGTTGAATTTTCTTTTTTGAATTACTAGTTTAATTTTTTTTAAATTACTAGTTGAAAATTACTCCTTGAAATCCAATCATTGTTGATTTTTTTTTTTTTTCCTTCTTGTTCTTCACATACAACATAAGTGAAGCTGCCTAAAGCTGCATAATGACCATAAAGCTGCAAATACAATTTCAGTGAATTTCCCAGTAAAGGCCATGATTGTCTGAAATGCATGTGATCTCACATGTCACATGTGTTGCACCAGTGTTATTTTTGACAAGAAGGGCAAATCTTTGATTATTACCTCCGCTACCGAAAGGGGTTTTCACCCCTGTCTGTTTGTCTCTGTTTGTCTCCCTGTTTCTTGCAAAATCAAACAGTTTTCAAGTATGCTGGTTGGTGTTGTGCGTTATTCTCTATTTCTGTTTGTCTGTTTGTCAATCGCCTACAGGTCACAATTCTAAACCCACCATCATGAAATTGTAACAAGTTATAGAGGAAGTCACAACTGAGAATCCTATTGATTTTGAGGTCAAAGGTCATCTGGAGGTCAAATTTCTAAAATCTCCATTTTTCATGTGATTGACTTGAAAATTAAACAGCAATTGCACAGTGCCAGACTGAATTGGGAAACCAACTATTTTAAGGTTAAAAGGTCAATTTAAGTTCAAACTTCTAAAATCATCAATTTTCACCTGAAAAGAATCACTTTTCATCCTATTAACTTTGAAATTAAACAGCAATTGCATAGTGCATCATTGAATTGGGAAACCAACTATTTTAAGGTTAAAAGGTCAAAGGTCAATTTAAGGTCAAACTTCTAAAATCATCAATTTTCACATGAAAATAATCACTTTTTATCCTATCAACTTGGAAATTAAACAGCAATTGCATAGTGCATCATTGAATTGGGAAACCAACTATTTTAAGGTTAAAAGGTCAAAGGTCAATTTAAGGTCAAACTTCTAAAATCATCAATTTTCACCTGAAAAGAAACACTTTTCATCCTATTAACTTGGAAATTAAACAGCAATTGCATAGTGCATCATTGAATTGGGAAACCAACTATTTTAAGGTTAAAAGGTCAAAGGTCAATTCAAGGTCAAACTTCTAAAATCATCAATTTTCACCTGAAAATAATCACTTTTCATCCTATTAACTTGTAAATTAAACAGCAATTACATAGTGCATCATTGAATTGGGAAACCAACTATTTTTGAGGTCAAAAGGTCAAAGGTCAACTCAAGGTCAAACTTCTAATATCATAAATTTTCATTGAAACATCAATTTGAATCCGAATGACCCGAGCTTTGATTAAGATCGTCAATTTTTATCCTAATAAAATTGACAATTTGATGTATCCATTGAAACCTTTTTTGGGGGGAGGGGTGGATTTTGCAAGTATCGTGCTCTGCATAACGTCTTCTTGTTTGTTTGTTTGTTTGTTTGTGAGCAGGATATCTCAAAAAGTTGTGAACGTATTCGGACAATATTAAGTGGAGAGGTTGTGTATGTGACATGGACAAAATGATTAGATTTTTGTGAATATTCGGATCCGGATCTGGATCTGAAATTTTTAAAAGTGATTCTTCACCATTGAGAAACAGGACTAAAACTGGTATATAGCACGATATGTCAAAAACTTATGGACGGTTTCAGACAAAGGCTTGGTGGACAGGTTGTGTGTGTGACAAGGACTAATCGTTTCGATTTTGGTGAAGATCCGGATGCAGTTCCAGCCTCTCAGTGGTATACAAAACATAAACGGTTCAGCCAGGTGGAGGTATGTCCTCTACCAAGTGCCGTTCTAGTTAAACGGGCCTCCCGTCTGCTAGCATTATATGGTGGATGTTAAAAAGAATTACGGGTAACATTTCAAAATTGCCATTCTTTCGTCTAAATGCTGAAAGTTATGTTTAAAACACGTTTTTAATTGCAGATTTTGTGCTAACAACGGCAGGTTAAAAGTGTCCGAAAAGTGAGCAGAACCGAAACAGTGAAATTGCACAGAGCGCATGCGCAAAAAGCCACGTTAGTATTCTTACGTCATTTTAAAAGTCGTGTATTCATCAATGTGAATCACTTGCTACTATCTGCGGAAACCCGTGGAACATCCACGGAAGGGAGGATGTGGTGTATGGATAGAGTGTACCATTATGGATGGCATCGGGGATTTGCTTGTCCGAGTAAGAGTTAGGAAGAAAGATGAGAATGAAGAGTGCGTATATGAACAACGATCGCCGACACCGGCACAAATGCATGCTCTGGATTGTCCACTCAGTGGACGGCTTGCTGTCGCCTTCGACTGTCCAATCAGATGAGACAGCTGGCTTAACGTCCTCTGATGCGACGTCACACCTGCGAGGTATCAGGAGGCGGGAACCGAATCCAAAACAGAAGCCAAAGTAAAGACCATCGGAGATCTCCTGCGGCAGCGTTTCTAACCGATGTGGTAAAGTACAGTACGTACAGTAAAGGACATTCTCATTGATCCGTTGATTAACTATAACTGACCTGCGCCACCCTGCTGTAGCTTGACATGTTAGCAGGTACTCTGACCTTTTTCACAACTTCAAATGGCGTTTCATAAAATCCTGCTGTGACTCGACATGCGCCGCACCATAATCATTGGCTCATAAAACCCTACACTGCTACAGAGGATTATACTACCACCGGAAGCCGGCACTTGGTTGTCCACAGAGGGAGGGAAGAAACACACCATGTGGAATGAAAAACAAAATGCTTTAAAATATTCAAGAAAGAAACATTTTTTTAAATTTAATATTCCTTAAGTATTTATTGTACGACTAACGATTGTCAAAATAAGAACCTGCTTTGGGCAATCGCACACTATACCGTCGAGGCCGCTTTTACAGAATAAGAAGGAAATCATTAAATTAATGCTTTCCTATTTACATCGTTGAGTCAATACGTCAAAAAATCATTTTTTAAACCTGTAATCACTGGTTGTAGGGAATGCAGATTTGACGATCAGCTGATTTGTGTGTGTGTGTGGGTGTGTATTTTAGACTTGGACAATATAAGAGGGAAAGTTGCTTTGCCCATTTGCAAGTTGCAAATTGCAAATAACATGCCCATTTGCAAGTTTCAGATCAATATCAGTAAGCAGTAAGCACGGCCCATTATTTAATGACACCACTCGACTGTCCAATCAGCGGACGGCTCGCATCGCCGTCGCCCAGCAGACGCCAATACGATGGCGTCGAAAGATGGAGTCGTATCGGTAGTTAATCGGATGCTTTTGGGCCCCAAAGTCGACTAATTCAGATTTTTCGAGTATGGCTGTACGTGATAAACAAAGAGCGCGGTTCGTAGATGGTAAATCCATTAGTGCCGTGGGCATCGGGTCACTGGGTGCGGCGTAAAAGGGATAACAAAGTCGAGTCCTTACGGTATTATTATTATTATATAGATGGACGTCCCTCGGACGACGTTAAACAAGCGTCCGATCTGCTAGCAATACTTGGAGAACGTTATAGATCGCACGTTGTCCTTCGCAAAGAGAAGGCGAGCTCCTATCAGCACCATGAACAAATTCCAAATTCCTGCCCTGACTTCAAACAAGAGGGTAAAGGCAACCCACCTAGTGCAATCCTTGCCGTGAGGCTACTTTGGCAGCGTTAAATCAGCCTTCAGGTAGAGAACCACAATTAGATTAGATAAGTATTTGTTCCATTATGATTGCATCATTATGATGCTGATAACGTAGTAATGCTTTATGTCATTTTGCTTTTACTACTTTACCCAGAACGTATGTACATTATTTCAGGGTTAAAGAAGAAGAACATTGAGAAAAGCTTCAGCTTCAATAAATCCCACCTGCTGGATGCTTTTCCAACCTCGAGGCAACATTAAAATTCTGTTCCTGAATGATAGCGTCCCTTTTAAATCACCTCCTCTAGTTTTAATGAAGTTGTGAAATAGATTTACTTTTTTTTTTACTGCGAACCATTCAAGCTGCTTGTTTATCCTTAACATTACAATATTCCACGATGATAACCTGAATGCTGCCTCGCTAATGGCGTTAGCAAATTTAACAGTTTTAGAAAGTTTTGGTGGAAGAGTTTCGAACAAAAACAATTAACATTCGTGTGTGGTTGTTAAAGTAGTTATGACGTCACAGGTCAATCAACAACTTCATTCAATCCCAATGACGGTGATTGAAATGATTTGCATGGTAACATTGTAATGATTTTTTTTGAGCTCAGGTGTTTACATGCTAATTATCTAACACACAGGTATTACTTAATCATCGCATGACTCAACCACGCATCTCACTCGAGCACGATTTGTTTTCAGAACACGCTCTGTTTTCATCTGCAATTCACGGCTCCGAACGAATATCACCTTGCTTTTTCATTCAGTCGACAGTAAATGACCCTCTGGTTGGGTGACCTCAATGGCCACAAACAGGATGGTACAAGAGGCAGCACAATTAATGCCATGTGTTCAGTCTTCTGGCCTTAGTTGGTGGATGTTACAGATCCCACGGTGTCTTTCCGCGTAGTGCAGGTGAGCGAACAGCATCCTGGAACAAGTAAAAAAAAAAATCCTCCTCTTGACTACCACTAGGAATGCAATAGCAAACCCCCCAGTGTAATCCTTGCTGAGAGGCTGCTTTGCCAGCACTGAGTCCACCTCCAGGCCAAACACCAGAGAGTTAGATCTCAAGGATATATTTTACAGATTCTTCTTCTGGAGGAGGCCGCTACTCGCCAATTACTCACAGGAGGCATGGTTTAGTACAGGGAAAGAGTAGTAGAAAGGGAAGTTTTGCTGTCTCGGACGGACGCACTCACTCTTACACATCCCAATTAGAGTATAGACTCGATTGCTGCATTTATAACCACTAGGGCATGCCCGTACTATATATATATCTAAAATTATATCCCCCCCCCCCTCTATTTACATGAAATGGTTTGGTTCATGAAATGTTTTGGTCCATTCGCAACGCCAAAGCGAACGGCGAACGGCTTGCGAGTACAGTGACAATCCCCCCCCCCCCCCTCTATTTACATGAAATGGTTTTAATTAGTTTTAAAACATAGTTTAACGCCAACATATGGCATGCCCGTACCCGTACTATCCGTAATGGCGCACGCTCTCACAGGAGCTCCGGAAGGTCGCATATCGCAGGAAAGCGAAAGAATCGCAAATTAGTTTTAATTAGTTTTAAAACATCGTTTAACGCCAACATAGCGCCAACATAGTTTGCCGACGGGAAATAAATGAATACGCTCTCAAATGTGCCATCCGAGGCAGAGTCTGTTCGCCACGTTCGGCACACGTGATAGCTCGCTGCTCTCTGATTGGTTGAATCGTTTTTTGGACATAGCTCGGTAACTACTTCTGCGATTAATTTAAAACCTTGAAAAGGCACATCCTCGGGTCCCCAGCAATATACCTGGCAAGTTTCAAGTATATCGGACCCGTGGTTGTCGAGAAACAGCGGTCACAGACAAACAAACACACACACACACACAGACACACACACACACACACAGACACACACACACACACACAGAGATTGCTGGAATTATAGATAGATGAAAAGCAACATTTTGGACTTCTTGTGTGTATATACGTGTGCGGTGTGATTGTGTGCAAGAGTGACGAAAACAGAATTATTTAATATCGACTTCTAGCTAATTGCCTCCAAATAAATGATAGGCCATTCTTCAGGGCCTATCAATTCTGGATTTTTTTGTCATCCCAAACACATATTGGAGTTGTTTTAGTGGTCGTTCACGCAAATGCACCATCTGACTGTGGGTTTGATCCTTCCTAAAGGTGGAGCTATCTTGCTGATGCAGTGCCACCCAATTTAATATATTGCAACTGGAATGATAGGCCGGATCTGGATCCTGACACCAACCAAAATCGAATTGGCTTGTTCTTGTCATCTTACCAACTCATCCACCTAGTTTTGTCATAATTCATCCATAACTTTTTGAAATATCATGCTATATATCATTTTTGGCCCCATCTCTCAATGGTGAAGAATCACTTTAAAATTCATGCTATATATCAACGTCACAACAGGATCGATACCATTTTCATCACTTCACATGTCCAATCACCAAGTAAGTGATGGAGTAAAAAAAAAAGCTTCTTTCTTCCTAATAATCCTTGTTCGTACTGCTCGAAAAAAGTCTGACGTGACATCTTTTCTTTATTTCATTTCGTCATTTTGTTGCTCTTCAATGGTTTTTCGTGGGTTAATTGCGCATTTTATGTCGCAGGATTTGTGATAATAAACATCGAGTGCAAATATGTCAAATGACTGCCCTCCTTGCAACAGTTTAAATCTTCGGGCTGCTTCATGGAATCTGTTATTCGGATTGGCAATTAATATTGGCGTGATCACCAGGATTTACCACCCCTGGGTGACGGATGGCCAACCAAGCTTTAACTCCGAGGCGTATACTCAAACTATGGCGGTAGTGACCCACGCGGGAGGGTATTGGAGGGCAGCGGGAGCTTACCTGTATGGCCGGACGCGACGCTGGTTTTCCGAACCACAAACAAATAAACGGACAAGACCAGGAATTGAAAATGTAACAAATAATGATTTAATGAAAGTAATGCCAGGATAACAAAGAATGTGCGGTAACTAAAATTCCGATATTGAGGATCCTCCATTCTGACACAATTACACAATAAGGGATGATAAAATAATGAAAGTAAAAATGTGCGTTATGTTAGCTGGGACTCAGCCCTGGTCTCAATGACCGTCCAGGGTCATGAAAGGTCACGCGTCCCTGCAGGGGAAAACATGCGTTGGTGCGAAGTCGTTCACCGCCAGCCACCAACGCGAAGCGGACAGGCACGTGCTCCTCCCACGTCCATCTCGCTCGGCTGCACTGAGCTTCGACCGTCCCAAACTTCCCAGGTGCAAACGGCATGAAACACAGCCGTCACAAGCCAACAATAAGGAAAGGAAACAGAAGCATGTGTCCACTCGCAATGAAGGCCAGGACAGAAAAGAGTAAATGTGCGTCTGTCTGCCCGTAATCAAACCCAGCGCAAGAGAGTAAATGTGACTGCTTGTTATGAAACCCCGGACGAAGAGAGGGAAAATGGTGGTGCCCTGCCTTTTTGTTCCTTGTGCTGGAACGTTCTCTCTGACGTCACACTCTCACCAACATGCCACGCCATCGCATCGCTCCAACCAATCATTGTTCGGGGCGTGGCCTCACGGCCCTTTTCGCGCCCATCGAGATGATTCGCTGGGTGGTGTCGTAGTGGTCGAATGTCCAGATCCGGTCGGCGGTTATGTGGTTTATTTAATTGCAGGCGCTGATTGCACGGCTGGTGTTGTCAGTGTTATAAGAAACGAAGGGAAAACCACAGAGGCGACTACACGCAGGGAATCTACCCTTATACCCTAACTAATTAGCATAGCTCCATCCCTCACATGGAGACAAATATAAACTTGCACGACGTCCGGCCCTACTTAGTTACAGGAAGGTTTCTTCTTCTTCGTGACATCGGAGCACACCACCCTATACAATCTACCTGGACTAAGGTATTCCATTGCCTATCCCCATAAACGTAACAATATATTCTGCCTTATGAGAAGTCTTGACTTTGAACAACCCCAACCCCAACCCCAAACCCAACCCTAACAACTCACAAAACACCAAACAATTTTCTTCTCTGCCTGAATCCAAACTTAAGCACGATGACGCTGCCATGATCACGATGTCAATTCATGAATGATCACAAACAACAGCAACAGAGAACAAAACCAAGGAACCGTTAGTGAGGATTATCAGCAACTCATCACAGAAATCCTCTCTATAAACAGAATATGCCGATAATTTACTCAGCTCACAGATGTTATCAATAAAACAAATAAAACGTGTTCTGCTCTTCCTGATGTGTAAGTTTGATAGTCGTTGTGAAGGTAGCTTGTGGAATTTTTAGCAACAGGTATATACCACGTGCTGCACAATATCGAAATAGGAAGTGTGCGACTGCTGTGATCAAAAGACCAAAAAAAACAAGACACAAAGGGTAAAGCACTCACCAAAATCAAACATGAACTCCATTTTCAACCATTATGTTTCAGCTCATTTTAGTAATAGTGAGATAGTTGTCATCTTGAAATTCTGCAACAATTTTGAATATAACGCATTTAGAAACACCAAATTACGAAATGCTAAAGCTTGTTTTTAGTTGTTTTGTGTGAAACTGGTTGTCACATATTTTCTTTTTCACAAAAAACAATGGTTCAGTGTCAAAAAATCCTTTTTTCTGAAATCCACAGTTGTGACGTCATCACACAAAACTTCTGACGTCAGCAAATCTATTAAAACTGGACATCAAAGGAAAGCTTGTTGCAAAATAGCTTATCATTATTATTGTGTCATTATTATTTC
Source organism: Myxine glutinosa (assembly GCF_964187855.1). Classification (NCBI taxonomy): domain Eukaryota; kingdom Metazoa; phylum Chordata; class Myxini; order Myxiniformes; family Myxinidae; genus Myxine; species Myxine glutinosa. Next base: position 17,242,694 of record NC_136266.1, read on the forward strand.
AAAATAGCTTATCAAAGCAAAGTTATGCATTATTTTGTTCGGATTTTTTTTTAAACATTTGCTGACGTCATTGATCACGTGATACCTGAGCATTTCCAAAGAAAGTCACCTGATGTATTTTGACAGTTTGAACCCTCCCCGACCGAAATCCGATGAGAAACAGAGACATCGGGAGATCTGTGGGAGGGAAAGGGCTTGGGGGAAGACATGTCAGATTGTCACGCTAGAGGCCCTGCCTAACAGAAGTGATAGCAAAACCCCGTCTCCCACTGCACGGAGGACGGGCTAATGACAACACATCGGTCTATCATTTTCAAATTGTACCGAGGGACTTCAACCTCGACAAGCAAATGCTCGCAGACGGAGCAGGGTGCCCTGAAAGTGGTTTTACCCCGACTAGACTCATCACACCTTGAGTAGTGTGCGGCGCTGAAGTCAGTGGGTGACCTGAAAATAATTAAGTTGTAAAGCTTCACCAGTTCTTCTTTTTTTTTTTGGATACAAGATCGAGGCTCGTGTAAGAGGTAACATTAATCACAAAAAAACAAACGGACACACAAAACATACAACAAAGGGAGCGGGAGACAAGATGGGGAGAGGGAGGGAAGCACACCAGTACAACAGCAGAGAACAGGGACATCGGGAGATCTGTGGGAGGGAGAGGGCTTGGGGGAAGACATGTTCCACTTGTTTGACCAGTCTGTGATTTTGTCCATGTCTGCAGAGAGTGAGGAGGCTGCAGACTGCCGATCTGAGGGATGAGGGATGGAGCGGCAGAGAGTGGAGGAGTCATCAGCAAAGAGATAGAGAGGATTTTCCAGAGAGTCAGAGAGATCATTGATGAAGACCAGAAAAAGCCCAGGGCCCAGAACACTGCCTTGGGGAACTCCAGCCTGAACCGGAAGGGGAGATGAGAGAAACCCATTCTGTTCATATATGTTATTTTACATCGTGCCGTTTGCTACGTTTGTTTGATTTGTCGAATTGAAGAGACAAGTCGTTGTCTTTTTGTCAAACTGAATAATATGTCCTGACTTGGGGAATCTCCAATAATTATAATCCACAAGACTCTTCCTCTTCCTCCAAATTTTCATCTTCAATTTTCATGACGTCATCAGACACACAATGACGCTATTCCTGTCCGACCAGCACAATCGCTTTGAAGTCGCACGAAAGGCAGGTGTGTCTTAATTTGCACAACTTGAAAAATGGCAAATATCCAGAGAAGATGCTTCCGGAGCCATTTGGCACCGTGTGGGTTTTTGTTGGGTAATGTGGTGGGTGCCAGACAAGACACGACTCGCACGCATTTTATTCCATTGCTGGAGCGAAACACCTTTAGGAATTCCGACTATCCAGGTGCACTGCTCGAATTGTAAATATAACTTAGGTTCTTCATTCGTTTTCGAGAGTGTTTAATGTTTCCCTTTCCATGTTGAAGTCAGAAACAGATATGAATAAATGTTTGACGTGTTTTATAACACCAGGGTAAGTTGATAACAAGTTAACGCATTTTTAATTTTCTGTCATTCATTAGTCCGACAACAAGTACTGAATCACCAGAGTAAACAGAATATTATAATTTTTGGCCTCCTGGGTAATTGATTACGTCAGAGCTGATTAGTTATTCCCTCCAATCACGGGAGAAAGACCTCATTGGGTTTTGATGTTTGTATGTTGACTGCTATTGCCATTGCACGTGGTACATGTGTGGGAGTCTCAGTGGTGGGTGGTGCCCGTTTCTATCAATGCTGTTGCGGATGACTCACCGATAGGCGATGAAACTGGTCTGGCAGCTGAGGGGGTGAGTAGCATTGGGATTTTCATTTATGCACAACTTGTGAATGTCTTCAGCTGAAGAGGAACCCGAGTAGGGTTTGAAATAGCAAAGGGCTTACATTATGTAGCTTTTTCTCTCTTTTTTTTTGTATACAGAATCGAGGCTCGTGTAAGAGCGAACACATTGAACATGAAAACATGCACAGACACAAAAAAAACAGACAATGAAGGGAGCGGGGGACAAGAGGGGGAGAGAGATGGAAGCAAACAAGCACAACAAGAGTGGAGAACAGCGACATCGATAGATCTGTGGAAGTGGGAGGGCTGGGGAGGGGAAGGGAGCTAGGGGGGGGGGGGGGGGGGTATACGATATAAGGCAAATGAACACTTCTCGGAATTTCAGGAAAGAAGTTGGGGATTGAAAGAGGCAGATCTGTGGTGAATTAACGGGGTAGAAAAGATCAAGGTTTTGAATGGGGGAAGATAAGAGATGGTGGTGAACAGCTGTTTTAAAGACCTGGACGGAGGAGTGGGATTGAAGAGAGTGAGGGAGTTTGTTCCAGAGGTGGGAGAAAAGAGGTTGAAGGAATGAAGGAGTGAAGGTGAATAGAGAGTTGATTTTGGCAGTTTAACCATAAGAGAGTTGCCGGCAGATCTTGTGCGACCTGTAGGAATATTTGGGGGACAGAGCCCAGAGAGAGCTGGGGGAGCAAGGCCGGAGAGGAGTCGGTAGAAGACAGAAAGACCACCAACCTGCCTGTGGTGAGTAAGTGAAAGGCCCTCGGAGTTAACTTCATCGCAGGAGATTCCAATGATTCTGAACGCTTTGGTTTCACAACAGCGTGAAGCCGAGCTAGGTGTGAGGCAGGAGCACCAGCCCAGAGGGGAGAGCAGTATTCCATTGAGATGTGGATGAAAGCCTTGTATGTGGTGAGGAGCTCAGGTGTGCCAAGGAAGGACTTCGCACGACGGAGGATGCCCAGTCGGCGACTGGCTTTGGAGGCCAGATTTGAAATGTGGTTTTCCCAGGAAAGATCATGGCAGATAGTGAGACCCAAAAGCTTGAGTGACAGAACTTCTTGGAGAGGATTGTTCATAAAGTAGATGGGAGGGTTTTCCATTCGGTCTTTTCGGAGAGACATAGTGAGAGTGTGAGATTTGTCAGGATTGAAAGACATATTCCACTTGTTTGCCCAGTCTGTGATTTTGTCCAGGTCTGCAGAGAGTGAGGAGGCTGCAGACTGCCGATCTGAGGGTTGAGGAATGGAGCGGCAGAGAGTGGAGTCAGCAGCAAAGAGATAGAGAGGATTTTCCAGAGTCGGAGAGATCATTGATGAAGACCAGAAAAAGCACAGGGCCCAGTTACTTTGTGCAGCTTTTTTGGCTGGAAGATCATATCTTTATAACCATTTCACCATATATATATATATATATATCAACAACATAACAGCCTGACGAGCACTGTCCCGATGTCCTGTGGACCTTAGTCCGAGACCAAAGCGTCACCTTCATCCAGGAGGCCTCAGCCCGGCCACTCTGTCGACAGACAGAGATTTCATTCTTTGGTCCCCATTGGCTAAACATCAAGCAGAGCCGCCAATCCAGATTTCGGGCTTATTTACTTCTTTTGAAGACGCCTTTTTATGATTTAAAAAAAAGGTAAAAAATCAAACATTTGAACAGCCTTGGACGTGCACCCTGACCCCACGGCCAAGGCACACCGTCCATCAAGACTGTCCCATTGGCATACACATGCACCTCAACCCAAAGGCTGAAGCACATGGTCAATCAAAACACATGCATCCTGACCCCGAAGGGCCACAATGCCTGGTCATACAATTGAACGCCTCCTCCATAGGAGTGAGTCCCTACGACTTCAACACCATACCATGCCGTCCCGACAAGGGCTTAGTTTTCCCTCATCAGGACAACATACTGCAAACAATGTAACCAATGAGGACCAAACATGTATTAATGAGGTGTATTAAGTGAATCAAGGCAGCTCCTAGCTTTAATGGTGAGCACCAGCCACGGATTAGGTCTCACACAGTAAAAACCGCATAACCCGCACGGAAACAACAGCCTGTCTGCCACCCAGACCATCGTTCCCACCAGTGCAAACCAAAACCAGGGGGTGCTGTGCGATCGGTGGAGAAGACCCTTAGAGACCAAAAAGACCCTGAGGACCCAAAGACCCAAAAGACCCTTAAAAACCTAGAAGACCCAAAAGACCCCAAAGACCCAAGAGACCCTGAAGACCCCAATGACCCAAAAAATCTTTAACAACCTACAAGACTGAAAAGACCCTTAAAGACCCCGAAGACCCTTAAAGACCCCAAACAACCAACAGACCCTGAAGACCCGAAAGACCTGGGGGACCCAAAAGATTCCAAAGACCCCGAGAAATTTCCACGGGCCCCTGAAATGTATGCTGTCAAAGGGCATTCCTGTCAAACTCCCCGAGATATTCCGCATTCTATTGCAATCAAATTCCTTTGCAACAGTCTGGTGGAACCGGGTTATCTGCTATATATATATATATATATATATATATATATATATATATATATATATATATATATATATATACACATACATATAATATGAGTCGTTGTGGTTACGTGCTCTTTACAGCGCGTCGGCACGCCCGAGGCAGAGAATACACCAAGTGGTTTGCCATTGCTCCTTTCAGCAGTAGTCAGTGCAGATTTGGGATTTTCGCAGTGCACCGGCCCGCGATGTCCTGCTCTTTTTCAAGAGGTGCAACGTGGGATCTTAAATGTCTCCCGGTGAATGCTAGCAGACGAGACACCCAGCTTAATACACCATTGTTGGACCTGGTTTTATTATTTATAATTTCAGTGGATTGGGGAGCCTATTAATATTTTTAATTAGTATTGGATATTTTTAGCGTTAATTAACTGTTATATAAATAATTTAGTTTGAATACGTTTAAATGTTTTAATTTGTATTATCACTCTTCAGGTGAAGACCATGTTAAATTAGCTTAATAATAATTTTTTATTTGTTTGGTGCGAATCTCTACATCATCCATTTCATCCAATCGTCTTTAAACAACAATGACAAGACACGCCTCCTCCGTGCCCAGGTGAGCCCAGGTAAGCGTCAGTTCCATGGGAAGGCGGCGCACTTCCTCGCGCTCTTGTTCCAGCCGTTCTTGCTCGTGAGTTAGTGCTTTGGAACTGATGGCGATAAGTTATCACATGTAACAACGAACAGGTAACCATGAGTGCGGATTCAGAGAGCAGCGTGGAGTTCAAAGACACCATGGATCAGGTAAAATCCTCGACTGGATCTACCGGAGATGATAAAGGTAAAGTTGAAGAGGAAGGGGGACTGTGCGAGACATTGATGGAGTTCTGCTGGACGGGATTGTACCTGGTGCCCGTGTACCTGGTGGGCTGCTTGGGGTTCAGCATTACCTGGGTGATGCTGGGTCTCGCTCTCTGGTTCTGCTGGCGAGAGGTGAGGGCTCTGAGGTCCGAGGATCTGCGCATCGGATACCTGTTGGCAAGGAGCGAAGAGCGTTTGGTCCGTGAACACTTCAAAGACGAACAACTACCTCCATGGGTATGAAATTAGTGATTTTACCAGATATGATAACAACTACCTCCATGGGTATGAAATTAGTGATTTTACCTGATATCATAACAACTACCTCCATGGGTATGACATGAACGATTTTACCTGGAATGATAACAACTACCCCCATGGGTATGACATGAGCGTTTTTACCTGATATCATAACAACTACCTCCATGGGTATGACATGAACGATTTTACCTGATATCATAACAACTACCTCCATGGGTATGACATGAACGATTTTACCTGGAATGATAACAACTACCCCCATGGGTATGACATGAACGATTTTACCTGGAATGATAACAACTACCACCATGGGTATGACATGAGCGTTTTTACCTGATATCATAACAACTACCTCCATGGGTATGACATGAACGATTTTACCTGATATCATAACAACTACCTCCATGGGTATGACATGAACGATTTTACCTGGAATGATAACTACCCCCATGGGTATGACATGAACGATTTTACCTGGAATGATAACAACTACCCCCATGGGTATGACATGAACGATTTTACCTGGAATGATAACAACTACCCCCATGGGTATGACATGAACGATTTTACCTGGAATGATAACAAGTACCCCCATGGGTATGACATGAGCGTTTTTACTTGGAATGATAACAACTACCACAATGGGTATGACATGAGTGATTTTACCTGATATGATAACAACTACCTCCATGGCTATGACATGAGCGATTTTACCTGGAATGATAACAACTACCTCCATGGGTATGACATGAGCGTTTTTACCTGATATGATAACAACTACCTCCATGGGTATGACATGAGCGTTTTTACCTGGAATGATAACAACTACCTCCATGGGTATGACATGAGCGTTTTTACCTGGAATGATAACAACTACCCCCATGGGTATGACATGAGCGTTTTTACCTGGAATGATAACAACTACCTCCATGGGTATGACATGAGCGTTTTTACCTGGAATGATAACAACTACCACAATGGGTATGACGTGAGTGATTTTACCTGATATAATAACAACTACCTCCATGGCTATGACATGAGCGATTTTACCTGGAATGATAACAACTACCCCTATGGGTATGACATGAGCGTTTTTACCTGATATGATAACAACTACCCCCATGGGTATGACATGAACGATTTTACCTGGAATGATAACAAGTACCCCCATGGGTATGACATGAGCGTTTTTACCTGGAATGATAACAACTACCTCCATGGGTATGACATGAGCGTTTTTACCTGGAATGATAACAACTACCACAATGGGTATGACGTGAGTGATTTTACCTGATATAATAACAACTACCTCCATGGCTATGACATGAGCGTTTTTACCTGATATGATAACAACTACCCCCATGGGTATGACATGAACGATTTTACCTGGAATGATAACAACTACCCCCATGGGTATGACATGAACGATTTTACCTGGAATGATAACAAGTACCCCCATGGGTATGACATGAGCGTTTTTACCTGGAATGATAACAACTACCACAATGGGTATGACATGAGTGATTTTACCTGATATGATAACAACTACCTCCATGGGTATGACATGAGCGATTTTACCTGGAATGATAACAACTACCTCCATGGGTATGACATGAGCGTTTTTACCTGATATGATAACAACTACCTCCATGGGTATGACATGAGCGATTTTACCTGGAATGATAACAACTACCTCCATGGGTGTGACATGAGCGTTTTTACCTGATATGATAACAACTACCTCCATGGGTATGACATGAGCGATTTTACCTGGAATGATAACTACCCCTATGGGTATGACATGAGCGTTTTTACCTGATATGATAACAACTACCTCCATGGGTATGAAATTAGTGGTTTTACCTGATATGATAACAACTACCTCCATGGGTGTGACATGAGTGCCCCAACCTGACTAGATAACAACTACTACCTTGGATATGATTTGAGTGATTTTGCCTGACTTGATAACAACTACCACCATGGGTGTGACATGAGCAATTTTACCTGAGATGATGGTGGGCAGGTGCGAATACCATGCGCACAGCGAAGAAAAAAAGCAGGCTTAAGCAATTCATTCAGTCAGTCTGTCTGTCTGTCACTCTGTTTGTCTGTCTGTCACTCTGTCTGTCACTCTGTTTGTCTGTCTGTCACTCTGTTTGTCTGTCTGTCACTCTGTTTGTCTGTCTGTCACTCTGTTTGTCTGTCTGTCACTCTGTTTGTCTGTCTGTCACTGTTTGTCTGTCTGTCACTCTTTTCGTCTGTGTGTCACTTTTTGTCTGTCTGTCACTCTTTTTGTCTGTCTGTCACTCTTTTTGTCTGTCTGTCACTCTTTTTGTCTGTCTGTCACTCTTTTTGTCTGTCTGTCACTCTTTTTGTCTGTCTGTCACTCTTTTTGTCTGTCTGTCACTCTTTTTGTCTGTCTGTCACTCTTTTTGTCTGTCTGTCACTCTTTTTGTCTGTCTGTCACTCTTTTTGTCTGTCACTCTTTTTGTCTGTCACTCTTTTTGTCTGTCTGTCACTCTTTTTGTCTGTCTGTCACTCTTTTTGTCTGTCTGTCACTCTTTTTGTCTGTCTGTCACTCTTTTTGTCTGTCTGTCACTCTTTTTGTCTGTCTGTCACTCTTTTTGTCTGTCTGTCACTCTTTTTGTCTGTCTGTCACTCTTTTTGTCTGTCTGTCACTCTTTTTGTCTGTCTGTCACTCTTTTTGTCTGTCTGTCACTCTTTTTGTCTGTCTGTCACTCTTTTTGTCTGTCTGTCACTCTTTTTGTCTGTCTGTCACTCTTTTTGTCTGTCTGTCACTCTTTTTGTCTGTCTGTCACTCTTTTTGTCTGTCTGTCACTCTTTTTGTCTGTCTGTCACTCTTTTTGTCTGTCACTCTGTCTACCGACGTTAGTTTATGACTGACAAACAACTTGATTTAAATTGAGTGTTTTATTTTGAACATGAATTGGAAAACTAACCTGTACTTTAACAGAACTTTGGCTCTGAATTTGTCCCCATCGTGCATGTGCAGTGAAAGGGTTTTGAAGTGATAAAGCCGCTTGGTTCAATATTTGGCTATGTCCGTCCATCCATCCGTGAAAAATGAAAAAGAGGAACCTTTCAAACCCACAGTGTTTAATTCTAAAGGGTTCTTAGGGTGATTCGAAACGGTTCTAAAGGGTAGTTTTGAGGGGTTATATAGGGTAATTCTAAGGGTTCTCGTTTGTTTTTCGTCTTTGCCTGTTTCATATTGAAAATGGCAAACTAAACAGCTTCCTTCTAACACGGGTGCAAATTTTTATTTTTTTTACTTTCTTCCTGTCTGGCAGTCAAACGAGATTAAAAATTCATTCAAAGCAGTAAACTTACTGTTTTCAATGACATCATAAAGGACACAAACAACAGATACAAAGCACTAATGTAACGAGTTAAATAAGGTGGTGTAAAAGACGCCACATCAACGGGGGTAAACTTCGACAAAAAATTGTACAACCTTTAAATCTTTATTTCAAAGGAATTATACACTTTGAACACTGTAGAACGTAAACCTCCTTTTTGACATTTTGAAAAACCGTACTGGACAAAATTTTACGTCATCACGACCAATCAAATTAGCTACTCGTCGACCGTGGCGCAGGGTAAATTGTTCTACTTCTATGAAGTTGCTAGTTATCGTTTTTCTTTACTTCATGCTGTGTTGGTTCCATGGATTGTTTGACTGGCAGTATTATTTTCGGTTGACATGACGACGTACCGTTTCTGCTTGGGCCTTTTTGGGGTGTGTTCGGAATCTGAGGCCGCTCTCAAAATGGAATGTTCCCAAAGAAAATGTCGAATTTTTTCTTTCACTATGAAAAGTTTGAGCTTCGCGTCATGTCATTGATCAAAATAGGAAGGCAAATATAATGGTTTAGAAACACAGATATTTATGCTTTCAATTACAGTAGTTTTCCTTTGGTTTACACCAACTCCAAACACCTTTAACTACAACTTACTCTACTTTCCCTACATGTCAGTTACAGAAGCTGAGATTTGCTGGAAGGCAGGTACATGTGGCAAATTGGAACAAATCTATGGCACTGGATTGTCTACGAGCCGAGTCTGAAAGCGTGTGCATAGGATGAGCAGATGACGTCACAGTGAAAGACTGCACAGATTGGTGTGGGGTGTGCCATCATGTGTCCTGGGCTCGTGGCAGTCAATCGTAAAAGATTCAGGTTTGGCCTCGTAAGAGACACGTGGTGGTTAGCATCAAAAATTCTCTCTGTAGTGATTGTCACTCACCGTAGTGATAATAAATAAATTGGTGGAGCTGGTGGTGAGGAACCATACCTGGTTCATTCTTTTAAAAGCTGGAAAGCCACAAGATTACCTATAGGAGTGGAGAGCATATAAACAGAGAACTGGAGTTGGTGGTGGTAAGGAAGTGACAGTTGTGCAGGGTTAAGGTATGTAAGGCAGTAGTGGGAGAGCATGTTACCACCCAGCACAAACCTGTGGTGCTTGTGGTGAGGCTGAAGAAAAGGAGGGAGGTTAAGAGCAGGGGTCAGAAGGTTATTAGGTGAGGGAAGTGTCACCGTAGAGTATAAGGAGAGGGTGAGGGCCAGGTATAAGCAACTTGGTGAAGAAGCAGAAGGTTTGGAGAAGGAGTAGAAGAAGTACAGAGAGGCATTTAGGGGAATTGCAGAATTGTTGTGTGGAAGGACATCAGGAAAGGGTGCATCAACGAGGGATATAAAGCAGGTGTGGTAGCAAAGGCAGTTGGTGAAAATAAAGACGTTTGGAAGAGGATATAGATGATCAAGGATAGATGGAGGCAGCCAGATGTGGGGTTGCTGCACCTGTATGGGCAGAAGAAGAAAGCAGCAAGGAGAGCTGTGGATAAGGAGAGGAATGATATGGTAGAGGTGGTGTACAACATGTTGGAAGAGGATGTTGGGAGGAAGATGATCTATAAAATGGCACGTGACAGGGATGAGGATATCAAGGACATGAATGGGGGGTGGGGGTGCAGTGATTAAGGATGGTGGTGGGATTCTAGTGACAGAGAGGGGCGCAGTATTGAATATGTGGGAAGCATATTTCAACCAGCTGTTGAACCGGAAAGGAAGGAAGAAACGGCGAGCTGGAACTACCGAGTTATGTGGAGGTGAAAGTGGAGCTGGTGGAGATCACGGAAGAGGAAGCGCAGATGGCATTGAAGAGGATGAAAAAGGGAAGAGTGCCAGGCATTGATGTGCTATGTATAGTGAAGATCATTACAGCAGGAGAAGACGAAGTCAGTTGGACAAAGAGGTTGTTGAATGTATGTGTATGAGAGAGTGTTCAATTCCGGAGGATTGCAGGACAGGGTTAAATGTGCCGATATGGAAAGGGAAGGGGGATGTCAAGATCTGGTGAAATGCAGGGCATTACGCTCCTTAGTCATGTCATGAAGATGCTGGAGAGGGTTCCTAATGGGAGGATAAGGAAGAGTATGGATAAGGAGATTTGAGAAGAGCAGCAGGGGTACAGAAAGGGTATGGGAACGATCAATGGGATGTTCACACTGAGACAGCTGGTGGACAAGAGTTTGGAGATGAAACGTGAAATGGCATTGGGATTTGTGGGTCTGGAGAAGGCCATCAACACTATCCCAATAGAGATGGTGATGGTGACACTGAGATGGATGGGAATGCCGGAAGCAGAAATTAGGTTGGTGGAAGAGATGTACAAGGGAACGAATGGATGAGTTTTTGTTGGTCCTGGAATGTTGGAGGAGTTCAGTGTGAACATCAGTTTGAGGCCATGAAGCACTCTCAGCCCACTCATGTTTATCATGGTAATGGAGCTGGTAAAGGTGGGTTTTCACGGGACACGGGAACGGTTCGCGAAGGATGCGAATGTCGAAAAAATGGCAAAGTCCAACATTCGTATTTTAGGCTCCAAAAGTTCGCCAAACATGCGCGGGGGGTTCGGAAGCGGCGTCAATTGTTCGCAGGAGTCGTTTTTTGTTCGGCGGGTATTTCAAAAATGTTTGAAACAGGATGCGAACAATTGACGACGCTTCCGAACCCCCACGCATGTTTGGCGAACTTTTGGAGCCTAAAATACTAATGTTGGACTTTGCCATTTTTTCAACATTCGCATCCTTCGCGAACCGTTCGCGTGTCCCGTGAAAACCCACCTTAAGCAGGAAGATAAACATGAAAGGTATTCTGGGGAGGATATTGTATGTGGACGATGTGGTTGTTGTTGTGGTGGAGAGTTAGCGGGAGATGCAGGAAGTACTAGTTTAGTGGAAGGAGGCATTTGAGAAACATGGACTGAAGATGAGCATGGAGAAGACGGAGGTGATCTGGGTTTGGCAGCCGAGAAAATAAATGAATATCGTGTTGGAGGGGAAGGAGATCAGACAAGGAAATAGATTTGAGTATCTGGGTGGAACGGTGACTGAGGATGGTAAGTCAGAGGCAGAGGTGAGGAGGATTCAGGTGGGTCAGAATGTGTGGAGGAGGGTGGAGGGAGTAATGGTAGACAGAACGATTTCAAGGAGATTGAAAGGAAAGGTTCTGATATCATGCGTAATGCTGGCCTACCTTTACGGTCTGGAGATGGTGGCACTGACCGAGAGACAACAACAGAGGCTGCAGGTTTCCGAGAACAACTAGGTCGGGTGGATTGCTGGAGTGAAGAGGGTGGATAGAAGGAGAATGGATGAACTGAGGGAGGATATTGGTGTGCAGATGATCTTGACGGGAAGATTGGTGAAATGTCGGCTGAGATGGGCTGGAAACTTGGTGCTGATGGGGGAAGAGAGAATGGCAAAGAGTGGATAGGTTGAGGGAACAAAGTAGGAGGAAAAGAGGTAGACCGTGGTTAAAATGGGAGGATTGTGTGAGGAGGGATGTCAGTAAGGTGAAGGTGGTTGGAGGGTGGAGAGAGTTGGCTGAGGACAAAGGGAAGTGGAGGAGTTTCGTGGTCAAGGCAGGGCAGAAGCTTGGTGCCATCGGACCTCAACCCTTATAAAATGAAGAAGAGGAGAAGAAGAAGAAAGAAAATATGCATGTGTAACGCTTTTATATGTTTGTTTGTATGTATGTATGTATATACACATCTCATTATACTTTCTTATTTGGCCATATTTAAGACAATTGTGAGTATCTCGTTTGTATAACTTTTTGAACACCCCACAACATATCTCTCAATTAGGAGCTGAGATAACAAAAGTTTGTAATCTATTCTCCTATCATTCCTGGCACGTCCATTTCATAATGGAATCACATTCTTCCAACTACTACCCAAAGCATTAAAAGACACAAAACTAGTCTGCTGGCACCGCTTGATTTTATTTATTTATTCCGAGCCATCCAGCTTTCAATGACATAGGCCTAGATTTTATTGTGTTCCGGTATTGCAAATCTTTCATGCACCGATCGGAAGCATTTTGTTCTGATAAAACGGCAACCTTTTTGTCCTCTGCGAAGCTTGCAGATTATATATATTGTTGCGGTTTTGTGTTTTTGCAATAAAAGGTTAATTTCCCCCTCATAGTTTAGTCACACTACAACACGTAGCCTCGCGATAGTTCAGTTATTTCTTAGTAGATGTAACCATAGTCCTTTTCCTGTGTTAGTTTTGCGTTGAGTAGAATAATGAGAGTTAGGTCCTTCCATTGCTTTATGCCACCTCGATACTTTGGCTTTGGCGCGAAATGCCACGAGGCAGGCCTGGACAAGTCGAGGAAGGCGGAGGAGGAGCCGACGGTAAGCGCGAGCCGCCAATCAGGGCTCAAAGGGAGTGGCTTAGCACTGCGTCAAAAGGCGTGGTTAGAACATTCGATGCGGGCTAAGGGCATGGCAATATAACTCTTTGCGCAAAGCCCCCACCTCAGTTAAGGGGAGAGGCGCTTGAGAGTTGAACATTCTGAGGAGAGGTGGGTTGAAACAAGTCAAGCAGTTTTGAGGGGAGAGGTGCTTGAACAAGTTTGGGGAGGACCTGCGCTGGGTGATGAGCTTGAGTAGCTTTGAGGGAAGAGGTGCTTGAACAGTTGAACGCTCGGTTAAGCTTGAGGCAAATCCTCTATTGAGTTACGCGAGTGAAAGCACACCATTGATTAATAGCGCTGTGAGGAACCGCCAAGCCGGGTGAGAGACGCGCATATTCGCCAGCCTGCCTTTGATCGAGAGAGGTGCCGCAAGGATCCCTCCTGCCTGCCTGCTTGCCTTCATCGAGGGACGTGCTGTGACCGCGGAGGGCCATGCCGGCGAGCTGCTCCTGAACAATGGAGCCGGCGCATTCAGCGCATGAACATTTCCTTTCTTCATTTCCCCCTGTGAGTGTGAACGGGCCCGTGTCTGGGATTTTATAATAAGACTGCTTAAGTTCTGCTCTGTGTGTCTGCTTTCTACCAAATTGTACATACGTGTAAATAATAATTAAACCTGTGTTCTTCCTTTGATTCTACCGCTTTTGTGATTTCCATCATTGACTAAGCGTGGTACGAGTAAAACCGCTCTAATCTGGGTCCAATATCAACGGTGACTGCACGGACCACTTGATACACAATCCGCTCGGTGTACTCAAATTACACGTGGCTCATGCGAGGCTTGGTTCCCCGCTTCCGTGGCGGCGCAGGTATTTAGGTACGAGCGAGACTTGGTCCCGAAACCCTACCTTGCGTTTGCCCAGAAGAGGCGCTTCAAGTCTCTCGGTTACGCCAGGCCCAGAAAGAACAAGGAGCTTAAACCCCCTTGGTAAGGGTAGGAAGGGCGGCGGAAAACCGTAACAATATATATATATATATATATTGTTACGGTTTTCGTGCGACCCTCCGTTCCCTTACCAAGGGGAGATTAAGCCCCTTGTTCTCCTTGGGTCGTCGCAACCGCGAGACTTGTCGCCACTTCCGGTCGGACGCGGGACAGGGTTTCGGGACAATGTTCGCACGTACCTAAGTACCTACGCCGACGCGGGAGCGGGGATCAAGTCTCGCATGAACCACGCGTAATTTGAGTGCACCCGAGCGGATGGTGCACCACGTGGTCCATGCAATTACCTCGTTATGGGAACCTGATTAGAGCGATATAATTCGTACCATGCTTAGTCAATAGATGGAAATGACGGGAACGATCAAATAGAAGGAAGAACACAGGTTTATTTACAGCTATACAAGGCGAAGAGACACCGAGCAGGCACTTAAGCGGTCTTAACTTAAAGCCCAGATAATGCCCCCATTCACACTCACAGGGGGATGAAGGAAGGAATGTTCATGCGCTGAACGCGCCGGCTTTGGTTGTTCAGGAAGGGCTCACCCAGCATGGCCCTCTGCGGTCACAGCACGTCCCTTGACGAAGGCAGGCAGGCGGGAGGGATCCTTGCGGCACGTATCTCGAACAAAGGCTTGCTGGAAGATATGCGCGTCTCTCGCCCGGCACGGCAGTCCCTCACAGCGCGATTTATATAACGGCGCGCTTTCACCCTCGTAACTCAACAGAGGATCTGCCTCAAGCTCAACCGAGCATTTAACTTGTAACTCAATTCAACACAGTTCTTCGAACTGATAACTCAAGCTCATCATTCAGCGCAGGTCCTCCTCAAAAACTCTCACTTGTTCAGCACACCTCTCCTCAGAACTGAGAACTCAGGTGGGGGCTTCGGGCACAGGGTTATATTGCCATGCCCTGGCCTGCCTCGAATGTTCCAAACCACGCCTTTTGACGCAGTGGCAAGCCACTCCCCTCGAGCCCTGATTGGCGGCTCGTGCTTACCAGTCACTCCCACTTCTCCTGTCCCGCCTTCCTTCGGCCTGCTTCGACTTGTCAGGCCGGCCTCGTGGTACTTTGCGCCAAAAACCATAGCATCGAGGCGGTATAAAGCATTGGATGGAGACCTAACTCTCATTATTCTACTCAACGCAAAACTACACATAGGAAAGGTCTATGCTGACACTTACTAAGAATTAACTGATCTTAAACGAGGCTACATGTTGTAGTGTGACTAACTATGAGGGGGAAATGAACCTTTATTTGTAAAAACACAAAACCGCAACAATATTGTTGCGGTTTTGAGAATAAAGAATGACCCCCCTCGTCGGTAGTTGCACCACAACATGTAGCCTCACTTTAGTTCAGTTCTTATTAAATGTAAGCATAGTCTCCTTTCCTGTGTTAGTTTGCGTTGAGCAGGCCAGTGAGTTAGGTGTTCTTTGGGCTAGAATGCCATGTGCTAGGCCTGGAACAAGTCTGGCAGGCCGAAGGGAGGAGCTGCAGGGGAGTGGCCGGTAAGCGGCGAGCAGCCAATCGGAGCTCAAGGGGAGTGGCTAACAACGGCAGCGAGGGGAGGGGCTTGGAACATTCGGGTAGGACCGGGGAGGGGCGATATAAGACCCTGCCCCGAGCCCCCCGTGCCAGTCGCCCAGCCCCTCAGTCTACGAGTGCAGCAGTGACCAAGTCCCAGTGAGAAAGAGACGTTGTGGTCACAAGTGAAGTCAGGCGGTTACTTGTCATAGCCCTCTCTGTACACGAACTCTCCCTGTGCCCTGCGCTCTGCGGCTGTGAATAACGCGCTTGTGAGGATGATCCATTCCGGGGCCACAGACGCACGATCTCCCTGCCTGCGCTCCCAGCACACATGCCGCGAACATCCGAGGGCCACGCCCGGCGAGCTTTCTGGGAGCGACCGGCGCCAAGGCACGTTTGGAGCGCGAACTTGTCCTTCTTTCTTTTCCCTGCATGAGTGAGTGGGCCCTTGTCCGGGGATTAAGTAAGATTGACTAAGTGTAGTAAGGCCTTCCGTTTTAAGTAAGGCCTTCCGTTTCCGGTCTTGCTGGTGAGGGTTCGTTTTTTCGCAGCTCCAACGCTCTCCATCGAAATCGAAGTTAAGTAATTGTTCCCATTTTGTATTTTCGTTAAAACTGTATTTATTTTATGGTGTATGTACGTATATTGTCCTGACAAAGATTTTCGGTGCAAATCTTTCATACCTGTATTGAAAATCGTGTTAATTCATGTCGTCTTGAGGCCTTGTACAGTGTACACTGTACAACCTTGAGGCTTTGTTTTTCTCTCAGCGCCTGTCGTTTGTGATCCAATAACTTTCGTTCTCTGTTTTCCCAGTCTTTCCACCCCAAAGCCTACTTCCTTATGTAAATCTCAACTCAAAAAAACAAAAAAAAAAGACATTACCTTCTCTGTGCTCATTCGTTTATTCATTCTTATTCGTTCGTTCGTTCTTCGACCACGTGTTTCTCCCCCATTTCCCCAGATAGATTGTCAAATTTCAACTCGTTATTTTATCGTCCATGCGATATTGTTTGATTATAGTTAGTTTTGGTTTGAATTTCCTGTAACTCGTAATTAATTAATCGTGTTCTGCTCCTCGTGTGTGGCCTTGTAGTTGTACCCCCGTCGGTGTTTTGTTAACTTAAGCGTGTTTTGCTTGGCTCTTGGTTTTTTCCCTTCTACCCCGAACATCATACTCTGTCTAACGTTCTAAATCCCCAACCCCCCCCCCCCCCCCCAAAAAAAAAACAAAAAAACAAAAACATTTATTTTATTTTCTCCACGTGTACTGTTGTCTCATCCTGTATTTTCTGTCCAGGTGTGCTGTTCGCCCCGCCCCCATTATCTCCTTGCCATCCACCGTTTGCCCTGTTCACGTGACTCGTGGTGGTCCCTCTCGGCTCTCCCCCCATTGGTATTTTTGTGCATATAAGATTGTTCACGTTTCTGTTTAAATATTATTTAAATATGTTTAACCTTTCCCCTTCTGTGTTTTATTCAGTGGTATATTACAACACGCTGTTTTTCTTCCTATTTAAAAGGCTTTTCTCAATTTCCTCTCCAACTCATTCCACTTCAAAAAAAAGAAATTCAATATCTTATACGTCTCCCTCACTACATGGTCTAAATTCACATTCATTCCATCCCTCCTCCATCGTTCTGAATCGGATTGCTAACTTGAAAATCACAACAAACCCAATTTGTTATCAATGTTCGTCTTTCATTAATCATCCACTTTCTAAACTCCCCTCTTGCCCCTCCCATCCAAATCCCCCCCCCTTGCACCTACACTCCTAAACTCCCCCCTTGCCCCTCCACTCCTGAACTCCCCCCTTGCCCTTCCCCTCCTAAACTCCCCCCTTGCCCTTCCCCTCCTAAACTCCCCCCGTGCCCCCCCCTCCTAATCCCCCCCTTACCCCTCCACTCCTGATCTCCCCCCTTGCCCTTCCCCTCCTAAACTCCCCCCTTGCCCCCCCCTCCAAATCCCCCCCCCCTTGCCCCTACACTCCTAAACTCCCCCCTTGCCCCTTCCCTCCAAAACTCCCCCCTTGCACCTACACTCCTAAACTCCCCCTTGCCCCTCCACTCTTAAACTCCCCCTTGCCCCTCCACTCCTGAACTCCCCCTTGCCCTTCCCCTCCTAAACTCCCCCTTGCCCTTCCCCTCCTAAACTCCCCCCGTGCCCCCCCCTCCTAATCCCCCCCCCTTACCCCTCCACTCCTGATCTCCCCCCTTGCCCTTCCCCTCCTAAACTCCCCCCTTGCCCTCCCCTCCAAATCCCCCCCCCCTTGCCCCTCCACTTCTAAACTTCCCCCTTGCCCCTTCCCTCCAAAACTCCCCCCTTGCCCCTCCCTTCCTAAACGCCCCCCTCACTCCTCCCCTTCAAAACTCCCCCCCAATCCCTCCCATTCAATTCTCCCCCCATACCATTCCTCTCCAATTCTCCCTCCTCCCCCCTCCTCCTCCAAGCTGCCTCCTCCCACTTCGTCTCCCTTCTATCTCATACCTCCACCCCCACAAACCTTCTACTTTCCTCTGCCCCCCTCAAACAACCCCTCACTGTGCCTCATCCCTTCACCATCAAACCTTTCATCCTCCTCATCCTTCCCTTTCTTGGAACTCTTCTGCAACATCTGACACACTATCAACTGCTCTCCCTACCTCCTAGTGTAGCAGCATAGCAAACCTGTTGTGCATTTTGTGATACAAGCACCAAATTTGGCACAAATGTACATTAATATGTTGCGAACATTTTCAGATATTGAGCCACTTGAAATTCCGTAATTTGTTTTTTCAAATTTCGTAATTTCAAATTTTTCGGGTGACACCGTCACAATTTCGGTCTTCGAGGCCGGCCGATATAGTGGGGCGGCTTAGCCCAAATATTCAAAAGAATTGTGCATTTTGTGATACAAGCACCAAATTTGGCACAAATGTACATTAATATGTTGCGAACATTGTGTGGTCAGCAATGAAGACGAGAGTCTGAATTACATGTATGCAAAAGACCTTGTGAACCAGTGAAGCAAATACACGGGTAAGCATGAATTAAATCTAGGGCATGATATAATTTCCATGATGTTTACCTCTACACTCAATGGTGGAAGGAGGTAATGTTTTGATCCCAGCTTGTCTGTATGTCTGTTTGTCTGTTAGTCCACAAAATTCCAGACAAAGCTTGTAGTAGTGGTAGTTGTAGTTGTAGTTGTAGTGGTAGTGGTGATAACAGAAATTGTTATATAGAACTGAACTTATATTATTATTATATGCAGAAAATAACTTCATTTCTATATGCCCTGCAGTGGACAGGTTAATTGGTTTATGCACTGAAGGGGTCACCCTGGTGTGCACTGCTGTGTTCTGCCTCACTGAGTTGTTCAGGTATGATGTACTCAGCACAAGCTTCCGGTCGGCCCGGAGGTGGGGGTGCGGGGCCTGTCACGGAACGTCAAAACAAACGGCCTGCCGGGGCCGCCCAAAAGTCGGGCGTGAGGGGCGCGTCCACTAATGGAACGCCTCTCGCTTCCCAGATCGAGGGCCACGTGGTCAGGAGAACCTCGTCCCTTCCGGTCACACTTTGCCTATCGGCCGGCCTCGAAGACCGAAATTGTGACGGTGTCACCCGAAAAATTTGAAATTACGAAATTTGAAAAAATTTGAAAAAAAAAATAACGGAATTTCAAGTGGCCCAATATCTGAAAATGTTCGCAACATATTAATGTACATTTGTGCCAAATTTGGTGCTTGTTTCACAAAATGCACAATTCTTTTGAATATTTGGGCTAAGCCGCCCCACTATACTATGTCTCTCCGAAAAGATCGACTGGACAACCCTCCCACCTACTTTCTCAACAATCCTCTCCAAGAAGTTCTGTCGCTCAAGCTTTTGGGTCTCACTATCTGCCATGATCTTTCTTGGGAAAACCACATTTCCAAGCTGGCCTCCAAAGCCAGTCGCCGACTGGGCATCCTCCGTCGTGCGAAGTCCTTCCTCGGCACACCTGAGCTCCTCACCACATACAAGGCTTTCATCCACAGCTCAATGGAATACTGTTCTCCCCTATGGGCTGGTGCTCCTGCCTCACACCTGGCTCGGCTTCACGCTGTTGAATCCAAAGCTTTCAAAATCATTGGAATCTCCCGCGATGAAGCTATCTCTGAGGGCCTTTCACTCACTCACCGCAGGCAGGTAGGTGGTCTTTCTGTCTTCTACCGACTCCTCTCCGGCCTTGCTCCCCCAGCTCTCTCTGTGCTCTGTCCCCCAAATATTCCTACAGGTCGCACAAGATCTGCCAGCAACCCTCTGATGGTTAAACTGCCGAAATGTCGGCTCTCTGCTCACCTTCACTCTTTCATTCCTCTTTTCTCCCGCCTCTGGAACAAACTCCCACACTCCCTTCAATCCCTCTCCTCCCTCCAGGTCTTTAAAACAGCTGTTCACCACCATCTCTTATCTTCCCCCATCCAAAACCTTGATCTTTTCTACCCCCACTAATTCACCCCAGATCCACCTTGTTTGAAATTCCAACTTCTTTCCTGGAAATCCTGGCAGTGTCCATATGTTTATACCTCTCCCACCCCCCCACCCCCCCCTCACATGCCTCCCCCCAAAGCCCTCTCCCTCCCACAGATCTCTCGATGTCTCCATGTCTCTCGGTCCCTGCTCTCAAATGTTGTGTTTGTGTCCTTCCCCCTCTCTCCCCATCTTGTCTACCGCTCCCGATGTTATTTGTTTTATGTGTCTGTTTGTCTTTCTGTGTGATTAATGTTCGCTCTTTCACGAGCCTCGATCTTGTATACAAAAAAAAAAAAAAAAAAAAAAAAAAAGTGGCTGCTCTGTGTCTCTTCTCTTTATCCTTATCCTTGTATAGTTGTAAATAAACCTGTGTTCTTCCTTCTATTTGATCGTTCCCATCATTTCACTATTGGCCTAGCATCGCACGAATAAAACCGCTCAATCGGGTTCAATAAAAGTAACGGCACGAGTCACGTGATACGCAAACCGCTCGGGCGTATTCGATTAGAATGGCTTGTGCGAGGTCCAGCCCCCATTCTCGTGGTGGCGTGGGTACCGAAGGTACGTGTGGATTCGACCCGATACCCTTCCGCACGCTCGCTACGGGAGTGGCGGCTCGGCCTCGTGGACTCGAAGGCCTGAAGGGGGAAAAGGGGTTTAACCCCCCAACCCCCCCTCTGTACGTCGACGGGCTTTGAGAGATCCGCAATAGTATATATATATATATATATATATATATATATATATATATATATATATATATATATATATATATACATATATATATATATATATATATATATTGTTACGGTAATATATATATATATTGTTGCGGATATGGGATTTGCATCCATCCATATCCGCTTGTAAATATTCCCCTATTTCCTCAATACTTCCCAACTATCCCCAATCCCCCATTCCCTAGTCCCATTTTCTGTAAACAACACTCTGTAGACCCGACCTCCCCCTATTTCCCCCATTAAATGTCGTGCCCAGGTTCACCGCATCTCATGTAAGACAACTAACTATAGGACATCTTGCTCGTTATTCTTAGTCTATGTCAGTTAAGGACTCGTTTCCATTAATTCTGACCCTTCGTTGCACCAGAATGTGATTGTATGGCACCGTTAGGAAGTTTAGGACCTCCCAATACCTCCCCGCAGCTCTTCCTCACAGTTCAACAACAACAACAACAACATCAACAACAACAACGAGCGCAGGAAGTGCGCGTCCTCACTCCGGCTTGGTTGGTAGGGGGTGTTGGGAGGGCACCAGGCCTTCCCAACGAGCCGCCATCAAACATGTGCTCGACGGGGTTACCAAATAGGGGCTCCCTGTCAGCTCCTCGTCAAGGGCGGAGCCCGGTAACCCCCGCACCCAATGGAAGCGGCGGACCGGCCCCAGTGGGGCAGAACCAACCAGCCGAGGGCGTGTCACTCCCCGCTGAGCATGCGCAGTCAGGGGGAGGTGACGTCAGATGCGCGCTGAGCTTGAAGCAAGAAAGACGTCCCCTCCGAGCGCTGTGACACCTCCCCGCATCTTCTGGACCGTGCTTTATCCTGTCCCCGAGCCAAGGTGCACCTTGTGCTATCGACCTACCTGTCCCTTCCTGCCATCAATCCCTGTGTAAGTCTGCCTTGTTCCGTTTGTCTGTGGTCTGTCTGGGATAAGATAAGACGGTAATTAAGTGCCCATCTCTTCTGTGTCTTTACCTCACTGCCTTGTAATCTACCCCTTTTCTCCACCACTGTAATTATACCCTCCTCCGGAGGTCTTGAGAACTGTACCCCTTGCGTCGTTTCCTCTTTCCCAGTCGTCGTGTCCTTTCTATCATTGATTTGGCATAGCGCGATTTGGCCAACGTCTGGGTGAATCGGGTGAGTTGGGGAAGAATCGGGGGAACTGTTCGGTCGCGGTAATACCAACCGCTCGGTAAATAACATCTTTAACCGCGTCCGCAACAATTGGTGTCAGGAGTGGGATACGGACCCGAAGCGTGCTTAACGCGCTCAAAATTACAAGTCACCGAAATTTGATTTTGTTTTACAAAAAGAAAACCCGAATTTTGAAAGTCGCGCTATGGGAGATCAAGACAGCTGGGTTCCGGTAGAGGAGAGTGAGGCAGGGTCGATCCAGGACCAAATTGAGGGACATGAGGAGAGCGAAGCAGTGAGGGCGGCAGGTTCGCAAAATGGCGTCCTCGCGCACGAGGTTACGGGCGCGCAAAATGGCGCCTCGCAGATGGCTACGGCGACCGTGCCCGTGACCGTAGCAGCGCCGCTGGTGGATTTGAACCTTTTTTTTATACAAATGAAGGCCCTTATGGCCCAGAATAGCGAACAATTGGAACAAAGAATGGGCAAGCAATTAAGGGAGGACATGGGGGCCAATAGCCAACGGTTAGAACAAAGGATGGGGTCCAATAGCGAGAAATTCAGGGAGGACATGGGGTCCAATAGCGAGAAATTGAGGGAGGATATGGGGGCCCAGATCGGAGGGTTAGGGAGTAGAATAGAGGGATTAGGAAACAAATTTGAGGGACTAGACAACAAATTTGAGGGATTAGACAATAGATTAGGGGAAATACAGGAGGGGTTAATGGGGGTAGAAAACAGAATGGCCGCTCAAGAGAATCAAATGGAAGGGATGAAAAAGGGGTTAGAGGGGTTAGAAAACAGTATGAAAGGCAAATTGAGGGACATGAGGGACCAAGCAGAAAGGGAAGTTAAACAAATGGGGCAGCAGATAGAGGGGGTCAGAATGGGGGTAGAAACTAAATTGGATGCTCACAGGGAGGAAATGGAGCAGATGAGGGTGGCATCTGGGCAGGAGATGCAAGTGATGGGAGAGGAGATCAGAAGAGGTGTGAGTGAGGAGGTCGGAGGAGTGCGCGAGGAGGTGAGGCACTGTAAGGAGCGCATGGAGAAGGAGGTGAGAAAGGGGACTGTAAAATTGCAAGGTGGTATAGAGGAGTTGACGCTGGGAGTAGAACAGCTGACAGTGGGACAAAAGGAGTTGGGGGACCAGGTAAAGAAGAATACAGCGGTAATAGAGGGTTTAAAATCAACACAGAAGGAGATGAAAAAGGACGTAGGGGTAATTAAAAAAGAGTGTCAGACGGTACATGAGGACCTGACGAGGAAAATGAACAAGGTGGTAGAGGTGATGGAGGTTAAAGAGCGGGAGGTGCGGGAGCACATAGAAAAAAATAAGGTGCAGTTAGAGGAAGAACTTAAGGGGGCGCACGAGGAGATGAAGGAGGTGAAGCAGAAATTAGAAGAAGTGGAAGAAGGGGTGAGCGAAATTAAGAAGCGACGGAGAGAGGATAAGAAAGAGATAAAAGAGGAAGTAAAATAATTGGTCCAAAGTCTGTGTTCGGATCGTGATGATGTGCTCATTAACCGGATGAGGGATTCGCAGGTGATGGAGGAGCAGCGAAGAGAAAGAGGACCCGGTGTAAGTGGTGACCAATATGGTCGTGCGTGTGATGCGCCAGGTGATTTAATAAGCTTGGGGGTCGAGATGGACCCAGATGTTCGTGAGAGGCCAAGAGTGAGGTGTATGGCTGGTCCGGAGTGTATGGAACGAGGGTGCGAGCGAGAGGGTCCGGTGATGGGAGAGGTGCGAGGTGTGAGTGAGCAAGGTTGTGGTGGTATGGAATGGGTAGCGGGTTGCGGAAGCGTGACCCATGCATCGACACCAACAGGGGTAGTTTTTAGAGGGACAGGGGAGGCACGGGAGCCCCTTGGGGGTAATGTACTGTGGGGGCCCGGCCGGTTCGGCCCCGCGCTGACCCCGCAAGGGGCGATGCACGGGGTCCGGCAGGCGGGCAACGACTCACATACGAGGTGGTCCCACAAGGTCCCACTCGCGCCATATGACGGTGGGTAAGGGTGGCATCCCTGCCACCCTTCCCATGATTGGGGCAAATGCGCTATAGATTATGGGGTGTATGGCAGTGAAAACTAGCCCGGGTGGGTTAGGTTATATTGATAGGGACTAGAGGTGACTATGGGTGACAAGATTTAAGTAAGAGACTTGGTACCTGTAGTGGGGACGTAGTAGCTTAGTGTTTGATAATGACGTGGGAGCGCTGAGTGTAAGGGAAGATGGAGGAGCGCGAGTTTTAGAAGGGAGGAGACAGAGCAGATGATGCAGTATGAATGGAAGTGCTGGTGAGCAGCTTCAAATGAGGCATCGGTGAGGCAATGCTCCGAGGTGTGTGTGAGTGTACAAGTGATGAATGAGAGAGCATTGCGGATGAGTGTCATGGTGAGTAGTGAGTGTTGTGGATCAGCGCGAATGCGCTTGGGGGAGAGAAGGGTGCAGGCGGCACCAAGTATGAGAGCACAGGTGTGCAAGTACAGGTGTGTGGAATATATGGAGCAGAGAATGAGTGGTGTGGAGAGAGTTGGAGTAAGTGGTACGGAGTGGTGTGCGTGGTGCGAAGGTGTGGATGGGGGAAGAGTGGACCCCCATCACGGATACCCGGGGCGGGTAGTGTAAGTGTTAGGTAGAGGGTATAGGTAAATTGTGGTTGGATATTGGCATCTGTGGTGCGGGTGGAAGAATGATGATTGGATGGGTGCATTAGTGTTGTGGAAATGGCTGGGCGTGTAGCCTGTTAGTGTGTGTAGTTGGTTTGGGCACTCCACCACTGTGAGGATGTCGGCCAGGTGAGGCCGCAGGTGGGCTCTGGGAGCCGGTAGTAGTTGTTGTGGATGGGGCCCGAGGATCCGGAGGACGGACCCGGGTAGCCCAGTGCCAGAGGGCACCGAGGGGTGACAGAGCCAGGAGGGGCCTTCCCCAGTTAGTTAGGTTAGGGTGAGGATGCTTTCCGCGATTCGGTTATCCTGTGGGTGTGTTTCTGTTAGGAGAAGGGTGCAACGTCGCAGGGGGACATATTTACTCATTTGTGAACATCTGTAAAACTGTCGCACTCAGGGTTGAGTTAATAGTAGAGGGAACTACATCTGAGTGCCACACTAAAGTAGGTAAAAATTTATCGGGTCGGGCCGCCCCGAGGTAGAGAAGGGTGCAGTGTTGCGGATATGGGATTTGCATCCATCCATATCCGCTTGTAAATATTCCCCTATTTCCTCAATACTTCCCAACTATCCCCAATCCCCCATTCCCTAGTCCCATTTTCTGTAAACAACACTCTGTAGACCTGACCTCCCCCTATTTCCCCCATTAAATGTCGTGCCCAGGTTCACCGCATCTCATGTAAGACAACTATAGGACATCTTGCTAGTTATTCTTACTCTATGTCAGTTAAGGACTCGTTTCCATTAATTCTGACCCTTTGTTGCACCAGAATGTGATTGTATGGCACCGTTAGGAAGTTTAGGGCCTCCCAATACTTCCCCGCAGCTCTTCCTCACAGTTCAACAACAACAACAACAACAACAACAACAACAACAACAACGAGCGCAGGACGTGCGCGTCCTCACTCCGGCTTGGTTGGTAGGGGGTGTTGGGAGGGCACCAGGCCTTCCCAACGAGCCGCCATCAAACATGTGCTCGACGGGGTTACCAAATAGGGGCTCCCTGTCAGCTCCTCGTCAAGGGCAGAGCCCGGTAACTCCCACACCCAATGGAAGCGGCGGACCGGCCCCAGTGGGGCAGAACCAACCAGCCGAGGGCGTGTCACTCCCCGCTGAGCATGCGCAGTCAGGGGGAGGTGACGTCAGATGCGCGCTGAGCTTGAAGCAAGAAAGACGTCCCCTCCGAGCGCTGTGACACCTCCCCGCATTTTCTGGACCGTGCTTTATCCTGTCCCCGAGCCAAGGTGCACCTTGTGCTATCGACCTACCTGTCCCTTCCTGCCATCAATCCCTGTGTAAGTCTGCCTTGTTCCGTTTGTCTGTGGTCTGTCTGGGATAAGATAAGACGGTAATTAAGTGCCCATCTCTTCTGTGTCTTTACCTCACTGCCTTGTAATCTACCCCTTTTCTCCACCACTGTAATTATACCCTCCTCCGGAGGTCTTGAGAACTGTACCCCTTGCGTCGTTTCCTCTTTCCCAGTCGTCGTGTCCTTTCTATCATTGATTTGGCATAGCGCGATTTGGCCAACGTCTGGGTGAATCGGGTGAGTTGGGGAAGAATCGGGGGAACTGTTCGGTCGCGGTAATACCAACCGCTCGGTAAATAACATCTTTAACCGCGTCCGCAACAATATATATATATATATATATATATATATATATATATATATATATATATATATTGTTACGGTTTTCCGCCGCCCTTCTTCCCCTTACCAAGGGGGGATTAAGCCCCTTGTTCTCTCTGGGCCTGGCGTAACGGAGAGACTTGAAACGCCTCCTCCGGGCAAACGCAAGGTAGGGTTTCGGGACCAAGTCTCGCTCGTACCTAAATACCTGCGCCGCCACGGAAGCGGGTAACCAAGCCTCGCATGAGCCACTTGTAATTTGAGTACACCGAGTGGATTGCGTACCACGTGGTCCATGCAGTCACCGTTAATATTGGACCCCGATTATAGCGATTTTACTCGTACCACGCTTAGTCAATGATGGAAATCACAAAAGCAGTAGAATCAAAGGAAGAACACAGGTTTAATTATTATTTACACGTATGTACAATTTGGTATAAAGCAGACACAGAGCAGAACTTAAGCAGTCTTATTATAATACCCACACATGGGCCTGTTCGCACTCACACAGGGAAATTGCAGGCAGGATGATGTTCAGGCCAGACGCGCCGACTTGGTTGTCCAGGAACGGCCCCGTCCGGCCGTTCACAGCACGTCCCGCGATGATGGCAAGCAGGCGGTGGAAGGATCCTCGTAGCACATCTCCCGAACAAAAGGCAGCAGATGAGGCAGGAAGGCGGGAATATACGCATCTCTCAGCGCGGCTGGGCGGTTCCACAGTGCGTTTAGTAACCAGTGCGCTATTACTCACGTAACCCAATGCAATAGCGACTCGGCTTTAAGCTCGACCGAGCGTCACTTTAATAGGAGCGCTTATACGGGGTTCAAGCGTGTCTTTCTCCGATCTCGTATCTCTCATACTCTACTGCTGACCGCGCTCCTTCAACTCCTCTTCTCTTCTCGTCAGTCCTCTTTGGGGGCTTTGCGCGACAGGTTATATTTGCCACGCCCTGAGCCTTCTCGAACGTTCCAACCACGCCCTGTGACGCAGTGCTGCAGCCACTCCCTGTGAGCCCTGATTGGCGGCTCGCGCTTACCGTCAGCTTCTTCGCCGCCCTCATTCGGTCCCGACCCGACCTGCTAGGCCTGCCTCGTGTTAATTCGCGCCAAAAAGCCAAAGGCAGCACAAAGAGGCATAAGAGGCATAAGGCAATGGAGGCGGGATAAGGCAATGGAGGACCTACTCTCATTATTCTACTCAACGCAAGACTAACACAGGAAAAGGACTATCCTCCCACATACTATGAAATAACTGAACTATCGCGAGGCTACATGTTGTTTGTGTGACTAACTATGAGGGGGAAATTTAACCTTTATTGTAACTCTGGCAAAAGCAGACACTTGGGGGCAAAAAGCAAAATTGAGATTTTGATATCATCTGATTCCCCATGCTTTTCTCTTTCATTTGATACATACATTATGTTAATTGGACGAAAATTAACGAAGTTATGGTATTTTAATGACAACTATATTTTCGTTTAAACAATGGAGATAATTAGGTTCAAAGTTCACAATGCAGTTCACACGCACAAACTGTGCACACGTAGAGCTTTTCATTCATACCAAACATGTATGTCAGAGATCTCCTTCGAATTACGATGTATGGCTCGTAGTAAAACATCGAAATTTCGCGATCTTCGTGTCTTTCTGAGCACATTTTGAGAATGACATTTTAGATTCTTCGTCGAATTTCACAACTTTTCTGTTGTTTCTGGAGGAAAATGTTTTGGTGCATAATAATCTTATAAAAATCTCAATTTGGTCCCTGTGGCCACATTTTGACTCTCTTCGGCTTTTTCTCCCGAAGAGAAATGCCGACATGTATCTGGTTTTGCCAGAGCACGTTATATATATATATATATATATATATATATATATATATATATACACACACACACACACACACACACACACACACACACACACACACACACACACACACACACACACACACACACTCAAGCTTGTTGCGACCGATGTAGGTCATCCATCAGTCGTACGAAGCATCCTCTCCAGGTGTGAGCTCGTTATCCTTCACTTATATCATCCTGTCTCATTGAGTAGTTTCCCAATGTATCAACCAGACTACAGCTACCTGAGAATAGTTATCTGGCATCTCTTTGGCGGTGTCCTTATTCTAATTGTTTGCCTGCGTAATGAATGATCTTGCATGGAGTGTGTTTTTTTCTTCTTTTTTTTCTTTTACCATGATCTCGATACTATGACGTTCCCTTGGTTATAATATCCCATCACAATTTTAATTGGGAGAACTGGCACAGCGTATGTCTTGTGTCGCATTACGTTGTGCGAAGGGATTTGTGCCAGAACGACAGCCATCGAGAAGCGCACAGCATTACGCAAATTCACCACGTGGGCCCTCGCATCTCGAGGCAGAGGAGCAGAATGACTTTCCTTTTTATGACACGTGATGCGTAGATAACATGATGAATGACCGATACAAGCCTCCATAATATTTCCCTAGTCCGTTGCATGTCGCGTGATATGCTTGTTGCTCTCGCTTGTCTTCTTCATTTAACGCATGATTTTCTCGACAGGTTCATTTCCCGGACGTGGAACGTGTGGAATGGCTTAACAAGGTACTGCACTGCCATTTTTATTAGCATTATCAATTGGGTGTTTATCGTTCGAAGAGAATATGTGGTGAGCACTGGAGCTTGGTGACAGTGTAATTGCAATCCACTATCACCAGCTTAGCGTAGGATGGAGTAGGCCAGATGAGATGGGTGGAGCTAAACAAAATTGTGTCACACTTTGGTAAAGACATCTGGGGTAGAGGGTTGGAGTTGGAGGAATGGGGATGGGTTTGCGGAAGGAGACATGGTGGTTTTGATGGAGAATTAACAACAGAATTTTTTTTTCTGGAACTCGTCTAACAGCTTTTCTAGACCAGGCATGAACAAAAAAAAAAACAGTGTGGATGAAAAAAAAATCATAAATAAAAAAAGACAACAGGTATTTGGATCCTTGAATGGAAAATGAGCACATGAAGAATGGCCTACCAATCACCAAAACAAATTAACCGAAGGATATAATTAGGATCAAACACTTGATATATTACCAAATATATGAAGTTCCAAATAAAAGTAAAATCGGAACAGGAAGTCCCACTTCCGTTCATGTAATTATAGGTGTGAGATGGATACTCCTATTGCTTGGCCTTTCCGTTTCTCCTGATTTGTCACTATATGCTTCCTCGTCGAGATCATCACCTTAACTTTTCCTGTGCTCACCTTCAAGTTAGTCAGTTGTATTCAATGAACATTGCAAATAGCTTTGATGACTTTTTTTTTTTCTTTTTTTTTGGTATACTGAATCGAGGGTCGTGAAAGAGCTAACATTTATTTCACAAACAAATCGACCAGACAAACAAAACATACAAAAAGAGGGAGCGGAAGACAAGATGGGGAGAGGAGGGAAAGCACACAAACACAACACCTGAGAGCAGGGAGAAGCGCGGGAGGGAGAGGGCCTGGGGGGAGGCGGCGTGGGAAGGGGGGGGGGCTTTATTTGGCCTTTTCTGAATATTATACTGTATATTATGAATATCCATAACCTGGCCACATCCTACCTGGCTGACCTCCTCTCCAGACACACTCCCACCCGCAACCTCCGCTCTGCTGGTACCAACCTCCTGACCCCCCCCCACCCCTCCCCCATCCGGACCAAATTCAGATCCTGGGGGGACAGGGCCTTCTCCATCGCTGCTCCCACCCTCTGGAACTCACTACCTCACACCATCAGAGACTCCTCCTCACTCACCACATTCAAAACATCACTAAAGACCCACCTGTTCAACACTGCATTCAACATTCAACCCACAGCATTTAACCCCTGACTATCACTTCTCCTTCTCCCTCCTTTTGCTTTAAATATTTCCCTATTGATTCTTGTCTTTTTGCAATTGTTGTTTTCATGTTTTGTTATGCATTATGTTTTGCACTCTGTCAAAGTGCCTTTGGGCTTCATGAAAAGCGCTATACAAAATAAATGAATTATTATTATTATTATATTGTTTTATTCCTGATTTTATGGACAATTTTACACTTGATGAAATAGATTTATTAAGTAATCCAAGATGACAACCTCCAAGAGGAATGTGCAAGCCATCATTCCAAGAACCAGTTTTGGAGGCTTTATCGAACATCTCGGAGGTTTTGGCCTTGAGGCTTTCTGAGAAACCCAAAATCTGCTTGAAATGCGAGCTTGTGCAGTGACCTAGTACATTGCTTGGCACCACGTACGAAGAGGCAAATTGAAGAAGAATACCTAATTTGCTAAACACAAATTTAGCGAGGTTGGTGGAATGAACCGAAGAAGTCCGATAAAAATGGTGCAGAGGTTGCACTTGCATTTGAATTGTAAAATCTGCGTTTGATACTCGATCCGACTGTAAACTGTCAGATTAGAGCTTCGCAGGCTTCAGGCAGTTGCATCAAAATATGTGCCATTCCTCAGATGGCACATTAAGCTGGGGACCTGTTTGCCAGCATTGATTGGTGGTAGATGTTATTGTGCAATGAAGATTAGGGTTGGTTATCGCTGGCACCCTGCCCTAACCTGGCCCAGAGATGGGACATTAGGCTGGGGACCCATCTGCCGGTATTGATTGGTGGTCGATGTTGGTGATTAGTTGGTGTCTTGCATTGAAGAGTAGTGTTGGTTATCGTTGGCACCCTTCCCTAACCTGGCCCGGAGATGGGATACTAAGGTCGGGATCTATCTGCCAGCATGGATCCCTTAGATGGGAGATTAAGCTGGAGACCCGCCCGCTGGCATTGATTGGTCGTCGATGTTGGTGATCAATTGGTGTCTTGCATTGACGAGTAGTGTTGGTTATCGCTGGCACCCTGCCCTAACCTGGCCCGGAAAGTAAATGGATACTGTCGGCTCTGTTTGCCAATCGAAGTGCCAACAGAGCCCCTTCCATGATCTTCTCATTCATTGGACGGATGAGATTAGATGTACAGAGCACCTTCCTCACACTTTTTCTTCAAGCCTCTAATATATAAGGCCGCATTCACTCTGCAGCTGCCAACTGTTGGCGCAAGCATACGGGACATGTTTTGTTTGCAGATAATCACGTTACACCGAAAACTCGTTTGGCGTCTTCATCAAGCTCATGGAACGTTGCTTAATAACGTCGCTGCTGGAAACTGAAAGCATTAGAAATCTTGTGCTCGCAGCTGAAATTTGTGGTTTTCATAACCAGGTGGTTGTCTGTGATGAAATGGATTTGTGATTTGACCGAGCGTTGTGAAGAAGATTCTCACGATAGAAAATGGTGTGTTTGCATCGGCAGTAGATTTGTGGATTTCCATTTTGGCTTACCTGCTTGAACAGGCTTACCTTAAACCACCTTTAGAGGCCATTTTTCCCCGCAAGCGGGGGTTGGCCTTCTTCGGGAACCGTGGTTGTTGTTGTTTTTTGGTCCCCTTTTTGAAGCAATGTTTTACGGCCGGATGCCCTTCCTGACGCCAACCCTTTTTGCCACCTTTAGCGACAAACAGGGAATTACCAGTGAACTGGTACTCAATCCAGGCCAGGCTTACCTTGAGAGGCAGAAATTCTTTCCTTCCTGGATCATTGCATCAAGCTCTCCATGAATATGATTTTGACATCTACTTTTAGGCCAAACACGGCTGCCATGCTTAGGCCATCGCATTCCCATCATGTCAACCCTTCGGACTTCATCCATGAACAATAATTTGTGACTTCTCAGTTGGGAAATAGCAATTTCAAACATGTCTTCTTTGGATACCGACTTTCTTGATTAAATAAGCTTAATGAAGGCTTTTTGTTTTCCTCCTGCTGATACTTATTTCTATATCCACCTAGGAAGTTGTAGGGTGCTTTAAAATAAAACCCTATTTATGGTAGAGGCCTATTTAGATGAGAAGGTTCACCTTTGCTGCAACATTTTTTTCCCTCTACCAGGTATACAAGCATTGCTTTGCCATGCGTTGGAGTCTAAATAGTTTGAAATCGGACATCAAATCTTTAAAAAACCGCTATTTATGAAAAACCTCGATATAATAATTGTTAACCAATTATCGAGAACCACCCATGTCAGGTTTAATGAGGAAAAAAAGGAACATCTGCGGTCTCCGAAGCGTGTCTCTGCTTAGTTTTCATGGCATACAGATCTAATAGGTTTTGTCAAGGCTTTACCTTTTGTCTCAGTTTTTAAATTTTGAGTAAGAGGGCATTAAAAAATGGCATTAAGGGGACATCGACATATTACATATGCATATCTACATATCTCCCCACGTTTCCCCCAGCCAACCTTCTATATCCTTTATTTTCCTTTTTCCTTTTCTTTTTCTTCCTCAAAGTTGAAATTAGAAAGAGACAAATGCGTAAAAAAGAAATACCCTTAAGAGGACAGTTTGCAGACAAGAATGTTAAAGTTTCTGTGTTGGACATGTTTCTTGCTTGTTGATATCAAGACAAAAACATCTTTTTACGTGAGTCTTTTGGTTAAATCTATACGATTGGGGGTGTTGTGCTGGTTTCCCTTTGTGTCCGAAGAGGACTGGTCCGATGAAATGGGTGAACTACCTGACAAATCTTGCTATAATTCACCAAATGTCTGTTCCCAGGTATCGCAAAAACAGCTGAACCGATCGCAACGAAATTTTGGGTGGGTAATCCTGGGACCCCCCTGGAGTAAAATAGGCTATATTGTTTTTCCAATTTTTTCCAATTTTCCAGTTTTTCCAAACACGATGGAATAATATTTACCGATATGAACAGTGATGTGGCTTTTATTGAAATTCTACAAATACTGTTTAGATTTTGATGATTTACGTGTGATATGATTTAACGGATGTTTATATAAATCGTTTAAAATAAAATAAAAAGCCTTCAATTTCTGATATTTTGCCTTTTCATTTGGGCCTCCCAATTGAAGCCCGCCCGTAGGGTGGGTACCGTTGCTAGTTGGTTATAATACAGAAACTGCTGCCCAGACAGCAACGCTACTCTAAAATAACAAGCAGTGTAATCTGGTATCAAGAGGCCTCTGAGAATACCAAACCACTTGCTTCTCACAGTCCAAGTAAGCATCCGTAACTTGTTCAGGGTGTCGGCGATGGCTCACTTGATCTTCGCGAAGGACTCCGTGGTTAATCTTTAACATCCACCAACTAATGTGGCACACATATTGATGCCTGTGAAGCACCAGGATGACACATTTTAGCTAGGCCGATAATTATAGCAGCTAGACAGCTCATAGGCAAATACGCATACAAGGGGTAGGAGGGCAGAGGTGCAAGTGGTTGGGAAAAGTTTTGACAAATCTGTGTACATAAATAGATGGAAGGTGAAGACATTGCAGAAACCTGTGAAATGTGTTTGATTTCCATTGGCCCACAGGTTTTGTTTTAATTACCCGTAGATTAATATTGACCAGCAACGTGTACCTGCTTTGTTTTTGCATTGACTTGCTGCTGTTCGTCTCGTGTGTAGATCCTAGCTCATGCCTGGCCTTTCTTTAGCCAGTACATGGAGAACTTTCTAAGAGACACGATTGAGCCAGTCGTGCGGTCCACCAACGAAAAGCTCAAAACCTTCACATTCGCCAAAATCCGTTTTGGTGACCAGGTACTGTCTCACCTGTAAATATCTTCAAAGATGTACATACAGTATCATCACTTTATTTGACATGTTGCTAATCGGTCTCAAAACCTCTAAATCATTTCTTCTAGCTGTTCTTGTTGATTTAAGGATCGTGTTTTTGGGCTGAAATCATACTAAAATATGCCATTTGTGTCTGTCTGTCTGATGAATTTTTGACGCCAATACATTTTGTCGTTACTTATCCAATCTCAACCAAACTTGACAGGATGACGAAGGGTTACACAATGAAGGTTGTAGCGCATTCAGTTTTGCCCCCCTCCCCAAGGGGGTTTTCTACCCCCGAGCGAGTTTGCCCGTCATTGCCGTCATTGGGGTTGCACGTTGAGGTGTATATCAATGTAAAATTAGCATTGTCTTTTTTTTGCCCCCCTCCACAAAGAAATATTTGCCCCCCTCCCCAAGGGGGTTTTCTCCCCCCGAGCGAGTTTGCCCGCCATTGCCGTCATTGGGGTTGCACGTTGAGGTGTCTATCAATGTAAAATTAGCATTAAGTGTTTTTTTTACCCCCCTCCACAAACAAATATTTGCCCCCCTCCCCAAGGGGGTTTTCTCCACCCGAGCGAGTTTGCCCGCCATTGCCGTCAATGGGGTTGCATGTTGAGGCCTACTTGTATTAGTCAATTGGTCAATCGTGGCGTTTTTCCAAAGATGCTTTTAATAACAAAATTAATGATAAATCGCATATTGTTAATGTTATTACAAAACAATATTAATACTAATAATGTCCCACTTCCCTGGTCAGAATAGGTACACCGTATCCCTGCGTGTCGTAAGAGACGACTAAGATGGTTGGCGTCAGGAAGGGCATCCGGCCATAAAAAACATTGCCTCAAAAAGAGAACCATGACAATTACAACTACATATTGGCAGGGTGCAGCCCGAAGTGGAGATCGGTTTCTGAGGTTTGGGACATGGAATGTAGGGACAATGACAGGGAGATCAGGAGAAGTGGTGGAAGTATTGGTCAGAAGAAGAGTGGACATATGTTGTGTGCAAGAGACGAGATGGAAGGGAAGTGGTGTGAGAATGGTGAAGGGTAGGCAGGGACAGAAATACAAGTTTGTGTGGCAAGGGTGCCCGGAGGGCGTGAATGGTGTTGGTGTCCTGTTTTCTGAGGAGTTTGTAGACAGTGTGGTGAGTGTGACTAGAGTGAGTGATAGGTTGATGATGGTGAAAATGATGATTGGAAAGCTCTTGGTGAACGTCATCTCGGGATATGCTCCGCAGGTTGGTCGAAGCAATGAAGAGAAGGACAAGTTCTGGTGTGCGATAGAGAAGCTGATGAAAAACGTGAAAGATGAAGAGGTTGTTGTGGTGGGAGGAGACCTGAATGGACATGTGGGAAGGAGTATGGATGGTTTTGAGGGAGTTCATGGGGGTTACGGATATGGTGTGAGAAATGGAGAAGGTGAAAGGATTTTGGAGTTTGCTGATGGAGCTGATTTGTTGATTTGTAATACTCAGTTCCAGAAAGAGGATAATAAGCTTCTTACATACACGTCAGGTGGGTCGACGACAACCGTTGACTACCTGATGGTGCGGAGGCGAGATAGGGGGCACCTCCGGGACACAAAGGTGATCCCGGGGGAGGAGGCTGTTTCACAGCACCACTTGGTTGTCTGCGACATAAAAATGAAAGGTGCGAGGAGAGCTCGGCGGGTGAAGTACCAACCAAGAATGAAGGTGTGGAGGTTGAAAGAGGTGACAGTAAGGGAGGCATTAAAAGAGAGGCTGAGTAGGGTAGAGGATGATGTGGTTGAGCTTGAAAGTGGTTGGATGTCAATGAAAGCTAGTCTGTTGGGAGCCGTTGGTGAGGTATGTGGATGGACAAAAGGACCACCGAGGCACTCGGAAACATGGTGGTGGGATGATGAAGTTGGAAAGAGGATTGACGAGAAGAGGAAGAAGTTCAAGGAGTGGCAGAAGGCGAAGGGTACGGGAGCAGAAACAGCAGAGCATGAAAGTTATAAGGCAGCCAGGAAGGCTGCAAAGAAAGAGGTAGCAAAGGCGCAGGAGGCATGTAGGAAAATGTTCGGAGAACGCTTGGATTCAGAAGAGGGTCAGAAAGCAGTATTCAGGATTGCAAAGCACATAGCGAAAGAGGTGTGACGTGATGGGGGTGAGTTGCTTGAAGGATGAAGTGGGACAAATCGTTGTCGACCCAGATGGAATTAAAGGAAGATGGAAAAGATATATGGAAATGCTGTTGAATACAGAGAATGAATGGGATGGCAACATAGAGAGTAACCCAGTTTTAGGACCGGCAGAGAAGATAACTGAGAAGGAAGTTGAGGAAGCGATAACAGCAATGAAGAGTGGAAAAGCGGGAGGGCCGACGGGAGTTGTGGGAGATATGTTGAAGGCAGCAGGAAGTTGGGGTGTGAAGAGAATGACAGAGATATGTAATCTGGTGGTGAAAGAAGGCCGCATTCCAGTGGATTGGGAACTGAGTACCCTCGTCCCTCTATACAAGGGGAAAGGTGACCCTCTGGAGTGTGGCTCGTACCGAGCGATAAAGTTATTGGAGCATGGAATGAAGGTATTGGAAAGGGTGTTGGAGAGGAGGATAAGGAAGAAAGTGAAGATCGACGAAATGCAGTTTGGATTTATGCCAGGAAGAGGAACGACAGATGCGCTTTTCATTGTGAGGCAGTTGCAGGAGAAGTACATGGAGAAGAGGAAGAAGTTGTTTTTTGGGTTTGTTGATCTGGAGAAAGCATTCGATAGGGTTCCACGCAAAGTATTGACATGGGCATTGAGGAAGTTAGGAGTGGAGGAATGGTTGATCAGAGTAGTGATGGCAATGTACAAAAGAGCGCGCACAGCTGTAAGGAGGAAGGACGGGAACAGTGGTGAGTTTGAGGTGAAGGTGGGAGTGCATCAGGGGTCGGTACTAAGTCCACTACTATTTGTAGCTGTGATGGAGGTGCTGGCTCAGAACGTAAAGGAGGGTTTACCGTGGGAGTTGTTTTATGCAGATGATCTGGTGTTGATTGCGGAAAGTATGGATGGACTGAAGGAAAAGATGAACAAGTGGAAGGAATGTATGGAGACAAAAGGTCTGAAGGTGAATATCGGAAAGACAAAGGTGATGGCAAGTGGTAAAGCATCTGGTGAGGTGGAAAGAACTGGGAAGTGGCCGTGTGCTGTGTGCAGGAAGGGTGTCGGAGTGAACTCCATTCAATGTACAATGTGCGCTGAGTGGGTTCATCAAAAATGTAGTGGTCTGAGAGGGTCATTTACCAGTGTGGCAGCTACATTCAAATGTAAGGTGTGCACAGAGGGAGCTGCAGATGGAGGAAATGTTGAGTTGGATCTTGGAGACGGCGTGAAGCTGGAAGGTGTGAAAACATTTTGCTACCTCGGAGACATGCTGAATGGAGAAGGTGGATCAGACTCGGCAACGGTTGCTCGAGTGAGATGTGCATGGAAGAAGTTTCGGGAACTGAGTGGCGTGCTGATGAGGAGGAGAGTGTCGCTGAAGCTGAAGGGAAAGGTGTATGCTGCATGTGTGAGAAGTGTTATGATTTATGGGAGCGAGACATGGGTAATGAACGTAGAGCAGCAACGAAGGCTGGAAAGGGTGGAAATGCGAATGGTTCGATGGATGTGCGGAGTATCGTTGAGAGAGAGGAAGACAAATGATGAATTGCGAAAGATGATGGTAATATTGCCTGTGATTGATGCTGTGAAGAGGAACAGGCTGAGATGGTTTGGTCATGTGTTGAGGAAGGATGAAAGTGACTGGTTGAGAAGAGTGATGGAAATTGATGTAGAAGGAAGTAGAGGACGGGGAAGACCGAGAAAGACTTGGCTAAAGATGGTGGAAGAAGAAATGCGGGCAAGGGGGTTAACAAGGAGAGATGCAGAAAATAGGGCAAAATGGAGAAGATTGTCATGGGGACCGCAAGGCTAACCCCCGCTCTAGCAGGGAAAATGGCCTTAAAATGCATGTTGTTCCACAAGGCGTTTTCCTGCAGTGATAACATGTATAAATAGCTTATAGTTATAATGGCGTTTCTGTGGGAGCAACGGCTTCTCCAGGAAGTAAAAATATTATAAACCACAAACACGTATTATTTGCTTTTTACACAGTCGCTAATGCTCTTTATAACACTAAATGAAGAAATTTGGAGGAATCCCAACAACCAACATCCGTGAAGTAAGTTTTACTTACAGAACTGAGCGAAGATCTACTGTACTCTATATAACCCACAAATGTTGTGTTAATAACATGGCCCTTTCTGCCGCTACCGTGGCATTTTTTGTAGCGAACTTTTGAAACTCGCTCCTGCTGTTTCATACAAAACTGAAAGGGAGAAGCTCGGGGTGTGCTCATTTACCAAGCAGTTAGCTGGCGCTTGCCAAGCCAGCCGCTCCTGAACTGTTTTGAATGGAGTGCTTGCTAAAATGCTTAAACCAATTGGTGATCTCTTCACAAGAAACTTGGTAAATGAGCACACACCCAATGTTCTTGAGACCCCACCATAGATCGACTGTAATCTATATACCCCAAAGAGGAATGACCTTCCTGTCCCTTCCGGAGTCTGCGGGTGTACTCGTAATTAAAATGAAAGAAAAACTGAACTTGGATTGCAATGACTCTGGAATAGTAAATCTGATCATTACATTGCATGTTTATTTAAACAGAACCGATAGTCTAACAACGGCATAGCTGGGCTTGGATCTGTTGAGTGGATGATCTGCTGTCCCCCTGTCATGTGACCAGATCCTCAGCTCTGATTGGTGGACGTTTGTGAGGGACATACATACATACACCGGATGGACAGACAAATGCTGTTTTCCAGACAGCATTGCCCTACGTGCTGCGCTGTAAAAAAAATATGGCTGTCAAACCGCGTCACCGATGTCATCAATCTTTTTGTCTTACCAATTTATCCCAAAATCACGCCCAAAATTTCATACTGATCGGATCAAGCGTTCTACTTGTCAATTTATGATGTCATATTGAAAGCACCTATGACATCATCATTAACATGTGTTATTCTCCATGGGGAGTACTTTACAATGAGCCACCTTTCAATTTTTTCCAAGGAGCAGTTTCGGATATATCGTGGTGCAATGTTTTTTTCGGTTTTTCCAAGATTGTTGGCCTATGGTGCCTCTACCACATGACCTATGACATCATAATTACCATTATAAAAAATCCACAATTTTGTGTTAATCGGAT
The DNA here is from genome assembly GCF_964187855.1 of Myxine glutinosa. Taxonomy (NCBI): domain Eukaryota; kingdom Metazoa; phylum Chordata; class Myxini; order Myxiniformes; family Myxinidae; genus Myxine; species Myxine glutinosa. Next base: position 17,281,878 of record NC_136266.1, read on the forward strand.
CAACGGTTGCAGAGAAAAGGAATTTTAAAGGGAATAAACCCACAAAATGCTGGCACAAGGGACATCCATTCAGTGCACACACACACACACACACACACACACACACACACACACACACACACACACACACACACTAACAAACACACACACACACACACACACACACACACATGCACACATACACACTAGGGTGGTCCAAAAATTTGAAGATTGGATTTTCATTTCTCCACAAGCCTGCCCCTATTCCTATTGAAGAAAGTAGTTTGTGTTGAACATTTGAGCTTGATTGGACAATATTTAGAGGTTGCTCAAAATGTTGACAAGTTTTAATGAATAATAAGATACAGAATTTTTAGCATCATACATCAATTCATAGATAATTATCTATTTTCAATTACTCAAATTATTTATCATTGTTATTGTTGTTGTTTGTTTGTAAACTAATAAATAATATTATGTACAATGTACCATTGTACAGTGTACAATGTACATGTATGTTCAATTGTTCAATATTCATTCATCTATCTATAATTCCAGTAATCTCTGTGTGTCTGTCTGTGTGTCTGTGTGTCTGTGTGTCTGTGTGTCTGTGTGTTTGTCTGTGACCGCTGTTTCTCGACAACCACGGGTCCGATATACTTGAAACTTGCCAGGTATATTGCTGGGGACCCGAGGATGTGCCTTTTCAAGGTTTGAAATTAATCGGACAAGTACCTACCGAGCTATGTCCAAAAAACGCTTCAACCAATCAGAGAGCAGCGAGCTATCACGTGTGCCGAACCGTTAATGCAATGCAAGCGTTAATGCGTTAATGCAAGGCTTTTCTTTTTTCCCCTCTTCTCTTTCTACTTTTCCTTGCGATTAAATTGCAAACAGCCAAAATACGTTGGCGCTAATTGAATAATTGGCCATTAACACTAAAATAATCGTAACTGCGATATGCCAACTTCCGGACAGTGCAGCCTTCCCTGTTGTTGTTGTTTGCAGCAAGGCAAGGCTTTTCTTTTTTTCCCTCTTCTCTTTCTACTTTGCCTTGCGATTAAATTGCAAACAGCCAAAATACGTTGGCGCTAATTGAATAATTGGGCATTATGTTTTACAACTAATAAAAACGAATTTGCGATTCATTCGCTTTCCTGCGCGTTTGTGTACGCGATGGCGATTTCTTTACCAAACTCCGGAAGCCGTTCGCTTTGGACCGAACCATTGCATGTAAATAGAGGGGGGGGGATTGTCACCACTCGCAAGCCGTTCGCTTTGGACCAAACCATTTCATGTAAATAGGGGGGGGGATATAATTTTAGATATATATATAGTACGGGCATGCCCTAGTATAGTCAAATTAAGATAAAAAACAAAACAGTAGATTAAACACTCATGTATTAATTTGACAATAAATCATTTATCGGAAAAAATAAATCATCCATCAGAAAATATAAAATATTTATCAGACGATAAAACAAATCTATCAGAACAATTAAAACAAAGTAAACATCAGAATACACGTAATTTGAATGATTTTACGTAACATTGTTTTCAGAAACTTGTGTTTCAAAACATTGCCTACTTCTTTGACAAGATGGCTTTGGTTGACACTGGAAAGTTTTCACGATGAAGTTTCACAACTCTCAACACAAATTGCTTCTGCTCTTCATTCTTGGTCAGAGTGTCATGGAAAGTTTGGATGAGAGCAACACCTCGCTCAGCACAGTCATTGATAACCTTCATGCTGCGTATCTTCTTCTCAAGCTCTTGGTATGAGTTGTCTGTGTTCCAGAGGTGTGGCTCCTTTTCCAGAAAACTCAGTGATACTTCTTTGTCAGACTCTGAGATGACAACACCAAATAATTCAAGAGATCGACTTGTGATGTAGGTGTCCACCGAGTCAGAAAGCCTGAAGGCTTTAGCATCTATCCTATGAAGATTGTTTGGCTTTGGAGCCCGCTTGAAGTTCTTCACCATCTTTGCCTTTGTCATCATCCACCCGGCTATCAAAAAGAGCTAATGCAGCAAGGTGTTCTGACAAATACCAGAGGTGTCCAGTGAATGCTTTGACAGCAGTTTCACAGACAATCATATCTGGGTAAGAATCAAGCGTTGAAAGAAGAAGCAAATCATTGAGAGGTGCCTTTGTGGGTAGCGGCACCACAAGCCAGAATCTCGCATACACAAGTGCAACAAAAAGAGCAACCTGTGTGATTCCCTTCAATTCACGTGATGTTAGCTTTATTTGGTCTTTGAAGAGAACCATCTTGAGAGCATATATGGCTTTCATCATCCAGCGGGCATTGTGCATAGCTCCTGGGGCACGGAATTTCACCTCTCTGGCCTCACATCCACCCAGAAATGTATGGCATAGTCTCAGAAGTTCTTCATAGTCATCACGTGGGTCGTGGGTGTTGTTCTTTGAGTGCAGCTGCATAAAAATGTATCATATTCTGACGTTCAATAAGGTTATCGGAAAATATTTTATCTTCTCCTACTTGGAACCTCTTCTTGTCAATTAAAGGCCACTGTTTCTGAAACCTCTTGAACAGTCTGATCTCAGGTCCGCTAGTGGGTCCTATGACTTTAGTTGTAACATCAGAGAGCATTACTTCAAACACATGATGACGACATGCAATCCAGACAAGCTTAGCATCCAAAGTTGCTTCAATGAGGGTACCTGCTCCATTTCTCAGCCCTGTGTTGGATGCAGTGGTGTCAAACACTATGCCTTTCACCAACTGTGTGACATTCCACTCCTAAAGAAGTTGTATGCATGCATTTGCTTGTGCTACACCAGTGCCTTGGGGAATTTTTGGGACTCCAAGCAACTTCTCGGTATTCATACCAGTTACAAGTATCGCTACCCGATCAACAGATTCTTTGTGATTGCCAGTATAATCAGGGAGCAGTTTCCCATCCCAGTGTAGTAGGAGTGGGCTATTACATGAGAAATTTGCCTTTTCTTCAGTGGCCATTATTTCCCTTCCACGACTTCGAGCACGACGAATCCCATCCACTGCGTGACAGAGAAATGTCTTCAATGGTATGACCAAGAGATTGTGCAAAAGCACTGGCCACAAACACAGCACGCTGATCTGAGAGATTTACTCTGCCCAGAGTTGCCACTATTGCTGGAGTGATCACCTCGATGGGAGCCTTTTTCGCCTGTTTGGCAGAAGATGGACTTTGGAGTTTGAATTAATTGTCCCCTGAATCGGAGCTTTCAATGTCAGACTCATCATCATCATCAACCACAGCTGATGTTGATGGAACAGATTGCATTGCTGTTAGAATCTCAGCAGCATGTTTCTTCTTTCTTTTATCTTCATTCTCATTCTCAAGAACACGCTTTCTGTTCTCCTTCACTGCCAGAGTGTTGTCCACAGATCCCATACGTGAACTTGAGGGATCCTCACGCTGCATGATAAGGAATGCTTTGTCTTCTTCATTCGTCATTTTCTCAAGCGCATCATTTGGTGAGATATCAGAGGGATTGAAGATCATGTTTGAACATCTGCTCCTTCACTCTATAGTTTTCGAATGTCTTGGTTCTATTTTTCTTCACCAGTTTGTAGACGTCATACAACTTCAAAAGTTGGGGCTCACAGGAATCTACTCTCTGCACTGGAATTCGTGCTTTCTCACAGTATGCACACACAGCTTGTACAATAAGTTTGGCACTTTCACGAACTGTATGGTGTTCTTGTATGTGATGGTACACCATTTTCTGTAATGTGTCCTTTGGTTGGTAGTCCCCCCACATATTATTTCCTTTTCAGACTTGCCCAGCAACCAAACTGTGGAAGAGCTGCGAGTTTCTGCCATCTGAAAAAAAACAGGATAAATTAAAAATGTTATTTTTTGAGCAACCTCTAAATAAGTTCCAATTGACCTCATATTTGGTTCATATGATCTTCATAAACATAGGAACAAGGGCAGCCTTGTGGAGCATGGATTTTTAATAGTATTAAATATTACATATATCTGTGGACCACCCTAATATATATATACATACATACATACCCACACATACATACCCACACATACATATACACATACATACATACATACATTGGTGTGTGTGTGTGTGTGTGTGTGTGTGTGTGTGTGTGTGTGTGTGTGTGTGTGTGTGTGTGTGTGTGTGTGTGTGTGTGTGTGTGTGTGTGTGTGTGTGTGTGTATATACATATATATATATATATATATATATATATATATATATATATATATATATATATATATATATATATTTGGAATCCTGTTTGGCTGTTGAAACCAAAGCTTTCAGAATTATTGGAATCTCCCGCGATGAAGCTATCTCTGAGGGCCTTTCACTCACTCACCGCAGGCAGGTAGGTGGTCTTTCTGTCTTCTACCGACTCCTCTCCGGCCTTGCACCCCCAGCTCTCTCTATGCTCTGTCCCCCAAATATTCCTACAGGTCGCACAAGATCTGCCAGCAACCCTCTGATGGTTAAACTGCCGAAATCTCGGCTCTGCGCTCACCTTCACTCTTTCATTCCTCTTTTCTCCCGCCTCTGGAACAAACTCCCTCACTCCCTTCAATCCCACTCCTCCCTCCAGGTCTTTAAAACAGCTGTTCACCACCATCTCCTTTCTTCCCCCATCCAAAACCTTGATCTTTTCTACCCCCGCTAATTCACCCCAGATCCACCTTGTTTGAAATTCCAACTTCTTTCCTGGAAGTCCTGGCAGTGTCCATATGTTTTATACCTCTCCCACTGCCCCCTTCCCACGCCCCCCCCCCCCCCAAATCCCTCGCCCTCTCTCAGATCTCTCGATGTCTCCATGTCTCTCGGTCCCTGCTCTCAAATGTTGTGTTTGTGTCCTTCCCCCTCTCTCCCCATCTTGTCTACCGCTCCCTATGTTATATGTTTTATGTGTCGGTTTGTCTTTCTGTGTGATTAATGTTCGCTCTTTCACGAGCCTCGATCTTGTATACAAAAAAAAAAAAAAAAAAAAAGATATATATATATATATATATATATATATATATATATATATATATATATATATATATATATATACACACACACATACATTTGTATACATACATACAAACGCTGTTCAAGACGACATTGCCTTACGGGCTATGCTGTAATAACCATGCATTATGAAGCAATGAGTAAATGCTATTGATTGTCAAAATTTTGGTGGAGGCAGCCATCTTGTTTCTTTTCTTCATGATTCTGCCAATCAAAAACATGTGACAAAAATATCAGTTTCTTTTATTGATAGGATTAGGGTTTTTTTTTGTATACCTGATCGTGACTCAGGGAAAAGCTAGAGCAGAATGGAAAGATGGAAACACCAACAGCGGAGTGGAAGTGAGAATGAGATCGAGGAGGAAGAATGGAGGAAACATGGGGGTGAATAAGCTGCACTTTATATATGAGTATTTTGGGATGAATGTGTGAGCTTTATATGCGAGCTAAATGAAACGCAGGAAGAAGTGGAAGGAGAGGGTGTGGATGAAACAGAAAATGAAGAAACCAACGAACAACTAACAAAAAATGAAAAGAGGTGAGGAAGAGGTGGGAAATTGCAATAACCTGGAAAAATGGAGGGCTTGGTAATGGGGTCATTTTGGATATGGATGGGGGATGGATGACCCAAGGGGATGGTGAACAGCTGTCTTGAAGACATGAGAGGGGAATATGACTGAATTGGCTGGAGAGGTCAGTTATACAGGTGAGATAAAATAACCTAAAAAAAAAAAAGTAGTGCTTAGCATGTAGTGCTTATACTTATATAAGTAGTGCTTATACTTGCAAAATCCCTAAAATAAGTTGTTGGCCGATGATGACCTCAAAAATAATTGGTGGTTGAATTTAGTGACCTGGTATGCAAATCCTCTTAAAATTTCAAATCAATCGGATGAAAATTGAGGATTTTTGAAATTTGGCCTATGTTGACATTTTGGCCTATGCTAACCTTTTGGCCTACGTAAACCTCAAAAATACTTGGTGGGTGAATTGTGACCAGATGTGCAAATCCTCTTAAAATTTCAAGTCAATCTGATGAAAATTGAGGATTTTTGAAATTTGACAAAATTGGTGATGACCTTTAACCTATGACCTTTTGACCCCAAAAACAATAGGCTCCTTGCTTATGACTAACTCTACTTCCATTTTGTGAAGTTTCATGGAGATCGGTTGAAAATTGTGACCTGTAGGCGAATGACAAACAGACAGAATAACAAACAAGACCAACCATTATTCTTGAAAAATCTTCGATTTCCGCAAGTAATGAGTGAACGTGAGTAGTGATCCAAGAAGAAGGTTACTGCCAGACCGCGTGTGCCCATCCGGTCTGCAACACCAATCCCACTGCCAGACCGCGTGTGCCCATCTGGTCTGTAACACCAATCCCACTGCCAGACCACGTGTGCCCATCTGGTCTGTAACACCAATCCCACTGCCAGACCGCGTGTGCCCATCTGGTCTGCAACACCAATCCCACTGCCAGACCACGTGTGCCCATCTGGTCTGTAACACCAATCCCACTGCCAGACCGCGTGTGCCCATCCGGTCCGTAACACCAATCCCACTGCCAGACCGCGTGTGCCCATCCGGTCCGTAACACCAATCCCACTGCCAGACCGCGTGTGCCCATCCGGTCCGTAACACCAATCCCACTGCCAGACCGCGTGTGCCCATCCGGTCCGTAACACCAATCCCACTGCCAGACCGCGTGTGCCCATCCGGTCCGTAACACCAATCCCACTGCCAGACCGCGTGTGCCCATCCGGTCCGTAACACCAATCCCACTGCCGGTGACCAAAAAAAAAAAAATCCCACAATATTAATTTTGGAAAGGAATGTCACGATTGTAAATTCTAATTATCTTCTTCATTAAGAATGGAGCAGAGAGAAACTCTCATTTGATGACGTATCATTTATATCATTTCATTACAATTTGATGAATAAAAACTGAAGTTTTTATACCTTAAGGTTATCAATTGTGATTTCCAGGTATCCATGACAATAATCACAACATTTGATATAATTATCAGTGGAGGAATTACCCGACTGCATTACCTTGAGGAAGTCGAGGAAGTCGAGGATGTGCGTAAAGGGGATGCGTGTTCTGTGCCCACCTGAGTTTCCCAATATTGGCTTCGGTCGCCCACCAGTTTGCTAGGCCTCAAAGCCTGTGAGATATTTCGAATGTTTGTCAGAAATGCTTTTGTCAGCTTTGATCGAACCCATGCGACGTGCTTATAAATATTGTATCATTTTGAGTGTGAAATGAGGTGGGAGGTGGGAGACGTTCATCCGTGATGTGTGCGGACGTCTTGGGAAGCAGGGGATTTCGGAATCGAATTAAGCAAATGTGATGGAAGCGTTGTGTTTATTTTATGGAGTAATAAAGGGTTTTCCTGTGACGTTCTCATTAATTTTTTCTTCCTGTAGGGATTTTTGAGGTGGAGACCAATTTGAACACGCTCTGATGTCTCTCCAAGATTTTTCAATATCTGTGCGACGATTCATCTTGCATTCATCCAAATCTGCCCAATTCCATTTGTGCGGAAAAGAACCATCGCTGTCTGGTTTCAATTTTCAGGGGCGGATCAAGGGGGGGTGCGCTCCCCCCCCCCACCCCCCACCCTTCGATCGAGGTTGAAGGTGCAGGCGATGCGAATCTGCTGAACTGTTGGACCAGGGAAGAATGCAAGGAACTGCAGAAACTTCTAAGAACGCACGAAATGCCGTTTCTGACGATCAATTTTTTTAAATTTCCTGTGGGAGGGCCCCCAGACCCCCCTTTATCCCCCCCCCTCCCCAGCGATATAGTTTCATGCACCCCCACCCCGTCTTGAAATTCCTGGATCCGCCCCTGATTTGGCTCCAAATATTTGTCCTGATGATTTTCCATGCATCGTATCTTCGTTTTGGAAATGTGTATAATGAAGCTTTCCTGTCTGGGCCTGTCCTGGGGGTTTGTTGTGTGACGCAGCTTCATTGTTGTGTTTGTTGTTTTGTTTTTTTGTGGAGCGCACACCACACCAAGGTGTGGCTGAAACTCTATGAAATGCAAACTTTGCTAATCGTTTGTTTTTGTTCGAACAAATTTAATTCCATTCCTTAATACACCAATAGTCCTTTCCGACAGATTAGTTTCATCCTCTTCGCTTAAGTCTGGTCTGGGTTGGATTCCTGATGGATAATAACCCAACTGGAAACTGACATTCTGGTGGAGCATGGATGAAATCGACAACGATGATTGAGGAGGTACGCCAACCACCATGGGTATCTAGGACAAGATGACATTCATCTTTTAACCATTTGTCGGAGCATAAGGCCTTGTTCTTCGTTCTACATCATGTCATTCCGGTACACTGCCAGGAAGTTATCGCATCATAACGTCTGCTGTTATTGCAGAGGGAGCATTAAGTGTGCTATCTTGTTTACCTTGCACTCACTTGTAAGCATTGAATATTATAAGGTGCATTTTAATACACTTGGCCGCTACATGCTGGTACCTTTGTCAAAATTCCCAATTCCTGCCCTGGATAAGGTAAAGCAATGCACTCGGTAGATTGTATTTGTGACGGAGACTGTGGAATCGCACATGAAATTGCTCATTTCTGACGTAATGGAAGCATCCTCCGATATCGAAGAACGAGGATCATTTTTTAAGTTGTTGACTTTGACTGGTTTCAATGAAACTTTTTGTTTCCCACTCGATCCTTGGACTTGTTGATGGTTGATGTGGGGCAACGCTTGCTCTCACGGTTGAAGTACCATTAATATAAGCCTTTATGGTTTGTGTGCAGCCTGTTGCTGCTGGTTGCATCATTTTCTGGGGGAGCGGCTGCCGCTGATGCAATAACCAGTCATCAGGTAGTCATTTCGCCGACCTTGGAAGGATGAAAGGCGGAGTCGACCCACGTGGTGTTGATTCACCGGTGTGACAGAGGCTCGGACTCGGGACCCGAAGATCTTCTTCTTCTTCTTTTTTGTATACTTAGTCGAGGCTCATATAAGAGCTAACACATCGAACATGTAATAAAGGGAGCAGTAGACAAGAGGGAGAGAGAGAGAGGGAAGGACAACAGTAAAGAACAGGGACATCGGGAGATCTGTGGAAGGGAGAGGTCTGGGGTGGGGTACATGGGATAAACAAGATGGACACTACAAGGACTTTCAGGAAAGAAGACGGAATTTGAAAAAGGTGCATTTGGGGTGCATTAATGGGGGTAGAAAATATCAAGGTTTTGGATAGCGGAAGATAAGAGATGGTGGTGAACAGCTGTTTTAAAGACATGGAGGGAGGAGAGGGATTGAAGAGAGTGAGGGAGTTTGTTCCAGAGGCGGGAGAAAAGAGGAATGAAGGAGTGAAGGTGAGCAGAGGGTCTTGATTTTGGTAGTTTCACCAGAAGAGGGTTGCTGGCAGATTTTGTGCGACCTGAAGGAATATTTGGGGGACAGAGCACAGACAGATCAGGGGGAACTAGGCCAGAGAAGAAACGGTAGAAGACAGAAAGACCACCAACCTGCCTGCAGTGACGGAGAGAACGACCCTCCCAATCAGCTTCATCGTGGGAGATTCCAATGATTCCAAAAGCTTTGGTTTCTACAGCGTGAAGCCGAGCTAGGTGTGAGGCAGGAGCACCAGCCCAGAGGGGAGGGCAGTACTCCATTGAGCTGCGGATGAAAGCTTTGTAAGTGGTGAGGAGCTCAGAAGTGCCCAGAAAGGACTTCGCACAAAGGAAGGACAATTGAAAAGCTAGAAGCCGATTGTTTTTTTGTTTCGTTAGATCGAAATGTCAAAAGTGAAAGTTGCATAAAATAATTAATTTTCATCTGATTGACTTGGAATTTGAGCAGGGTTTGCATATTAAGTTGTATTACTATCTGCAATGTGACTTGTATTTTCAGCCTCCAAGAATTACAGGAGTGAAAACCTACGATAAGAATGTAAACAGGAACCAAATCCTGATGGACTTGCATATCAGGTGCCGACAAACACAATCTATGGATGGCACTCGTATTGCATTCCCACAACCCCAAGTCTCATAATTTGCACCACACACTTTGTTTTATTACTACTATGGTTCCTTTATTGTGTTGTTCCATGAAAAAGGAACTACCATTTCAAAAAGTCGATTTCTTGGAAGTTTGAAAGTTTGATTTTGAGGCCTAATTAGCGCAACGCGTCTTCTCGAGATCTACGAAGGCGTTTGCATTTCACGTGTCACGAGATCAGTCAAACAAATGTTCACAGCCTGTTTGTTTTGACCAAATTGCTATTTGTGGTGTTTTTTTCCCCCCAGTTACAAGAGTGATTGTGAAGTGGTGGTGGAAATTCCAAAGTTCTTGGTGAAGGGTGGAGTTAAGGATTTCCAGGTATATAGTTTGGATGGAGCTTGATGTCCCACGATCGGAATTACATTCTCGTGGTTTTAAATATATAATCATATTTTGTTTCATAGTTTGTATACATGTGAACGTCACATGTTCTGTGGAGCCTTTCCATGACTGTCTTTTTTATTGTCTGCCTCTTTGCTTTCTTTCACAGCTGCATGGCATGCTACGCGTCGTACTTGAGCCACTAATTGGCCAAATGCCAATCATCGGAGCACTCACACTCTTCTTTATCCAGAGACCGGTGAGGATGAGATGTGCAAAAATTGAATTGTGGACACATGTGGATCACGGAGAGAAATATAATTTGTGCTCGCTATCGTTCTAACTGTCACACTTGGTGGCATTAATTTCCCTTGGCATCGTTTCCTCTTCAACCTTCTCAATTGCGAGTTTGTTGGGCGGTGATTGCTTTCGCACCGCTCAGCAACTTCGATGAAGATGAGACGCATGCACATGGCTGTTTCTCAATAAGCAATACCAAAGATGAGAATGGAAATTAAAAAGGAAATTTACACAAAGTCTAGGCTGTTGGAAAACCTGAGGACATCGAGTTAAAAAGACAATGGATTGACTGTGGGGCAACAACTGGACTGTGCTGGCAGGATGGCCTAGATGTACGCACAGCAAGGGCACTGTGGTATTGGCACAGCCACACTCCCAGCGATGATGCAAACCAGCAGCCACAGGCTGCACACAAAATTAATGAATCAACAGTTGGACTCCAGAAAGCCAATGAACAAACAAAAAAGGAGCAGAGAGAGGATGGGAGGAAGTCCGTTAACCTACAAGTAAGAGGAATAACAAGGAAATTTGACACACGAGGTGGGCAATCGGCCCATCATGCCTACGCTACCCCAACACCAGATTAAATAGTCTGCCAAGAAGATGACTTAAATTAATTGGGGGAATGGAGAAAACTGAGATGGGAAATTTGATGGGATGCGATGGGATTGGGCAATTAGAGCTCTGGAGGGAAGAATGAGATTGAATGCAGAACTAGCCCAGCTGGTAAAGATAGTGTCGATCTGCATTGGCGGACATGTAGAATAAAGGTTTGAATCAACATGGTGTTTGAGTTGTGATAATCGCCGTGGTAAGCGAGTACAAGATGACGTTCCGGGAACGTTTTTCCTCTGAAGAAAGGTGAACACCCGAAAACAAAGGACATCTTTTGTTTTGACGAAGGGTTAATGCTCGAAACATTCGGTTCTCGTTGCTTCCCGTGGTGCTTACATACCTCTATCAACGTTCTGTTCATTCCATCCATGACAAGTAAAAGGGTTGGGTTAGATGGGGTTAATGTGGGTAGTAATAAAAAAAAAGATCCTGCGTAGGGATGGGGGATGACTTGTGATGGTGGTGCACTGGTTACCTTAAGCTCTGGAAGGGAGAGTGAGATTGAACTGTCTCATCAATGTGGCTATTTGGACCAGAAAAAAGGAGGAACACAAGAGTGTGGGGTGGGTGTGGGTGTGTGGTAAACATGGATTTTGTTGAGTTGTTGTTGTATAGCACAGGAGAGATCTCACAAGCAGGCGCTGCATGGAGGCAGCCAATCGATCTCCCAGGAGCGACCCAGAGATCCCCACCTCTAGGATTGTGTACCCCAGCCTTCGTGAAGTCAGGGCCACGACAGAGTTGGAGAGAGTTGGAGAGAGTTGGAGAGAGTTGGAGAGAGTTGGAGAGAGTTGGAGAGAGTTGGAGAGAGTTGGAGAGAGACAGACAGAGACAGACAGACAGACAGAGACAGACAGAGACAGACAGACAGACAGAGAGAGACAGATAGAGAGAGACAAGAGGGAAAGGGTTGGTCCATGGGGGACCGATCGACACTGACCGTGACCCTCCTGCCCTGACAAATCCGAGAAGCAGGGAAGAATGGGGAAGATTTCGCCCCCGACTTGCATCAAGTACAACCACCATGTAGAGGATTCCCTGATAAGGATTCTGTGAGTTTAACTATGACGAGGGTACTGGGTGAATGCATGTGCCTCAGAATTGATGCCAAGCAGACGGAGCTGGACCACGAAAGAGGCAAAAATGAAATGCAGACAGAGGCTGCAACAATGTCAAAACAGGCCTTGTGCTTTGACCTCAGCACAGGAAAGGCCAAGTTGACCATCAAATTAATTATAGGTTTTGAAAAGAAGGAAATAATTTTTAGGTATTAATTGTTTAATAATATGTTGAGGTTTTTATTCTGCATTGTGCGATGGTTTATGATTGCTGCATTGATTCTGCTTGCCTTGGTCATGTGTTTCTTTTTGCTGCAATGTGTGTTAAGCGGTCACAACTTCCCCATGTTTGCTACTTTTTATAAGAGTTTGATCAACACTGGCTTGTTTGATGTTCCCATTAGAACCAGACATGTTTGCTTGTTTTTTTTAAGTTGTTTTTTTAGTAGGATTTGAGACTCTTGGTGGAGCTGCCACACACACATCTCACACACATGGACAAAGAGACAAGTACAGGAGACACAACACAGGACATTTTAGATGAGACAAACTCATCTAAAGTCTCATCACTATTCATCAGTTATTGTGGGAAGTGTCGTCACTTCCTGGGGCACTCTGGGTATCAGGGACGCCACAACAATGGCGACGCCTTTTTCACCACACTCAGCAGGGCATTTCCTATGGAGGAATTTCCTCTTCCCCATGGATGCCAACCAGTGGGAATTGTCCGTGCTCTTATCTGTGTTTAATACTGAATGTCAAGGAACGAAGCAGCACAAACCATTTTTAATGGTCTGGTTTGACTCGGCCGGAGTTTTAACCGCCAACCTCCCAGACTCGGAGTGGATGTTCTCACTATTGTACCACTAAGTCTGGTGAACCCAGGTCCAAATCTTATCTATCATATGTATTTGTCTTTTGTCTGCTCGTGTGTTTGTAATTCGTATTAAAGTAGGTTGATGTCTACTAATACCTTTGTCCTGCATGTGGTTTATGTATGAGCTCCACTCTAAACCTTCGATCAATGTAAATATATAATAGCCTTAGGGAAGCCCTTGCACATACAGGATAAGACTAAAACCCACTCAGTAGAGCGCATACTCCCGCCGTGGGTCAAGTTGGAATAGTACGATTTCACAAAAGTTTGAGGGAGTAGTTCAGTGACAGCACAAGACAAGACAACACAAGACAGACACTGCACAGATATATATTTAGAATATATAGAAGATAATGTTAAAAAAAAAATAAGGCAATTTCACTTACATTTTCGGATTCAGCGTTCAATTCTATATAAGTGAGGGTATTTTGAGGCATGTGTGAATTCAAATAAAATAGTAAGCCATGAAAACGTTCGTTTCATTCCTTAGGGATACAACATGTAAAACTGGCCCAAGCGTCAAAACAAAACTCCCTCATTTTAGGTCGTACAAGCTAATGCGACCACTCATTCTTCTGGGAAGAATCCCGTGCACATGCTTGGCACACTTATAACTCACCTAAGTCTTTATAAGTTCATCAAATACTGACACTGCGATTGACATTCACTGAGGTAAATGTTGATATCTCTTCTGAGGTTAAAAAAAACAAAAACAGTTTTAAAGCATTATACGTATCAAACGATACATTTTATGAAACGGGGAAACCGAATACACACTTTGGTGGTTTTAAAATGACAGAATATGTCTTTATTAGAAAAAGAAAAAAAAAGAACCTTGAAGACGACGCTGCTAACAAAATACACCGCTCACGCATAACCACGAGTTTAAACTACATTTACAACAAATATGAAAACTATTTTCATATCACAATGTTAAATATAGAATATATAGAAGATAATGTTTAAAAAAAATGAGCCCTATCTTCCAATGGTAAACAATCCTTCAAAAAATTCCTGGATCCGGAATAATATCCTGAGTTTCACCAAAAACTAATCAATTCTTCCTTATCCCAAGGGCAATCATCCCACCAACTTTCATCCAAATCTGTTCAGAACTTTTCCAGATATCTTGTTCACAAACACACGAACACACACACGGACACACACACACACACGGACACGATCAAATGCATTACTCCCTAGCGGGAGTAAAAATTAGGAGAGATCAATCTTCTTGTCCTTTACATGAATTACAAGGACATTGCTTGTTGTGTTCAACCATTACCCTTAGCTACCCACCTTTGCTCTTATATGCGCCACCCACGCCACATCTAGGATCTAGGTGCAGGGATTTTTCCTATTTCTTGTGCTTTGCTCTTCCATGCACCTCCATGTTAGAAACAAATGAAAGGTAGACAATGGACACTGAAACACAGTATTTGTGATTTGAACTTGGTTTCACGACATGGTAAAGCAATTGCTCAGATGGGAAAATCAAACAGCCAGTTTTAATATTTACCTCCACCACCAAAGGTGGGCGGGCAGAGGTTATGTTTTCGCCCCCGTCTGTCTGTTTGTGAACAGGATATCTCAAAAGGTTGTGGATGTATTCGGACGAAATTTTGTCGAAAGGTTGGGTTTGTGACAAGGATGAAATTATTAGATTTTGGTGAACATCCGGATCCAGATACTAGAATTTTAAAAGTGATTCTTCACCATTGAGAGATAGGGCCAAAAACGATATATATCGAATGATATTTCAAAAAGTTGTGGATGACTTATGACAAAACTTGGTGGATGCGTTGGTTTGGTGACGAGAACAAGCCAATTGGATTTTGCGTCAGGTCCGAATCCAGATCCAGCCTATCGGTGGGATACAAATTAACGTAAACTGTTCAACCTGGCGGAGGTATGCGCTCTACCGAGTGATGTTCTCGTGTGATATACAAACTGTAGAGCGAGTGGTCTTGTTCACTCAAGCTTCAATTCAGCCATTTTGTATTTGCTGACGAAGACTTGAGCATGAAACGGTGTAGTTCAAAAATGGTGTCGTTGGAATACTTTGCCAATATGTCTGATAATTGCCCACTTTCGTTTCCTGGTAGTATTTCATGGTACCGACCTCTGGAGACACGTCTGCCGTGTCTTCATAGATGATCCCATCTCGCACGACAGTGCGTTATTTCTGTTTGCACTGTGCTGTTTGTGCAGCGGAGGCCCAAGTCTGTGCAGTTAATTGTGTTTATCAGGAAATTGAGATGCGGCATGAAGTGAACCATGCTCGCTCGACGTGGCATCTCAAGTTGTGAGCATCACGTTAGTTGTATATCACGTGCACCTGGCCTTACTCCGCTGATGTCTCACACGTTGCCGCAAGGTCATTGCCAAATCGATAGATTGGTGTTGAATTGTAGGATTCATGTACTTCACGGTCGGGGTGAAAGTGGCCCTTATTGAGTTTGACGACTGCTCTGATCTCCATCACAAAAGTCCTTCAATTAATGGTATGACGCAATAAAATTTGCCTTCTGTTCATATCTTGTGATTATATATTTAAAATAAGCTCATGAGATGGTTTCTTTTTATAGTATATATTTTATTTATTGTATGCACTTCCTTTTATTATTCATTATACATGAAGTTTCCTTTTATTTTATTTATTATAGGCAATATTATAGGCAATATTGTGGTGCTCATATCAGGTCTCACTGAGAGCATTTAAGAAACCACCACAAATTGTAGACTTGTGCTAGGTGTAAGCTGACAATGTGAGGCAGGCCGAACACCTCCTCACTGTAGGTTACTAGTTGTTTGGGGGTTCGGGAGGGAGAGGGAGATTGCATTTGTTAAAATTGCAAGGAAGGATGAGAAGAGTGGAGGCATTGGAATGAGGGAAGACTCGTGGGAGTAAAGTGAAGGCGTGGAGTGTAAGGCAGAGGAGAATATACAGGTTTCCATTTTGTGTGTAACCAACGGCAGCAAATGGTGCTCTGCTATTGTTAACTTTTCTTTTTTTAAACGATATCAAATATTTTTAATTAACCAAACTGCTTTGGTTTCATACAGTCATGGCCAAAAATATTGGCACCCTTGCACTTTTTTCAAATAATGCACCATTCCTTCCAGGAAAATTGAATTTTTCTATAAAAAAAATTGGATACAAGATCGAGGCTCGCGTAAGAGCTAACATTAATCACACAAAAACAAACGGACACATAAAACATATAATAAAGGGAGCGGGAGACGAGATGGGGAGAGGGGAAGCACACAAGCACAACAGGAGAGAACAGGGACATCGGGAGATCAGTGGGAGGGAGAGGGCTTGGGGGGAGGAGGCATGGGAAGGGGGGAGGGTGGGAGAGGTATAAAACACATGGACACTGCCAGGACTTCCAGGAAAGAAGTCGGTATTTCAAGAAAGTGGATCTGGGGTGAATTAGCGGGGGTAGAAAAGATCAAGGTTTTGAATGGGGGAAGATAAGAGATGGTGGTGAACAGCTGTTTTAAACACCTGGAGGGAGGAGTGGGATTGAAGAGAGTGAGGGAGTTTGTTCCAGAGGCAGGAGAAAAGAGGAATGAAAGAGTGAAGGTGAAAAGAGAGTCTTGATTTTGGCAGTTTCACCAGAAGCGGGTTCCTGGCAGATCTTGTGCGACCTGTAGGAATATTTGGGGGACAGAGCACAGACAGAGCTGGGGGAGCAAGGCCGGAGAGAAGTCGGTAGAAGACAGAAAGACCACCAACCTGCCTGCAGTGAGTGAGTGAGAGGCCCTCAGAGTCAGCTTCATGGCGAGAGATTCCAATGATTCTGAAAGCTTTGGTTTCTACAGTATGAAGCCGAGCTCGGTGTGAGGCAGGAGCACCAGCCCAGACGGGAGAGCAGTATTCCATTGAACTGCGGATGAAAGCCTTGTATGTGGTGAGGAGGTCAGGTGTGCTAAGGAAGGACTTCGCACGGCGGAGGATGCCCAGTCGGCGACTGGCTTTGGAAGCCAGCTTTGAAATGTGGTTTTCCCAGGAAAGATCATGGCAGATAGTGAGACCCAAAGGCTTGAGTGACAGAACTTCGTGGAGAGGATTGTTGAGAAAGTAGATGGGAGGGTTGTCCAGTCGGTCTTTTCGGAGAGACATAGTGAGAGTGTGAGATTTGTCAGGATTGAAAGAAATGTTCCACTTGTATGACCAGTCTGTGATTATTTTTTTTCCAAGTCTGCAGAGAGTGAGGAGGCTGCAGACTGCCAATCTGAGGGATAAGGAATGGAGCGGCAGAGAGTGGAGTCATCAGCAAAGATAGAGAGAGGATTTTCCAGAGAGTTAGAGAAATCATTGATGAAGACCAGAAAAAGAACAGGGCCCAGAACACTACCTTGGGGAACTCCAGCCAGAACGGGAAGGGGAGATGAGAGAAATCCATTCAGGGCCACATGTTGACTACGACCAGAGTGGAAGTCCGCAAGCCATGCGTGGAGATTTCCATGGATACCATAGGCGGAGAGTTTGGTGAGCAGAGCGGGGTGCCAGACTGTATATGAGGCACGTGATATGTCAAGGGAGACAGCTCTGATTTCCTGTTTGGCATTGAGGACCTCCATCCATTGTTGAGACAGCAGAAGCAGCATGTCCAGAGTAGAGTTACCTAGTCTGAATCCAAATTGATGATCTGAGATCAAGCCATTAGAGAAGAGGAAGGATTTGATGTTAGAAGCGATGATTTATTCCATGACCTTGCTGATGATTGGGAGCAGGCTGATTGGTCTGTAGTTGCAAGGATCTGTTTTTGCACCTTTTTGTGTAAAGCGGTAATGTTGGCTGATTTCCCAGCAGATGGCAGATGACCTTGAGCAAAAGAGAGGGTGAAGAGAACAGAGAGAGGGTGAGATAGAGCGGCAGAGCAGGATTTTAGGACCCGTGGGCTGACGCCGTCTGGTCCAGTTGCAGAATCAGAGTCGAGGTTTGACAAAAAACTTCTCCACCTTGTCAGGAGAAAAGGATGCAGAGTCCTGGATTAGCTGGGTTCGACTGGGAAAGGTGGGTACAGAAAGAGATGGGTTCAGGACACAAACACAGAGGCAAACACAGTAGCCGTTTGAGGTAAGGTAGGGGATAGAAGGGGAACAAACACCAGAAACAGATTAGACCAGATGCCACCAGGATTTGGAGGAGGGAGACAGATTTGAAAGTTCAGTCTTGAGAGTAGAGAGATATTGTTTCCTGGCTCTCCTGATGGTACACACACACACTTGTTCCGAGCTTTGTGAAAGGAACTGAGATTGCCTTCAGTTGGATGAGCCTTCTATGAGGTGAAGGCAAGTTGTTTCAAGGCAACTGCCTCACCACAAGCTTCAGTGTACCATGGACGGGAGGAAGGGTATGACAACTGAAGACGAGATGGGATAAATCTGTGCATCAGAGAGGGCAATTTACTTTGGAAGAATTCCCAGGATGAGTTGATGTCAGAGGCAGTAGAGATGGAAGACCAGTCCAGATGATCGATGGCTGCTTGCAGACCGTGCCAGTTGGCCTGAGTGAAATGCCAGACTCGTCGGTGCTGAGGAGGCTCTCTGAGAATGGCCAGAGAGATGTCCACTTAAACAAGCACATGATCAGAAGAACCGATTGGAGCAGAAGAAGAGCAGCAGACATTTGCAGGGAAGTTTGTCATAACCAAGTCTAGAAGAGAAGATGCTCCATTGACTGAGATCCGGGTCGGGAAATTGACAGATTGTGTCAGTTCCAGTGAGTCATAGAATTCCTTTGCTGAGGTGCCATGGCTGGTGAGAGAGGTCCCCACTGGCATGATGACAGTTGAAGTCACCACATATGAGGAAGAGAGAGTTGGGATGAGTGGATCGAAGTTGGTCCATATTATCAGACAGGAGATGGAAATGGAGTCATCACTGTTTGGAGGAAGGTACAACACACATAAACAAAAGGTGGGAGCGGAGGGGAAGCCCTAGCCAGAGGTACTCCTGTGGGTGCGGTGGAGAGAGGGCAGTGCAAGGAGAGTGAGGAAGAGTTTTTGATAAAGATAGCAACCCCACCACCAGGACGAGAATCAGGTCTGTCATACCGGAGGAGGGAGTAACCCGGGAGAGATATTAAAATATTGGATATCCAGGAACCAGGAAGTAACCAGGATATAGTAACCAGGAAGAGATAATTATAAAATATTTGAAGAGATATTAAAATATTTAGAAATATTTTGGTATCCACATTTGTATTTCTTTGGTTTGCAGTGGAACAAAAAATATATGCCAATGCACAAGTCACCACGACTTTCCCTTTCAATTTCCTTGATATTTACTCCCGCCAGCGAGTAATGCATTCGATCGTGTGTGTGTGTGTGTGTGTGTGTGTGTGTGTGTGTGTGTGTGTGTGTGTGTGTGTGTGTGTGTGTGTGTGTGTGTGTGTGTGTGTGTGTGTGTGTGTGTGTGTGTGTGTGCGTGCGTATGCGTGTTCGTATGTTCGTGTGTTTGTGAACAAGATATCTGGAAAAGTTCTGAACGGATTTGGATGAAAGTTGGTGGAATGATTGCCCTTGGGATAAGGAAGAATTGATTAGTTTTTGGTGAAGCTCAGGATATTATTCTGGATCCAGGAATTTTTTTTAGGGAATTTATTTTCCTGTTTTATTGAATTAAAGCTTTTATTCTTATTCTTAAATGATGTTTTTCTCCTCGAATTCCGAGGTATATTAAAATTAATTCTCTGACAGTTAGGGCCTTCTTTCTTTTTCATTTATTGTTTTGGGGAGAGGGGATGTTAAACAAAACGTATTATTCCAACTTGACCCACGGCGGGAGTATGCGCTCTACTGAGTGGCGTTCTAGTTTTCTGACTGCCATTACCCCCTCTACCCTCGTCCATGCATTCTCACTCACCTGAATCCTTTTCTGCACCTATGCCTCCAACTTAGCTATGGGGCTTTAATTATTTAAATAAGATATGAGATTTTAAGTACAGTATTTAAATATGCCCTAGACATAGTTATATTATAGACCAGAGGATAGATTATATTATGGACTAGATATTATAGACTAGAGGATAGATTATATTATAGACTAGAGGATAGATTATATTGTGGACTAGATTCCATGATAGAAAAAAAGAAAGAAAAAAAAAGACGAGTGGGCGTACTCCCTATGCCGCCTACAGAACCCGGCCGTGCCACCATGGAGACCCGACCGCCATGTTTTTGGGGAGCAACAAGTACACGGATGCGCACACTAACACTATGGTGTCTAAGAACGAGTGGC
Organism: Myxine glutinosa; assembly: GCF_964187855.1. NCBI lineage: Eukaryota > Metazoa > Chordata > Myxini > Myxiniformes > Myxinidae > Myxine > Myxine glutinosa. The sequence goes on from NC_136266.1 coordinate 17,302,344, forward strand.
CGTTTCAAGTTTATTTTTATTATTTGTTTCTTTTTTCTTTAATCTAAACGAACAATATACACCACTGGTCAAAAGTTTTAGAACACTTCAATTTTTCCAGTTTTTGTTGAAATTTACGCAGTTTGATGTCTCAATGTACTCTGAAATTAAGCACAGAACAAATAAACAGTTGGAGATAAAAAAGAAATCAAAGAATCATTTTGTTTAACAAAATTAAATTTACATTTTTGACTAACAACAACCTCAACAACTCATGTATAATCAGTTATGAGGTTAGTTAGCAACACAATACCGAAAATTCGGTTCGATTCCGACAACTTTGAAAATTTGACCTTTGTGACCTTCAAAGGTCGAAGATTCTGAAATTTGTTGGAAAACTTGTATTTCATGATGTATGTGATAATATAAGATCATGTACGACATTTCACCCTATCAGGAAGCGAACAATGTAATAAAACCATCAAAAATCGACTTTTCTAAATTTCGTGACCCTGTGACCTTGACCTTGGGGCGAAAATGAAAAATCGAGCTCCGTGGGGCTAGACACGTGACATTGGCCTAACCAAATACCGAAACCCCTGTCAGATTCCACCAACTCCCTCTGAGAAAATGTAGCTTGAACTCGATTACCCCCTAAAAATACATCTTTTTCGGGCGTGGCTCCGCCCACAATGGGCGCAATACGCCCACTCCAGGCAGAACACAACTAGATCATGATATCAACCTCCCACCCAAGTTTCATCAAGATCGGATGATATCATTCATCGATCGATCAAGATCAAGATGATCGATCAAGATCGGATGATATCGAAAGAGTTGCAAAGAGACATCAACTCCGCCTGTCATGCCTGTGCCTGTCTGGCCCTACAAGCAGAGCTGTATGGCTTTCTTTTACCATGGGTCTTATTGTAATGGCGACAACAATAAGACCCATGACATAAAAGAGAGCCAGACAGCCCTGCTTCTTGTTGTATGCCTGTCCGCCACTCTCAATGAATCACCAAATTCCGACCAAAATTTCTATTTTTAAAAAGAAAAACACAGAGTACTCACCTGTGAAAACGAACATCCTTCTTCTGGTTGCTACGATTTGTGCACCCGTAGCAGGCACAACTTTTCGGCATCTTGCCACTAGAAAATATTCGCGACACAACTAGTACATGTACATGTACGTTGTCAACAAATGTTGCCCCCCAAAAACATGGCTGCCGGTCGTCCTTGTCGGCACGGGGGTCAGGTGGTAGGTACACCCTCTAGTCTATAATATAACTCGATGGCCCAAGATGACTTCTAGAGCATGTAAATGTCACACTGTATATGTACAGGCCAGCGGGTCATGGTAATTGGCATCACAAATGAAACTAGAACGCCACTCAGTAGAGCGCATACTCCCGCCGTGGGTCAAGTTGGAATAGTACGATTTCACAAAAGTTTGAGGGAGTAGTTCAGTGACAACACAAGACAGACACTGCACAGATATATATTTAGAATACATAAAAGATAGTTTTAAAAAACAAGGCAATTTCACTTACACATTCGGATTCAGCGTTCAATTCTATATAAGTGAGTGTATTTTGAGGCGTGTGTGACTTCAAATAAAATTGTAAGCCAGGAAAACGTTCGTTTCATTCCTTAGGGATACAACATATAAAACTGGCCCAAACGTGAAAACAAAACTCGCTCATTTTAAGTCGTACAAGCTAATGCGACCACTCATTCTTCTGGGAAGAATCCCGTGCACATGCTTGTCACACTTATAACTCACCTAAGTCTTTATAAGTTCAGCAAATACTGACACCGCGATTGACATTCGCTGAGGTAAATGTTGATATCTCTTCTGAGGTAAAAAATAAAAAAATTTTTTTTTTACAGTTTTAAAGCATTATACGTATCAAACGATACATTTTATGAAACAGGGAAACCTAATACACACTTTGGTGGTTTTAAAATGACAGAATATGTCTTTATTATTTAAAAAAATGAACATTGAAGATGACGCTGCTAAAAAAAAATACACCGCTCGAACGCATAACCACGAGTTTAAAGTACATTTACAACAAATATGAAAACTATTTTCATATCACAATGTTAAATATAGAATATATAGAAGAAAATGTAAAAATAAAAAAATTAAAAAAAATGAGCCCTATCTTCCAATGGTAAACAATCCTTCAAAAAATTCCTGGATCCGGAATAATATCCTGAGCTTCACCAAAAACTAATCAAATCTTCCTTATCCCAAGGGCAATCATCCCACCAACTTTCATCCAAATCCGTTCAGAACTTTTCCAGATATCTTGTTCACAAACACACGAACACACACACACGGACGGACACAAGCGAATGCATTACTCCCTTGCGGGAGTAATAAGCCAAAATACTGAGAATGCAGGACAAGTGGCATCTTCTGGTCTTGAATGGGATGTGGGACATTTCAGTATAAAATGTGATGATCCCATAAAATAAGGAAAAATTTTATTCCAGATATGTTGCAACGCATAAGTTGCATTTTTCAAGGATGAATGCCGTAGCATATTTTCTGCACTAACAACAATGTCCTCCAAATTGTTAAATCTTAACTTCTGACATTGACGAATTCCCTTTTAATTATCACCAGAAAAATGAAACCGATTCACGGGATTGCCACTCCCATGTTATGAGAAGCACAAAAGGGAACGAGTTCATTTTCAGAGCGATGTTTTTTTATTTTGATATATTTTTTTAATGCATTTACAGTGAGGCGTTGGACGTTCATGATATTTGATTATTTTTGTTCCCGCAGTTCCTTTCACTTACTCACCCAAGGCAGGTAGGTGGTCTTTCCCTCTTCTACCGACTCCTCTCCGGCCTTGCTCCCCCAGCTCTCTCTGTGCTCTGTCCCCCAAATATTCCTGCAGGTCGCACAAGATCTGCCTGCAACCCTCTTTTGGTTAAACTGCCAAAATCTAGACTCTCTGCTCACCTTCACTCCTTCATTCCTCTTTTCTCCCGCCTCTGGAACAAACTCCCTCACTCCCTTCAATCCCACTCCTCCCTCCAGGTCTTTAAAACGGCTGTTCACCACCATCTCTTATCTTCCCCAATCCAAAACCTTGATCTTTTCTACCCCCGCTAATTTCACCCCAAATCCACTTTTTTGAGGTGCCGACTTCTTTCCTGGAAGTCCTTGGTGTCCTTGCGTTTTATACCTATCCTGCCTCCCCCCACGCCCTCACCCTCCCACACATCTCCCGATGTCCCTGCTCTCAAATGTTGTGTTTGTGTGCTCCCTCCCCTTCTATCCCCATCTTGTCGACCGCTCCCCTTTTTATATACTTTGTTTACTTGTTTGTTTGATTTGTTTGTTTGATAAATGTTCGCTCTTTCACGAGCCTCGACTCTGTATACAAAAAGAAAAAAGAAAAAAAAAGGCCTGACCTGGCGAGTGCTTTTGTTGTGATTTCACATTTTAAAAATTTGATTCGGAACTGTCCATTTTGATACAGATGTTGATGCTTGTGGATGAGTTTAAAAATAAACAGTTTGCAGGATATTAACATTGGGATGGCTAGTACAGATAAAAAGTGGAAGTATTTTCGGTTTGGGGTCAATAGAATATGGTTTTGAGTTGCATCGTCAAAAGAGGTAAAGGACATATACAACTTGCACACTTGCCAAACTTGGTATGCACACTTGCAGGTATGCACACTTGCAGGTATGCACACTTACCAAAATATGTAAAGGACATATACAACTTGCACACTTGCCAAACTTGGTATGCACACTTGCCAAAATATGTAAAGGACATATACAGGGAGGCACTTTTTCAGAATGAAGAATTTGGAGTACCGGTAGGCCGAAAGCTTCGACTTTAGGAGTCAGTTATAAATTGAAAGAACCCAAGGCTGTGGGAGATTCCCTACCAGCCTAAAATGAACACCCCTGAGTGTAAACAAACTTAATTTTAACAATTTGTGACATAAACATAGTCAAATGTACATGATCACAGGCTGGCCTAGAAGTATGCACACTTGCCTATAAGCTCTCCAGCCTGGGCCTGGAGGTATGCACACTCGCCTATAAGCTCTCCAGCCTGGGCCTGGAGGTATGCACACTCGCCTATAAGCTCTCCAGCCTGGGCCTGGAGGTATGCACACTCGCCTATAAGCTCTCTAACCTTGGCCTAGAGGTATGCACACTCGCCTATAAGCTCTCCAGCCTGGGCCTGGAGGTATGCACACTCGCCTATAAGCTCTCCAGCCTGGGCCTGGAGGTATGCACACTCGCCTATAAGCTCTCTAACCTCGGCCTGGAGGTATGCACACTCGCCTATAAGCTCTCCAGCCTGGGCCTGGAGGTATGCGCACTTGCCTATAAGCTCTCTAGCCTGGCCTCGAATCGTGTCTATATAAACTGTCATCCAGATGTGTCGTAGGCAGGGTGATTCCTCAATGTGTGTGCCGTCCCTCTCATGGATGTTAAATGGGCGTCCCTTCTGCTGGGATTCGTTGGTGGATGTTAAAGATCAAATGGTGTCCTCCACGAAGATTATGTAAGCTATCGCCATCACCATGACCAAATTACAAATACCTGCCTTAACTAGCAGAGGGCATTGCATCAAGGCACAGCCACACCTTCAGCCAATGATGCTACCCCACAGCCTTGTGCTGCATACAAACGAAGATAAAGAAATCAAATGGGCAACATATATTAATATCTGGTGGCATGTCTTTTGGAATCACCCAATGCTTTAACCCCGAGGTGACGATCTTTCGTGGTTCGGGACATACAGCATGCGATGCCATCTTTCTGCAGTGAATGCCTTCCATACTGCGAAGTGATTTGCTGGTATACAAGAAACGCCCTTGCCACAACATCGACGAGGCATTTTGCAGTATGGAACACATTTACGACAGGAAGATGTTGCCACGTGCCACAAATCCAGAAGCAGGCCCTCTGCCTCCAAGAGACAGGAATGAGCTGCAGCTTCCTTCCTGGGTACCACTACAGAGTCCTGACATGAAAACCATCGAACATGTCGGGGAACATGGATCAGCAGATGCAGGAAAGCCAACATCCACCAATAAATACATATGAGCCACAACAATATCTAGCCCACAACAAATGTTCATCAGGCCATCATACAGAATATAATTCCTTCATGTGTTCAAGCCTTGTGTGATAGCAAAGGACATGCAAGCAGATCCTACTACATGTCATCAATTTGATTGTTTGAATCACGGATTGTTTAAATTAAATTTGCTTACAATCAGAGGTGTTCATTTTGGTCTGGCAAGGCACCATGGAAGACGAACCCATTAGGTCGGGAAAGACCCTAGAGAACAGCAACCTTTCTGCAGTGTGAAAATGGCAGGCTTGTGTGTTGGTTTGAAACTTCTAAAGAGTTTGGAGTTGGATATTGGAATCCCATGTTATCTTGCAGACACTCATTCCAATGCTTAGGGAGTAAATAATCTAGCGGACGCTGACGGTGGTCTTTGGAGTCTTCAAATGGGTGGCTTTTGCTCACCATTTGGTTTTATTTCTCATTATTCAGCTGTGTAAATGCCACATAGTAAATGCCACATACGTTTGTTGAGAAGAAATTCGTGCAATGAAATATTGATTCTGAACGATAACATAATGATTTGAAAGGCTGTTTGGAGACTGGATGAGCTTATAAAGTCTCCAAGCAAATGCCCACAGGACCGTAAGTTCCATGACTATACCGACGGAAACAACTCGTGCTGCACTCCTTCAAAATTGCAATGAATCTTCGTGCGATGATGGATGCTCTGCCTTTGTAACAGGATAGAAAATGTAATTGTAATAAATGAAGGTCGTGAAATTTATTTCCATGAGTGTCAGGTTTTATGCAATAACAGAAATGTAGAGGGGGAAATACTTGGTGCTGAGTGCATTGATTTATAAACACCTACTCCACCCCACTGCTCCCCCCGCCCCCCTCCACCCCACCGCCTCCACTCTACCCCTCAACCTCCCCCTCTACCCCTTCTATTCCAGTTCCCCCTTCCCCCCCCCCTTACTCCACTCCCCAAGCCTTAACGTCCCAAATCATTTTTAGATTGTTGAATATTATAGCTCATCCTTTTGATATAGGGGTGAAGTATACCATCGGGAAGAATTTTTTTTTTAATGAACACTTTTAGAAAATAATTCAATATCTACAACTACCAATACTACTCCCACAATGGGCCCAATTATTCCCACCTTCATGCAGAGTCGTCCGAGGAACGTTTTTGTCCCAAGACCTTCGCTCAGCAGCCGGTCAGGCCTGATGTTCGACTGAAGCTGGAATTTAGCAGGAATTTAGGTCGGCACCAAATTTTACATCCATCCTAACCCTAACAACCTGTGCAAAACACGAGGATGACATTTTATACAATATTTGGGCCGATATTTTAAGGCCCCAATTATCCAACATGTGATGTGCTGGCTCAAGGAAACCACTTTATGAGAACAGAGTTTTTGAAAAAACTTTTTTTTTGAAAAAAAGAAGAAGTTTATGCTGAATTATTTATTTATTTATTTATATGGCAGATGTGAACTGAATTCTGCCTAAACTCCATGAAAGCAAATACCATTTCAAAAATAAAATGTTTTGTGAAAATGGATTTCAATATATACATATATATATATATATATATATATATATATATATTGCTTCGGTTTGCCGCGACCCCGTTCCCTTACCAAGGGGAGATGAAGCCCCTTGTTCTCATTGGGTCTTCGCAACCGCGAGACTTGAGTCGCCACTTCCGGTCAGACGCGGGACAGGGTTTCGGGACAATTTTCGCACGTACCTAAGTACCCACGCCGCCGCGGAAGCGGGGATCAAGTCTCGCACGAACCACGCATAATTTGAGTACACCCGAGCGGATTGCGTACCACGTGGTCCATGCAGTTACCTTGGTATTTGAACCCGATTAGAGCGATATAATTCGTACCATGCTCAGTCAATGATGGAAAACACGAGACGGTCAAATCAAAGGAATAACAGGTTTAATTATTATTTACAATGATTGGTAGAAGAAGCAGAGACACAGGGCAGTCTTAAACAGGCTTACTTATCACCCAGACAATGGGCCCATTCACACTCACAGGGGGATGAAATGAAGAATTGTTCATGCGCTGAACGCGCCGGCTTTGGTCGTCCAGGAACACCTCACCCGGCATGGCCCTCCTGCTGTCACCGCACGTATCCCGATGAAGACAGGCAGGCAGGCGGGAAAATATACGCGCGTCTCTGTAGCCTGGCATGGCCGCCCTTCACAGCGCGACCAATACAACTGCGCGCTTTCACTCTCGTAACTCAATGGAGGATCTGACTCAAGCTGAACCGAGAACTCAACTTGTA